>NC_139701.1:28099742-28184742 GCF_964188405.1 Protomyctophum parallelum | reverse complement strand
TCGCTCCTCACTGGAGGGCTTTGGTTTTAACAACGATAAGATGTTACGGGGATGCCTTGCTTCGTGACGTCATCGGTCACACACACACACACACACACACACACACACACACACACACACACACACACACACACACACACACACACGGGTGGATGGACGATGGGTGGGAATCTTGATTGGCCAACTCAACCCATCGGCTTTGCAGGTTGGCTAAGCTTCACATGACATATTGTCCTGATCAGCGCTACTAGATTTTCAGGCTGTACAACGGCAAGCAATGAATTCCTTCATGCTCTCTGTTATAACCCCTGCAGTTGATGTTGCTGTCTCAGTCATCTGACAGTGTACGATTGGGAAGCTGATGCATGTTTGTGTGTCAGACAGAGACAGAGATGGAGAATATTCTTTATTTGCCTCTGGCAATCAGGCAACAATTAGTGTCTCAATGCCCGCAAAAGGGATCGAGGAATGGGAGAAAAACCTAAGGAAATCCTTCACTATACTGTATGTACAGAGCACTCAGTGAACACGCGGGAGGCTGCCACAGGTAAACCTTCCCAAGATTCACTGCACTCGAAATGAGGTGGAAATCGAGCTGCACTTCCTAACTACCTGTCAGATGTAACCAAGACATCAGAGACACATACTTTCCACATGTTATAAACACCCAAAAGGAGTTTGAAAACATTACTGAACAAGAAACTCGCAAATCTGCTGGATGAAATACAGCAGTGTACAAACAGCAGCAAGATTCCAGAGCTGTTGTGACTGGAACATTACATCTAATGTAATACAACCACCATAAAGACTGTCTAATCATCTGGATATTCTTGCACTCTCAGCACCATACTGATCTCAGCACATTCCAAAACCTGAAGCTATATTTACACATATTTATTCTAGTACAGTAGGCTCTACATTATTTATTATTTTTGAGGGGCGCTGGCCCTCATACAGCATTTGTCCCCACACGTCTCATATTTGCCATTGACAATGAAAGGAGAAATTAGGTAAAATGTCCACCAAATATGACGTAAATGTTGTCCACACGTGTCAATATTTGCCATTGACAATGAAAGGAGCAATTACGTCAAATGTCCGCCAAATATGACGTACATTTGTGGCAACACAAACATTAAATGCTATTGACAATGAAGGGAAAATTAACGTCATATGTATACGAGCAAATCGGCTAACCAATCACATAAATTCAGTTGTTCATGAGGCATGAGGATGATGTATAATGATTCGTTGCTAGCCTCCGGTAGCTCCCATGGTGTGACGTCATCAAATATTCAAAATCTCCACTTTCACGCGCATGCATGTGGCACGCGATCTAAAGCATTTAAAGGACTCATATTGAGCTAATGGACAATGTTTAGAGCTTAACAATACTTTAATCCGACCTCGCCAGTAGAAAACCATTGTTTACACTGAGAGACTTCACCGAGTGAAGCTATGACTGATCAAACAACTACTTCCGGTTCAATTAATTGAATTAACACAATACTGCCCAGCCTTCCAGGCCAGAGGGTGGCGCCAGTGCCAGCGAAATCTGTGATATAAGCATAGAAAACGGGTCCGCCCGCTCTGGAAGTGATCACAGTCACAGACACTCTAACTGAAAGTGACTGCATGGAGTCTGTTTCATTTCTATCCAAAGGCCATTGAATGATGGAATATGATTGATTATGGATTACTGTGATTATGTAAACTCACATATCACACATACCATAATTCAATGGCAAAAAAAAAAGGAAAAAATATATATATATTTCGCGAACCTCTCCTGAAGGGTAAACCTAGGGAACGGACGGACCACTTTGGGAACCTCTCCTGAAGGGTAAACCTAGGGAACGGACGGACCACTTTGGGAACCTCTCCTGAAGGGTAAACCTAGGGAACGGATGGACCACTTTGGGAACCTCTCCTGAAGGGTAAACCTAGGGAACGGACGGACCACTTTGGGAACCTCTCCTGAAGGGTAAACCTAGGGAACGGACGGACCACTTTGGGAACCTCTCCTGAAGGGTAAACCTAGGGAACGGACGGACCACTTTGGGAACCTCTCCTGAAGGGTAAGCCTAGGTAACGGACGGACCACTTTGGGAACCTCTCCTGAAGGGTAAACCTAGGGAACGGATGGACCACTTTGGGAACCTCTCCTGAAGGGTAAACCTAGGTAACGGACGGACCACTTTGGGAACCTCTCCTGAAGGGTAAACCTAGGGAACGGATGGACCACTTTGGGAACCTCTCCTGAAGGGTAAGCCTAGGGAACGGACGGACCACTTTGGGAACCTCTCCTGAAGGGTAAGCCTAGGGAACGAACGGACCATCATCCCCATAGCAGCGATGAAGATCAGCGTGGCTTGGATTAACTTTTTAATAGGATATAAACGTTCTGACCATAAATAAGACTAATAACCCTGTGCTCGTGCACGTGTACTGCGGATTATCATGTACGCTGTTTCTACAATAAGAGGCCTATGGAAGCTAACCGAGGCTAAAAACAAAGGTAAATTCACATTTTTTTAATCAAATATCGTGTTTCTCGTGGATGGCCCTGGTGACCTTTATACCTTGCCACGAGAGATCTTGAGGAGAGCACGGATTGGGTTAAATTAAGAGGGGGAGAAGGGTTCACTTAAGTCATGAGCACAACAAAAATCACACCTGTGTGAAGTGAGGGGCGGCGCAGTACATCACCATACATCATCTCATTTCAGAATTTGCGTCCTCACCTTTGTCATCAATGTTTGTGTTACGCACTCAAAATTGTCCATTCATTGTCAATGGCATTTAATGTTTGTGTAGGACAAAATCTGGGTTACATACACTAAAAGCTGGACATAGAAGGGGCGATAGATGGAGAAAAAAGAACACGAGATAACCAAGCCATGACAAGGAATGACACATGAAAAGTGATAGATTAAAGATGAAAAGACTAGAGGGGCAGAGACATGGAAACAGTGAAAAGCAATCCAGTAAAACAGTAAAACTTGACTTGGCTGTGAGGAGGTGCTAATGATAGCGGGCAGCTCCTGGGGCGATAAGCAGCCTTAATGGTGAAAGCAGAGATAAGCCGTGCTCCTCCACAGTGCCGGGAGACAATGTTCTCATTATGTCTGATTGAGACTGGGATGTAGGTGCAGTTTATCCAAGAAAGGCAAGCTAGCTCATATCCTGTTGGGTACCATAAAGAAACATCACTATTCCTTGTCTGAATAAAACAGAATAAATCAAGACTAGAATTTATGAGCCAAGATAAGTGATAACATTCACAGACGAGAAAATACTGGAGGCGAGAAGGCATTTCTATGGCCATTTCTGAGAGCACTATTTCACGTAGAGTTCTAATGCTGTTATAGGCTAAGAAGCGCTGCAGGGAGAATAATGGAGGTGTTGGTATCGTCTGTGGGGTGGCTTTCACACAGCTGTTGTAAGACGAAAGTATAACCTGGATAGTTTGGTATGCATTTATCTAACACATGCTTTGATTTTTAGCATCAGCTAAAGCTGACAGAAAGCGATTCAGTTCAATTCAGGATTCCTGAATAGTTTTGCTTTTAAAATCCTTTCAATCTCTTGACAACTAAAGTATGTTCTTCTCAAGAGAGTGACAGTGTGGAGCACAGTCGCAGGACGCAGTGACGAGAAGCATGTCTGAGAGAGAGAGAGAGAGAGGCAGAGAGAGAGAGAGAGGCAGAGAGAGAGAGAGAGACAGAGAGAGAGATAGGCAGAGAGAGAGAGAGGCAGAGAGAGAGATAGGCAGAGAGAGAGAGAGAGAGGCAGAGAGAGAGAGGCAGAGAGAGAGAGAGAGAGAGAGAGAGAGAGAGAGGAAGACAGAGAAAAAAATGTGTTGGAGTGAGTAAAAAAGCTTGAAGGTAACTAATCCACGGGAAATTGACAGGAGTCTGAGTCCAATTTTCTTCAGCAAAAATCTGTAAAGCCATGAAATATATTTTATTTGTACTTTATCGTTATTTAAGATAAGATAAGATAAGTAAATAGCATATGTGGCAGTTACACTTCACATTGCATAATTGTTATAAGGGTTTAAGGGTTAAAATGGACAGGTACAACGGTGTATCCAACTTGCATCATTCACGACTTGCATCGTTCTCAACGGGGACTTATCTAGTCTTTATGAATTAATCTGTCACAAATATATTAAAAATAATTGAAAATAGCGGGGGAAAAGCACAGCGATGTAACACCCTGGGTAGGCTACCTGGCACCTGCCCTTTATTTTGGCTCATTTTAGCTCAACCAATAAGCCTATGTTTGAAAGGAAGACAGATACTTTTATCTTTGATAAAGAGATGCTGCATTTTAATAGTCATTTTTTACGATTTGATTAGCTTTCAACTATCGTTTGACAGCCCTTATACTCACTAAGTATTCCCTTTACAAAAATACATTTGCCTGAGGCTTGTTTGAAGGGTTTTTATAAATATAAAAAATATATATGTATCAGAGGTATTTTTATTCTATTATTCATGTGGAGAGCTCCACTCATAGCTTTGGACTGGAATTCTCTCTTTGATGGCAAGTCTTTATTTATTTAATGTTTGCCCAATATTTCTCCTGACATCCCCGCTCTTTTCCCCTTCAGGTCATGCCTGTCTTCCTATTTCTCATTAAGTTGTGATCTGTTTGGTTTTATTGGTGTCTATGTCCCTCACTATCATTATTGTCTATTGAAATTACGCTTCCAAAAATGCTATATTTGATTAAATTAGAAATATATATTTTTGCCTATAATAACATGCCCAGAATAGAGTTTAAAAGTAGTTAAATAATTATTTTTATGGTATAGACTAGAATATGCCTCAGGCATATTATTTGTAAATAACTGCACAAAAGTAGTCTATAAAAAGACACATCTGAAGTAAAATATCAGCGAAATCGATATAACGGACAGGCTTTGGTTTGATAAAAAAAAGAAACATAAAAACAGCATCTAATCAACAGCATGTGATCACAAATGGCTCCAAATCTCCTGTTGATTGTATAGTAACACAGACCCCAAGATCATACACAGAGGAAGGCAGGTGGCACACCAGGCGAGCGTACCCAGGTCAAAGGAAACGGCACTGTGTGGCTGGCATGGCACGAGAGCCTGGAAATCTGCAAGAACAGCAGGACGCCACCTCACAAAGACACGGTACTAGCCTTGGGAACAACAACCTCTAACGACAGCTGAGAAGGACACATTCTGCCAAATGCATCCTCAGGAATCGGTATACAAGATGTGTTATTTCTTTCTTGCCCTACATGACCGGTAAGGTTTATGTTTTTCTGTTCATACCAGTGCTTTTGTGGAATTCGTGGAATTTAATGTGTTTTTATTCAGATAAAGCAATAACTAGAATTGCAGGAGACATTGCTGGCCAGAAGACAGTTTCCAAGTGTAACAGTCAGTGAACGGCGGCGGTGGCTCAGGGGTAGAGTGCCTGGATGGTAACCGTAAGGTTGCCAGTTCGAACCCGGGCTCCCGCAGAGTTACTGTCGAAGTGTCCTTGAGCAAGACACTGAACCCCTAATTGCTCCCGATGTGCTAGTTGGTGCCTTGCATGGTTTCCGCTGCCATCGGTGTATGAATGTGTGTGTGTGAATGGGTGAATGTAATGCACAATCTCTGTAAAGCGCCTTGGATAAAGGCGCTATATTTACCATTTGAACACTAGATGGACGTCTTTCGATTCACAGTATGCTCACCAGCAACCCTCCAAGGCTGACAGTTGGCCCTTTGATGTCAAAACATGCCCTCTGGCAAATGTGGGAAATGTGGTGAACACTGTTAAATTATCCCAGTTAAATTAGCAACCCCCCCCCCCCCCCCCACACACACACACGCCATTTTTTTCCAAATTGAATCATACTTTCATCCTCCCAAAGACAAGCAAGCAAGGTGAGGACGAAATGTTCAAAGACCTTTGCCGATGATGCCCTGATGTGATGTTCAATTGATTGAGATTTGACTTCAAAAGAATTTCAAGTTAAGATTATTATTTAATTTCTTTCTGCTCTTTCATTTTGGGATCCAACAGAATCTTATAGCATTCACTAGGGAATGGAAAACAAAACAACTCCTGCTATCATAGCATACTGTACCTTCACTCACAGCCCACAGCAACATCCAGGAAAAGATTAGAATAGTTGGCCTTCAACATCAGATTGCTCTCAGGGTTAATAAGGAGCATCAAACAAAGAAAACAATGCACTATATTAATTGATTGCAATCTTTGACCAAAACTTCATACACAATACAAGCCTGTATTATTATTATTTATGTTTTGAAGAATTGTAATCAATGACTCCAGTGTGGAAACAATGGAGCTCAATTTCTCCAGTGAGCGGCACTGTCAGATCATGGGGGAAAACCCCTGAACCCTCAGCTAAGAGGATGGAGTTCCACAGGAGGGATAGCAACACACTCTCTCGTGGCTTTACTCTGCCTCCAGCCCATTAACCAGATCAAAGGATCCCTTGTTATAAAGATATGCAAACAGCCTTTTTATTAAGCTAATCACATCACACTACCGCTTAGCTAAACTCACGCTCCTTAGCTGCTTAGCATGTCCCCATCTCATTACATCATTCAGCATCATTGACTGTATTGGCGGTAGGCAGCTTAAGGGCTACATAACATATATTTTGTTGTGTCGCACACTGAAAATAGCCAATTTACATGCTCACAACGATTCGCAGTGTGACTCATTGTGAGCTTGCAGATCGGCTATTTTAGTTGCGCAACACCGGCATGCAACAGCTCTATCGATCCTTCTCGGTAATGGTTGCACATGTCTGTGCAAGGGGGGGGGGGGGGGGGAAGAGCAGTGAGGCGTTCGTAGAGAGAGAGAGAGAGAGAGAGAGAGAGAGAGAGAGAGAGAGAGATGTGACGTTCTCTTATAATGATAGCAGGGAAATCTCATTTCACGACTCGCTGGGGGGGGGGGGGGGGACACACAAGTTCAAGCTGACAGGACACATCTGTACAAGATCAGCATATGCAAACCTGAAGGGTCAGATTGGGTGGGGTGAACCAGGGGTTGCAGAACACTGGCCAGCCAAACATCACCAGTTCGGTACCTGTTCAATTGTTTGCTAATGGATTATTGATTGCTGAGGACCATGGTGCGGACCCCCCTTGAAGGGTTAGATGGAGAAGAGATCAGCTTGCTCAGCTCCAGATGTTCTTTCCACTCGATTCAGTCTGACATGGATCCATAACCACACTTTCTTTTAACGGTACCCTGTTTAACCACAACCTGTGTCTCAATGGGCGTCAGGTCTCTTCAAACCACACTCCCCACCGAGCCCAGTCGGCCCATTATACTTCCTCTTTTGAACAATCCAGTTCAAAATAGGGTATGACATGTTGAGAAAGTCAAAAGGAGAAAAGACCTTAAACCATTAACCTTGATCAATAGCTCTTTCCTTTGAAGTGTCTGGTTTGCTTTCCAAGTGTCTCTCGCTAGTCGCTATATAGACAGAAGTTAGAACATCACAGCTCTAGCCAAAATGTGTGCCAGCATGGTACGTACATACAGTAGTTAACTTCATGCTGGCAAACAGAACCCTTAATGAATCATGTTCAGAATCAAGAACATAAACCCTAGCGTCCCTTTTTTTGGCATGTCATAACAGGTGATTCAGTGAAAATAGCAAATCTTACGTGAGTGTGTATGTGACATTTGGAAGACATTTGGTGTACAAAAAAAGACTGAATATCATAGAAAAATAGAATATTGATTAAACTCCCCAGATAGACTATAGTACAAGTGAAACATCTGAGACCAGTGATGTACCCACCTTTCATGCTGTATTGAGGAATGTTATATACAGATGCATGTGTCGAATGATGAGTAATGAGTAAAATAATAACTAACTGCAATCATACACAATGATAGATGGTATTCCTCGTGCTACTGGAAACACTACAGCCGATGTCCATCTGTTTTGAACTGATTTGGGTAATGGAGTGAAACATTCAGTCTGATACTCAGGCTATCTCTGTGTTGTTTATAAAACCTTATACATTGTTTTATTGCGACTGCAGGTCGCATTTATTATGAAAAAAAAAGCATGTCTAGTCAGTCAGTCCGTTGTCCGTCCAGCGAAAACTAGAGTTCTCAACAGGAAAATGAAGGCCCGCTCCTACCTGGGCCCTCATCAAACCCTGTACACTCAAGACACTGCCCCCGCTGTCACCCTTAGATCTCCATATATGGCGCCGACCTATTCTGACATTCCATGTGTTGATCTGACCTCATCAAACCCTGTACACTCAAGACACTGCCCCCGCTGTCACCCTTAGATCTCCATATATGGGCCCAGGCCGTAGCGTAACGGTCTGGGCACCGGACTGGTGATCCAGTCGCAGTGTGCCGCGGGTTCGACTCCCGGACCCGACACGGCCTTTACTGCATGTCATCCCCCCATCTCTCTCCCGTTTCCTGTCAGCCTACTGTCTGTCCCTTCAAAAAATCAATAAAAGGCGTAAGCCGCAAAAAAAAAAATCTTAAAAAAAAAAAGATCTCCATATATGGCGCCGACCTATTCTGACATTCCATGTGTTGATCTGACCTCATCAAACCCTGTACACTCAAGACACGCTCCATATATGGCCAGACCTCATCAAACCCTGTACACTCAAGACACTGCCCCCGCTGCCACCCTTAGATCTCCATATATGGAGCTGACCTGTTCTGACATCCCAAATTTTCATCTGACCTCATCAAACCCTGTACGCAGAATTCATTCCATATGTTGATCTGACCCCCCATGCCAAAGTGCCAGCGCTCGCCCAGCAGTCTGCCTTCACCCAGGCGGATGCGTTCTCGCCCTCAAGGCGTCTTATTGATGGTAACAGACGAATCTCCTTGTGTTTACCACCCTTACCAAGCAATACAATGCATTTAATCAACTTAAATCGACAAGCTTATGGCCCTAAATTGAATTCCCTACTGTGCCAAACACACAAAAAGCCCAGTGGCTTCCTGGCTACTACGTTCTTAGTAGTAGGGCTATTATAAATCCACATAAACACAAACGCCAGTCTTACAGACCTTTGATTTCTTTGGGCAAAGTGACTCAGACAATCCAATAGCTTATCATCCAATCATTCACTACCTCTAAATGTTTAATAGCACTTGAAACTACAAGCCCAGGTGAGATAATGGTACTATAATATCAGTAGAGAGACCACAAAAGACAAACCCAATTCAAACTAAGGTTATGTCATTACATATTGCTGCTGTTGGGCAGAAACCTTGTATCTCCATGGTTCAACGTTTTATGTTTTTGAGTGGTGCAGCCACTCCAAGGATTCAAGGAACAGCAATGTCCGTCCCTGTCTGTGTCCCTGTGTCCCTATGTATGTTTAGGGTGCCAACAGGGGGCGCTGATGCACCACTCACTTCAGACAGGTTTTATTTTCATAAAGTAATGCCCTATACTACTTTGTCGTACAACAGTGTCACGCTAAAGAGGCACAAATATCCGTTCTACAGCTTGTACATCTGCTGCTGTGATGTGATTAAGTATGTTGGTTTTATAAATATTCAACCAATGAAAAAAATTAAGAGCTTGTGACTAAATAACTACATTGAATCCACAGGATTTTTTTAACAATTCCTGAAAAGTAGCCGTTTTGGACATACAAGGTTTCCACCTGACAGTGACAAGATATATTCTATACTGTACATGGTAAAACACCATGGCCTGCTGAGCTACCAGGACGCCACAGCAGCTGTTTTATTAGTCATAATGGCTTTCCTTTAGTGATTTAAAGGCAATGTAAGTGTCCACTGCTTTGTGGCGCCATGCACTTCTTTCCCCCACGGAGTGTGATTAGCATGAGCTCCTCGATGTCGACACCCCTCCTGCAGTTACTTCAGAGGTTGATTGGACTAAAATAGTCCCTTTAACCGCAGCTGCATGACATTGAATCCTGATCCACGTTATCACATTCTCTGTCGTCTCTTTGAAGAGACCCCTCTACCGCAGTGCATCATTTCATGATTATAGCAATTCAATTTCCTTTCCTACTTTGTGGCATGGCTATGTCGTGCAGCGAAATGATACAAATTAGCAAATTTGCTATTTTTGTTATTTTACAAAGTTGACCGTAATTTTTTTTCAATATTTTCGCCTGTAAATGGCATGCCTAAAATACCAACATTAATGACAATCTCATTCCATGCCCACACAGCAAAGAGGGAACCCTCTTCTTTTAGTCACAATCAGCAGTACAGTATTCGCTACAGCAGCAGCACCAAACCACTATACTCTGTATTGTGTGCATGCCGAGTTTCTGGAGTGGAGGTTGCATGAGGGACACAGTTGCTGGAGTGGAGGTTGCGTGAGGGACACAGCCGCCATATGCTCAGAGAAATGGAAATCAGCTGCGTGTTGCAATGGAAGGCTGATATCCCAGTTTTCTATCCTATTGAAATTGCACACCGCACATACAGTACTGCACAGTAACTTTTCTTCATGCATACCAAAAAAGCCCTCTCTGTCCCCAATCTGTCTGTCCGTCTCTCTCTCTCTCTCTTTCTCGCACATGCGCGCGCACACGCACACTCACACACCTCTCTCAGTCTGGAAAGTTACAATGGGATTCCTTAAGGCTTCAATTTGCACAGTGAGTGAAGCCAGGAACCAGGCCAGGCAGTCCAATCTGTGTGTGAGCAGATTTGCATAGGAGGGGGTTATTAGGGTGCAGGACAAGGAGCGCTTGTGTGAGTTAGTACTGTATATGTGCATTCATGCCCGTGCATGCAAATACACACGCACGTGCATAAATGACTGTGTGTGATAGTGTGTGTTAATGCCAATGCCTTCTGTTCTCACCGGTGCCAGGCAATGGATGGAATGAAGCCCACCATAACAGCTTACCCTCCCCATGTGCGTTTGTGGGTGTGGGTGTGTGTCTGACTGTCTGTGCGCGCGTGGCTCAATCTCTCTCCTCCCCCGTTCGTCAGCTCTTCTCCATCTAACCATTTAATATGCAACGTTCTGCTGTCTGATGATTTCCTCCAGACAGGCTATGGGGAAAATGTTGATGGGCAATCTCCACCCTATTTACGACAACTATTATGATCCGTCATGTGAGGAACTGTGTCTAGACAGGGTACTAAAGCCACCTTTATATTCATCAAAGTAGTACAAATATTATGGTCCTCTGGTGGTTCAGAGACCATTTACTTTCCCTCCATTTCTGGTTAGACAGCAGTGAATGTTCACTGATACTGCTGAAACATCCAAAAGAATAAAAACGAATTCCATCCAAAGGAATAAAAATCACACCTTCTTCAGCAGGTCTCTAGTTCAACTCCTGACTGGCCAGATTGTGTGCCATGTACAGTAACTCCCCTGCTCTTTGTGCACCTTTACATTTGAAATGAAGCAGAAAGGCTTTTAGATAGCTTTTACATTTATTTATTATTATTATAATAACATAATTTTTTCCCCCCAAAATTGCAAAAATGCATACAGTGACATGCACAAGGGTGAAAGTGGTTAATGGAAATTCATGCAAGACGTTTGAGAAACTGACGTGACTCATTTCACTCTGTCCCTCATTAAAGGATTTCAAATGTTCCTCCCAATTCCCTCCTAGGATCGCGTAAGAAGTGTAATCTCCCTACATTGTGATGGGATGATCTGTGGGTACCTGGGTGGTATGTCAATTATTTCAGAGGTGAAGGGATTATAAGTGTAATCCAAAACGCTTTGCCATTCCTGTGCTGAGGTGCATTATTGGATAAGTCTTGAGCTCCCCCCACTCCCACCATCACCAGGAAATTAGTTGCTGTAGTGCCACAGTTGTAGGTGTTTCTCTGGTAACATTAAGTCACTAACACAGCCATGTAATCAGAACCATCAGAACCAGTTATAGGTGTTTCTCTGGTAACACCAACACAGCCATGTAATCATCAGAACTAGTTGTAGGTGTTTCTCTGGTAACACTAACACAGCCATGTAATCATCAGAACCAGTTGTAGGTGTTTCTCTGGTAAAATGAAATGTATTAGTAGTATAGTATAATCTCAAGGCCACCTCAGTACTTTTGTCTAGTTAATATTCCTCATCTTTCCTCTTCTTTCTGAACTGCTAGTAGGAAAACCAGAGAGAGACAGAAGCTTTTAAAAATGTCCATAAACAAGAAATGATAACATAGTGATATTTGTCAGGTGAAAAAAGAAGCGCTGTCTCCGTTGTGTTCTTGTCTCTGTTAAATTTGAGTTAAGACATAGGTCAGGTTTCACTTGACAAAAACACTATACTTGGGTCCACTTTTTTCACGATTTTTCCTCTTCTTTCTAAACTACACCCAAATGGCTTTAAGCTTTTCTTTGGTATCGACTGGCAGTGCAGTATAGCTACACTGCTACAGTACAAATGACCCTGATGACAACAGTCCACTAGAACCATGCAAACAGCATTACGGCCCCCTCTTTCACTCAGATGATTGCGGTAATAACTGGTGGTCTGTATTACAGGGATTTTAGAATTGAACTGTATGGGTTTTGAATGGGACTGTGTCAATGTACGAGGGCACTAAAGATTATGTGAAAATAAACATGCACATTGTACCATACAAACAAGTGGCACAAACGTTGTTCACAATGGTACATACTGTGTATGCACACGCACACCCGCACGCACGCACACACATACATTATGGTTGCATGATATAGTGTGATATGTTTATGTGCATGAGTCCTTTGCCTGATGAAGACCTAGTCGGTCGAAATGTTGCATTTCTGTTGCCTTAAAATAAGTTTTAGAGATCTACAAACTGATGTTCTTCCTCTTCCTTGATGTTTGCCTTGATGCCTGACATCCAGCACCTGGCCTGAATATAAGCATTGAGATGTGCACACAATCTTCTCTGTGATATGTGCATGCGTGTGTGCATGTGTGTGCGTGCGTGCGTGTGTTTTTGTGCATCAGTGCACTATAGTGTTGTTTTCAGTACGTGTGGGTGTGGAAGGCGGTTAGTAGGCCACCAGGTCCCACAGGACTGGTTAAGAGTCGCCAGAGTTGTCATCCCTCTTTTGACACAAGCACACTTTGGAACAGAATCACATGGAAGGCAGGCTAAAGGGTGCTAGGCAAGGATTACTCCTTAGCCTGGTTTCTACATCGCATTTGTACACAACAATTCTAATAGATGTTATATAATCAACTACATCGATTAGTCTGATGAACCACTAAGCCCTGTATTATACTTTGTTGACGCCATGATGGTTGTAGATCTTCTACTTTCATTATAATATATGAATTCTTATTAAATAATCGTTCATTAATCGTAATCGAGACAAATGTTTGAAATAATTGTGATATTGATTTGCAGTCAGCCATACCACCAAGACAGACAGACAGGCAAGGCTTTGACCTTGGCTGTGGTGCCTGTCAGCAGGCACCACTCTGTCTCTCCTGCGTGAGAGTGAGACATGAGACATGTGAGAGTAGGCTACATATGTGGTGCAAGGGCTGCTCGATTGACCAAAATGATAATCCCAATTATTTTCCGGAATATTGAAATCATGAATATGAATCACAATCGATGATTATTGTTGGTGGAAAAAGATCATTTTTGCATATTTTAATGCCTTTGTTGCTCATTGTGCTTCTCTGTGCCATCTCTTTTGTATAATAGTAGCCTATGTAATATTCTGTGGTTTTATTTTCCCCTCTGAGATATAGGCCTACAGTAAAATGCTCTGGTTATTAATCCTCGTGTAGCCTAATGTGTTTCACTTCTACTCCACTACATCTCAAAGCCAAATATTGTACTTTTTTTAGACCACAAATAATATTTGATAGCTTTAGTTACAAGTTACTGCATAACTTGCTCCATGTGTAAAGATTATTTTATATTACTGGAGTGAAAAATACGAGTACTTAATTATTTTACAGAGAGTCTCTGCCACACATTAACGGCAACCACAGGCATCAGAACACCATCAACACCTGCTGCCTTGCACCATCTCACAGTGCCGAGCACCTCCACGCCACCAAGCCCACGGCACGCTTGAGCAAGTGGTGAAACAGCAGTAAACGCAAGGCTGCACTTATGCATGACGATAGCATGCACAAAATCATGCACTTCTATATGTTCATCACTCTCTTCCTCTTCTTCACTCTCTCCAAGCTTGTTTGAAACCATCAACCCCTCCTTGCCCGTCTCTGTCTCAACCATTATGTTAGTGTCATCGTTCAGATACGGACCGGGACATAAGCACAGGGGAGGGGAAAAAGCAGAGACAGGCGGTAATATACACGTCTCGCAGGTACAAATGAACAAAGACAACATTATCTGGAGGGGAAATGGACGACCTGTCACATGTGCTTTATGGACGGGTAAAGAAATGAACGGTGACAGCAATATACGCCCGCTGTTTATGGATGTCCCAGGAGGATAAAGCAGAGTTGAAGAGAGAGGGAGAAGAAAGAGGAGGGAAGAGGAGAGGTAAAGAGAGTTGAGAGAGACAAGGAGAAGGAGAGGTGGAGAGGCAGTAGGTGATAAGACATAAATAATGAAAAATCAGTAGATCAGGAGACCCTTCCGTGGGGAAGGGAAGAGAGACAGGTGGCATATTGCAGGCATCCTAGAAATAGCAATTTGTACCATATCAAGATCAGAACGTGATAAAGTATC
This sequence comes from Protomyctophum parallelum, assembly GCF_964188405.1. Lineage (NCBI taxonomy): Eukaryota > Metazoa > Chordata > Actinopteri > Myctophiformes > Myctophidae > Protomyctophum > Protomyctophum parallelum. The sequence goes on along the minus strand of NC_139701.1, from coordinate 28,170,059 downwards.
CTCATTTCCCCTCTGCCAGATTTTTACTGTACACCGTCCTTGCCTAAATAGAGCCCCCCCCCCCGTCCCACCCCACCCCTCGGAAACAGAGAACAAACGATGAGAAGAGAGGAGAGACAAATGAGTAGACAGCTCTAATCTCTACAACCTGTGATTGCTGTGGCAAGATAACAATCTGAGAACGTCTCTGGCATGATAGGCAGGGAACCCTACAGTGGGCTAGACATTACATATATCAATCATTATAACCCCCCCCCCCCACACACACACACACACACACACCCTGTGTCTACTTTAGCTTTGATGCAAGAAAGATGTATTGGCGCTGCACTGCGGTGACATGGGCATAAGGGCTACGCTCGGGAGACAAATAATAAAGAACCTCGAAAACCATTATAGGAGTCTAAAAGTGTTACTATCAGCCCCCAGCGACAGCAGCAAAGTTGAACTTTTCTCAACTTTGCTGCTCTGATTTTTGCTGGATCCATCTGCTGCTGCAGTGGGGAAAGGGGCGGGTGTTCAGCTACAGTATTGTTACAGCATGTTCATGCCCAGAATACAGTTCAGAATAGGGTTCATGTGGTTAATGGCCCTGCAACTGTCAGGGATATAAAGAATACAAACGCAAAGCTACTGTACACATGCAAATTATGCCATGCAGATTTACACACTATACAATCACACAAGTCTACAAATTACAACAGTAACAGCCAAACAGCATAAATGTACACACTGCTGCCTCTAATACACACATGCATAGGGACTAATTCACACTATGCATGCTCATACTCATGCACACATACAGTATAAAGCAAACAGTGAAAAGAGCTTGCTCATTGTTCAGCCTAAAGGAGACGGGGGGTGGGGGGTCCACTCTTTAGAGGAAATAAAAGCTTGTAAAAACAGATTCCTCATTACAACGCACAGGGGTCGTCCGGCTAAATATTTAAACGCTATGCAAGAGTGAGTGCTCAAGGCAGGCACAAGCCTTTACCTTATGCTAATTCAACATCGTTATCTATCATCAATAATGCATTTACCCGGAGTTGGTATTACAATGAATTTCATAATCGCTGTACTATGAGGCACAGATGAATAATACATTTGATTGCAATGGATTTTTGTTAAGCAAAAAAGCTACATTGGGAAGTAAATAATAGACAAACTGTAGCATTTAAGGATATGGAAAACCAGAAATGGAATTGTTTCACTGAATATTTTGTGTTGGGAAAAGAAAAGTGTGGGGTCTGGTGAGCGACCCCCGCGATGGTAAGTGCGTTGCCAGGGCAACCAGGCACGCTGTCAGACAGAAGACGCCTCGGGGCCGTTAGGAACGCCCTCCTCCGCCAGATTGAGCTGATTGACGGACCGCACCCAAATCAGCAAGCGGCCACACCCGTCAGATAAAAGGGAGACTGAGTAGTGCGTCTGACAGCGGCTGGTTCACACACGCTCAAGGAGGCACGCACAAGCACGCCGTCGGGGGGTAAGCAGACACACACACACTTCCACCAAACACGCACGCTCATGTGTATGGCTCTGCATGTCTTAAACTGTCACTCTCCTCTCGTCACAGGCTTTATAGGACCCGTCCGGGGTTATGTCCGAGGGACACAATCCACGGGACTGGATGAAGGACATGCAGGATCGGTCCAGGGTTATGTCCGAGGGACACAATCCGCGGGACTGTATCGAGGAAATGTAGGAACAGGCGTTCCGGTTCTCATGTATAGGGCTCAGGGACGAAGCCAGCCCCGCCCGCGACGGCGACGTGAGAACCACAGAGATTAAGGTCGGAAAGAAGCCTATTAATTCTTTATATAATATTGAGTTCTGTCTGGGATACAGAAGAGGAGTCCAGCTTCCACGGACCGTGCTGCGGGAAGGAGGCTACCCCGCCACAGCGACGAGGACGAGGAAACTACAGACAATAAGGTCGGAAAGAAACTTATTATTCTTTATACTGTATAATTCTGAGACATTGCATTGAGGCCTGTCTAGCAAACAGACGCTCATTATAGACGCAGGATCGGCTTGAAGACTTGCGCTCTTTTGGAGCTAAACCCCGCTACAGATAAAGATAAAGACTGATGACGTCACGAAGCAAGGCATCGACGTCACCTGTATATCGCTTATCCGTTAACCCAAAGCCCTCCACGGAGGAGAAGAGCTACATGAGAGTCTGTATAAACTGAGTTGAAATCTAACATTTGTTCTCGTTCCCCTCCAGGCTGTGGAGGAAACCTGTGAAGCAAATAACCTTGTCTGGAATATAATTTGTGCCACGAAACCTACGTGGGGTTTCTACTGTTGTCCATATTATTTACTGCTCTTCAATGAATAAAGCCGTTTTGAAGTGCTGCAATACCGTGTCCCGCCTGTTGATGACCACACAGCCTTCACATATGGTGGAGAATGTGGGTACTTCAGATCCTAACCACCGCCTACCATGGATCAAGCAGCAGCAGAAAACGCCCTGGTGAAGAGCAGCCCAGGTCGACCACGGCATGAGAGCCTTGCCCCCCGACGCGAAGAAAGTAGCAGTGCACGCCTGCCCCACAACCGTGTGAACCAGCGAAGGCCGACAACCGTTTTTTTTTTTCAAGGGGACCCAGTGAGAGCGGACCCAGTGAGGGACCCAGAGAGAGAACCCAGCGAGAGGACACAGTGAGAGAGGACCCAGTGAGGGAATGCATGAAGAAGAGGAAGAGGAAGAAGATAAAGCTCCTCGCCTCGGCAAGGATCTTAGGGGGGGAGTGTGTGGGGTCTGGTGAGCGACCCCCGCGATGGTAAGTGCGTTGCCAGGGCAACCAGGCACGCTGTCAGACAGAAGACGCCTCGGGCCGTTAGGAACGCCCTCCTCCGCCAGATTGAGCTGATTGACGGACCGCACCCAAATCAGCAAGCGGCCACACCCGTCAGATAAAAGGGAGACTGAGTAGTGCGTCTGACAGCGGCTGGTTCACACACGCTCAAGGAGGCACGCACAAGCACGCCGTCGGGGGGTAAGCAGACACACACACACTTCCACCAAACACGCACGCTCATGTGTATGGCTCTGCATGTCTTAAACTGTCACTCTCCTCTCGTCACAGGCTTTATAGGACCCGTCCGGGGTTATGTCCGAGGGACACAATCCACGGGACTGGATGAAGGACATGCAGGATCGGTCCAGGGTTATGTCCGAGGGACACAATCCGCGGGACTGTATCGAGGAAATGTAGGAACAGGCGTTCCGGTTCTCATGTATAGGGCTCAGGGACGAAGCCAGCCCCGCCCGCGACGGCGACGTGAGAACCACAGAGATTAAGGTCGGAAAGAAGCCTATTAATTCTTTATATAATATTGAGTTCTGTCTGGGATACAGAAGAGGAGTCCAGCTTCCACGGACCGTGCTGCGGGAAGGAGGCTACCCCGCCACAGCGACGAGGACGAGGAAACTACAGACAATAAGGTCGGAAAGAAACTTATTATTCTTTATATAATTCTGAGACATTGCATTGAGGCCTGTCTAGCAAACAGACGCTCATTATAGACGCAGGATCGGCTTGAAGACTTGCGCTCTTTTGGAGCTAAACCCCGCTACAGATAAAGATAAAGACTGATGACGTCACGAAGCAAGGCATCGACGTCACCTGTATATCGCTTATCCGTTAACCCAAAGCCCTCCACGGAGGAGAAGAGCTACATGAGAGTCTGTATAAACTGAGTTGAAATCTAACATTTGTTCTCGTTCCCCTCCAGGCTGTGGAGGAAACCTGTGAAGCAAATAACCTTGTCTGGAATATAATTTGTGCCACGAAACCTACGTGGGGTTTCTACTGTTGTCCATATTATTTACTGCTCTTCAATGAATAAAGCCGTTTTAAATTGCTGCAATACCGTGTCCCGCCTGTTGATGACCACACAGCCTTCACAAAAGAGAAAAAGGAAACTACACAGCCTTGTTTTATGTCTTTATTTAAAGACGCACTTTGCAATACAAGGCCTGAATATAATATTGGTCTACTACAAGCTTAAACACACTGAAGTGTGACGCATTGTGAGCTTATAGATCAGCTATTTCCGGTGCGCTAATTGGCTCGTAACCAAGTGTAAATCAGGCACAAGCTTCTCCAACGATTCCAGGGCTGACCTCACCCCTTGCCATTATACACATGCGTCCCATTATGGTGGAATATCCAGCAAAAGATGAACGCTAGTAGTTGACTAGTACTTTATGTTGGGTATACGTCAAGGGGAGGGGAGTGCTGTCTTGTAGGCCTAACTAAAGTTCTCAAACTCTGCCCGAACCCGACCAGGCCCGTCCCGACCCGACGTTTTAGGGCCGGGCCGGGCCCAAAATATATGCTAATTAGTCGGGCCGGGCCGAGCCTCTGGCTCTGTGATTTTCCGCAATTTTTTTCTCTCTTTTTTTTAAGTGTTATTATAATAAAAATAGCAATTCTGTTATTTGTGTAATGTGTTTGTGTATATGTGTATGTATTTATTATGAACAGGGCTGTGCTAGCCGATTCACTTGTGACAGGAGGAGGACTGGAGACGGGGTTTCATCGCACTGGCATTTCAGACTCGGAGGCCTCGTACACACATGTCAAACCACGTGACTTCCATTGGAAAAGCATTGAGAATGAGGCGGCCATGAAACACAGACAGAACAGATCATGTCAGTCCAGCATGTGTGTACGAGGCCAGAGCAGCATTGCAGCCTGCCCCACGTGCAGGCAGTAGAGAACAGTGAACGGTGGGAGACTTGCTTGCTTGCCTTGCTACCGCTGGTTTCCCTCTGGTTTGCGCACCAAACGAGCTACTAACCACCAGTTAACTTGCCAAGTTGCCATATGCTTAAATATTTTATAAAATCAATCGGATTATCACAGCTGAAGAAGCGTCGGGTTTTCGTCATGTTGCACTGAGTCTCGTTAACCCAGCTGGCTGCGATGAATAAAACCTAATTATTAATCAACGTCACCAAACGATCCAGTGATATATAACTTAGCTACACGTAAAGCAACTTCACTTCAGAGGAAACTAAGGGAGGGAGCTGCAGCAGCTATTCGTGTTTACTCACCAGTCACCACCACAACTGTATGGAATCCATTAGAATGATTGGAAATGGAAGTTATGGAACATTAATAGCCTATTCTAATGTGAGTTACATACATCCTTTATTTCGATAAATCCGTTGATCTCTGTTCTCACTTTCACACTGAAACACGGCGCCGCTGCGCTGCCATTTAGTGCTGCTTTTTTTTCTCTCTTTTTTTTCTGTCGGGCTTTTGTCGGGCTTCGGGCTTAACATTATGGCAATTTTTAGGGTAGGGCCGAGCCTCTGGCCGACCCAGTTAGGGTAGGGTCGGGCCATAATTTTTGGGCCCGTTGAGAACTTTAGGCCTAACTCCTGTTATTCATCAGTAGTGGCCAGCTATCACACAAATGGATTTGGATCCACTGTGTAGATAATTATTCCATTTGAGTGAAGTGCATGCAGGTAAATACTGCATTGCATATAATTATCAGGACAATCTGCTGTGCCAATTTTAAAAACTCAAATTATCTCAGATATGGAAACGAACCTACACATAAGACTTGTGTGCCCCAAGCAATTATTTTACACTAGGTACAACAAGCAAACATATGGATGGACATGGCATTACACTGATCTATTCTTGACTGTTCACTTAACCACATTAACACTAACTTTGAAGGTCCTTACACACCGGGAATGTTATTGTCATACACTTAATTAGCCCAAAATTATATGTTTTCCAAACTTAACTACTTAACTGTTGCTTGTGTCAAGAGTACAGAAGATGAATATTAAATGAACACAGAGGACTTTAGCTTGTACAGTAGCTCCACATCTACTGCATTCAAAAAAGCTATTTGTTTTTATACGTTGTTTTTAATTACCTGAAGCTGAAAGGCTCCGACATTTGCAGCTCCTCTCAAAGCATGTTTAGTCCTCAGTGTCATTGAGATGTAATTTTCTTATTGAAGGGGGGCTATACACACACAGATCCCAGATGAACACGCTATATTTAGGCAGCCTTTCTCCTGCGGTGGCTTGTTGTGGAGAGGTAGAGCGTGTTGTAGAGATCAGCCCTATACAGTATACAGCAGTCTGTCACTACGGTTGACTGTCTATATTATAGCTACAATGCTGCACAGTAAACCTGCTTTTAATTGGAGAATATGAAAGGAAACTGTCTGAAACAGGTCTAAGCCCTTCTGACAGCACGGGATTTCCTTACTGTTGTTCATGCTGTGTGTGTGTACTAGGGCATTAACCAAACGTGATTTTTGATAGTCGACTATACCATCAAAATCGATTTATAGTCGATTAGTCGGCGGTAAAATATGATATTTATTCAATCCAATCAAGCATTAAAACATTGTGTTCTGAAACAGCCAGTGAGTGAAGCAAAACAGAGCCGGTGAATGCAGGCCGAGTGGAATAGTACTAAGAGAGTGGCGACAAACTTTGATCTCACCGCAAAGCGGGTACCTGGGGCTATAGTTCCAAACATTGGAACTATCCCATTGAGATAGAATGAGCACTTCCGCATTCCATTGTTACAGTGGGAGTCAACGCGAGTGTCGCCACTCTCTTACTAGAGTACGCTGAATGCCGCTCTGATTGGCCGAAATTAGCTCAGCTATTTCAAGTCAAAGTTGCAAGTCCACAATGACTCACGGATGGACGCGTTGTGAGCTTGTAAATCTGCTATTTTTGATGCGCAAGACCGTTCTACGGAGCAGCATAGCATGTTACGTTGTTCACATTCACAATGTTTGGAGAGTGGAGACTGGAGTGGGGAGGAGGAGGAGGAATGAACCATGCAATGTTTTTCATACAACCCTAAATGTTCAACAACAAGTTACAACCACAGTTCCTTTGGTTTTTAGAAGGAGCTACAAGCTAGGAGGAGGTTATGATTACATACTAGGTTTGCTAGCTAGCAGGCTCAAGGCTGCCAGGCTATGAAGATGATCAACTACTTAACTTCATCGCGACTATTATAACTATGATCGTGCGGCATAGCGTTTTTTTTTGTTTGTTGGATAAGCATGAAGAAACATGAAATCACGGCAAGAGCTACTGTAGTTTGACTGTCACCAAACTGGATAATATTGGGCAGAGTGAGGAGGAACTCCTGCTATACTTTACTGTACCGGACAACACGACGACACGTCTCCAATCTAACTTGTTGAACAAACTACAGTAATAAACTCACCAATAGTAAAAGTATTTACACACTGTAGTTGTCCCCATTGAGCATATGAGCCTATGAGGCATATCGCATTATGCTTTTCCCAAAGAAAAACTGTCTTGAATGCTGCTAGTGCCACCGCTGCTAGTGCCACCGCCGATCCGCGGACGGCAAAACCCACGTAGGCTACAGTAGGCTTGCATATGATATGAAAACAATCAGCCAGGAATGGATTAGTACTGAAGTTGGCGAATTATTAACATAACAACCGAACTCACAGCTGCATGCCTGCATGTCTGCTGTAGAAAAAAAAAAAAAACATAAAAATCATAAAAAAATATTAAAATGAATATTAGCGAATAATCGGATGTCAATTAACAGTGTCGAATAGTGTTTTGCTAGTCGACTAGTCGACTATTCGATTATTATGTTAATGCCCTAGTGTGTACACAGTATAATAGTCCACACTGGCTGGATGTGCACAGTTTGTACACCTACCCTAACCTGTGGACGCATGCGCGCGCACACACACACACACACACACACACACACACACACACACACACACACACACACAACACCCTGACCCCACCAGCAACATAATTTACTGTAGCTCAATTCCACTGTGAAATGACAGGCTGCGCTGGGCCATGCAGGGCTGTGACGTTTTTTACAGCAGGGTCCGTTTGTCTTTCGATTATAATCAGGGCTAATGGGGCTGTGTTCATTACGATGCTGTGTTGTGTTGCTGTGGTCAGCTGTTTTCCGTTATGGTAGTTGGCTGAAAGCTAAACTGTAACAATGTATTTTCAGTAAAAAATCATTTTTCCATCCATATGACAAGTATAAATTAGCCTCAACGTTTACGGCTAGTTCCTTGACTGACAGTTGACAGTCCAATCACAAGTAGAATTTAAGCCCCACCTCCACAGTTCCATTCTTAACGGTCCAAGCATCACAGTTGGACTCTGTGCCCAGGCAAGCTGATATTATGGAGAAGGCTTCCTACCCGTGGGCCGTGGCACAGCCCTGGAGTGGCAAGGCAAGGGTAATACACAAACACACTCAATCATTCTTACAAAAGGACCACAGGTGCAGTGGCACAGAGATGTGGCCACACACTGGACTGGAGTTCATCTTCTGTTCTACTGTGTGTGGCTCCAGCAGGGTGGGTGGCAGGGGATTGGCTCTTTGTGGACATTCAATTCTATTCATCTCTTCTTGGTCCTGCTGTGGTGCTATTGGGACCGTTGAGAAACATGACATAGTAGTTGTACTAATCGCACAGATCTAACTACCATTTAGAGCAGATGCGGGACCAGTAGAAGACAGCAATGAAAACAGGAAAGAACTGTAGCCTTAATATAAGCCCAAACCACACAAAGTGTGTAGGGTCGGGACAAAAAGTTTTTAAAGGTAAACCACACCAACGCAACTGACTGAGTTGCAAAGGAGTTGCATTGGTGTGGTTGACTTTAAAAAACGTTTTGTCCCGACCCGACCCTTTGGTGTGGTTTGGGCTTTAACATTCCGTGCCATCTAGTGGTTGGCGCACACTGCCAGGCTTTTCAGCCTGCGCGGTCCCCATTTGAAGCGACACCACCGGTGTCACCACCTTCCATAACATGGATGTTTTGTATGATCACCTCAATCTGAGCTCAATTCCAATACAAAGAGTTTTTTGGATACACGCTAGGCCGGGACAGGAGGATGGAAAATGATCGATGATGTCACCAACGCGGAAGAGATCCGTTGCATGGCGACGGTGAAGCCAAAAGCCGGTAAAAATTCGTAAACATTATAAACATATTCTAAACCCTTATCTCGTCTAATCTCGCCCTAGGCGGTCTGTGATCATTAATTAATCTCGTCCAATATTGTCTTAAGCAGGGAAATTAAGTGCAATTTATTGATACAGCAACTAGACCATTGCCCTCAAAGTTTCATCACCACAAAGAGAGAGGAAGGAAGGGGTTGAGCCAGAGTAGAGGAGAGAGAGATGGGAAGAACAAAAAAGCAGGAAAGAGAGATAGATGGAAAAAACCCAGGGCTCTGTGTGCCAAAGTCATTGTGGCTTGTCCATTGACTCTCAGGACTGCCCACCTCCTCACTAGTCTATACAAACCTGTCTCTTAAGGCCTGGGAAAAGCCACCAGCTCAGAAGAATGTCCGTATTGTAGAAAAGAGATGAGAACTTTGCATCTCCAATAACCAAAAAGAAGAAGCCTTACAACCCTTAAGGCTTACAAAGTTGTAGAAACAAGTAACTTTTTTTGAGAGAACAGTCACCTTGTGATGTTTTGAACTCCACAATGCACCTTAAAGGAGAATTCCATTCTAGAAGGCTTTCTTGCCTTTTGTAGACACACCAAAAGGTCCACACAGTTAGAGGTGGGCAAATGGGAGCCAGGTGGGCCAACTATATGGGACCCATATGGAAATGTCTCGACAAATGAACATTTTTGATGACGTCTCACTGTTGCAGGTACAAGCTTTTGGAAGAAAAACAGCACACACTCCCTGTGGCTGACTGCTTGTTTTGTCTCCAATTCAAAGTTTGTCCCAATGATCTCATTGCCTGAAAAACTGCAGATGGCAGTCACTATCATGATGGGAAAATTGCAATGATGGAGGGGGGGTAATGAGAAAGCGATGAGTCATCACTCCAATCAGAAAGGGAAATTAAGAGGTGGAGGTGAGGGGGAAGGGACATTGATCCCATCAGAAGCAAACCTGAAGTGAGTGCGAGGTTGGCCGAGACAAACACCGGCCGATGAGATACTTTGATGGGGTTTTTTGGTCATCACAGAACAGTTTATGCTGTGTGCGGATTAAGGTTGTTTAATTCACTGGTCATACCAGCTCAGTGGCCTTGTGGGTAGAGTGTCCGCCCTGAGACTGGGAGGATGGGGTTCAATCCCCGGCCGGGTCATACCAAAGACTCTAAAAATGGGACCCAGTGCCTCCCTGCTTGACACTCAGCATCAAGGGTTGGATTGGGGGTAAGTCCCTGCGACATACTTATGTACATCCAGGGGCTGTACTTGTACATCAAGCTGCCTCACGCTACAGAAACAGGAGATAGGCTCCTGCCCTATGGACCTCATGGCTCGGCAAGGCTACTTACTACTACTACTACTACTAATTCACTGGTCATGAGTAAATAAGCACATCCATAAAAATTCGGACAGATCACAACTCTCAATGCACAAATTGCTGCGATCGCCACTAGCAGCAGGGCTCTAAGGATAAGCATATCTGTTGGCCTGACAATCTGTCCATAACTTTGTTCCCAAACAACATTATCTCTACTTCCTACTGGCTGTATTGCGATGGGAATATTCTGTGCAACTTCATGCTTCCCAGAGGAAGCATGATGTTTTGGTGACCCTTTCCTCTAGTCTAGTGCCAGTCGTAGGCCAACATTTCCACTTGTACTTGGATGTGTCAAAACCTAATGAGTGGAATGCCATGAAATATGCTTAGCCCAAAGGGCACTCTGCATCTTATTAGTGCCAATAATTTTTCTGTTCTATTTTAGCCCCACCAGTGAGAGTGCAGGGCTCTTCAGATGGCCATGTCAGTTGAACTACTTTGGTCAGGTTTGGTGTAGCTAGGGATCTTTTTCTTTTGTTTTTATTAAAGTGATCTGAAGGTTGGAGCTTTTGGAAGTTTGTGAAGTAAGATCATTTGTGGAGTAAGATAATTCATTGACTGTTAAATAGCTTGCTTGAATGAAAAGTCTGTTACACAAGAGATTATGTGCATGCACATTTATTAAGGATTTAAAACCATATTTCACTAACGGCCATGTGCCTTATGGGGTGAGGATTCTGAATCACTGAATCCCATTGCATGCGCACGTCCCACCAGGGGCATTACTAGCGCGACGCAGACACCGCGACTGCGTGGGGGCCCAGAGGCAAGGGGGGCACACGGCCGCCCACCCGTGCCGTCTGTAAAATAAAATTATAAACACATACAGAGATGCAATGACAGTTGAGTTGAACAAAGTTTGGCAGAGCCTGGTGGTGTGTACAGTGCCCCGCTGTTTATAAACCAACACGCAGTTTGGGCTTGTTTTTACAGGCTGCAGCTGTTGCTCTCATTACAATCACGACAGGTACCGTCACAATTGCTGTACAGTGCCCCGCTGTGCTGTTTATAAGCCAAAAACTGTCCGTTTGGGCTACGTTCACCAGCGATCGCACACGCGCGGGGGGGGGGGTGAGTGCTAGGGATGTGTAAATGTGTCCAAAATGAAAATCGATTTGTATAATTCAATATTAACGATTAATCGATTAATCGTTTTTTGGGGGGGGGGGGATTTTGTTTTCCTTTTTCTTTTTTCTTTTTTTTTTCCTTTTCCTTTTTTTTTTTTTTTTTAATGAACCCTACAAAAAAAAGAAAATCTTCCCCCCAAGGGGTACCTAAGTCAAAAATGTTTGGGAACCCCTGATGTAGTTGATTAACAATAATTGTAACTCTTGAGAGTTAATAAGGGTCCATTTGGTTACTAACTCCATCTTTTAAATGAGGACCACTGGTGGTCCCTGGACCACTGTTGATCCAATTGATCACCATAGCAACCCCAGCCTAGGCCTGATTAGGTAAATTCCCAACACCTGCTAAATCCTCCAAACCTGTATCTTGATTGGAATCAATCTCCACTCCTCTCAGTCATGCAGCTACACAGACACATCCCAGGCACACTTTGGTAGGCCTATAGCCCTGTCCTGTTTGGATGACAATATTGCCTTTCCAACAGATTTTCATAAAAAACAAACAGAAAAAAACAAACAAAAGAAAAACGATTATCGACAATTAATTTTCATAATCGATTTCGGGTCCTATCAACGATAATCGATTAATCGATTAATCGGACCCATCCCTATCGGGGGCACATACTGATCAGCCTGCGTCGGGGCCCACTGACATCTAGTTACGCATCTGCGTCCCACACATGTAATGTCAACAGTAACGCTCGCTCTCGTGTCTCTATGCAAGGGATGTGATTATGCCGGTGAGAATAGTCAAATAGGGATGAGAGATGCCATCATCCCTGAGTCTCAACATAAAATATGTGACATCTTTCATGTTAATTAGGTTTTCACAAATAGGTGAGAAAACAACACAACAACATTTCACCCGCCTAGTCGCCCATCACCATTTCAACTCATAATGCACTGGCACTGGTGGTGATTTGATTACACAAACAAACAATCAATCAAATGAATAATATACTTATATTGTGGAATAATGATACAATGGGAACCTTATAAACCTGTGATGAGACAATAAAGCTGATTCTGATTTATCTTGTATTAATTATGAAGGCTTCAGCCTTCATAATTATATCATTTGTAGTTCCGCTTTCTCTAATCTTGCACTGCATAAGACCGTTTGCTGAAATCGATGTGGAAGAATTATTATTTACAGAGGTGAGGGAACTCGTGGTATTATCTGCTCCCCAAATAACACATTTTCAGTGAGAGACTGTCACAGTGTCCAGGGGGAGAGGCTGTGACTCTTCGAGTCTCATCTTCATGCCCGCAGTCACAACCACTTCATATCGTAGGAGACCTATGCTAATACTTTAACGTGGCAGCTCAAACACTAATGAATCTGTGCATGGATGAGCAGAGTGACGTCCTAAATATTAGCACATCGGCGATGTCCTCACGCTTAAATGTCAATTGTGAGAGGCTGCAAAGCATAGGACAAACAAAAAAGGGCAGTTTAACTGTCGTTATTCATTATTGTATCAACAATCTCGGCCAGCACTGTCTCAAAGTGACATCTCCCTTTAATACGTTTGTAAAGAGCTACTCTGAATGAGATAATGCTCATAATGCTCGTAAGTGCTGCCATTAAATATCTGTGAGCACACAGTTCTCCTGTACCAGTAAGACGCCTGAGGGCGAGATCGCGTGCACTGGCCATATATGGAGCGATGGTGGCAGCGTTGGCAGTGTCTTGAGGGTTTGATGAGGGCCCAGGTAGGGCCGGGCCTTAATTATCGGGCCTGTTGATAACTCTAGTTTTTTCCCGGCTGCCGAGCACGGCTGAACAAATAACTTTGGGGCAGAGTTTAAATGGACAGGTATCAGTCAAAAGGGAGACATCGAAGAGGAAGGATGGATGGGGAAGGATCAACATATGGACAGGTTCTGACATATATCCATATACTAATATTGATGACATCAGGGATCTCTGAGCTTAATTGCGACAGCAGGTCGCATTTACTATCATATGATCCCTGATTTACTATCATCCCTAATGTCATTGTGATGTCACAAGACCTATGTCATAGTGATGTCACGAGACCTGGGCACAATGATAATGATAATGAATTGTATTCCATTGTAGCAGGTGTTGGCCTGGCATGCCACGGCACTTTACAAGCTCAGGCCTTATTGCAGATATTTATTTATTTAATGCTATTTACTATTTGAAAAAACACTGGATCCAAGCCCTAGTCCAACTACAGAACGATGTATTTGCTGTAGTTCAATATAATGCCTTGTACAGTCCTTGAGCAGCAAAACAAGGTATTGTATTTGTTGTAATGCGAGTGATTACTCTCTAAGATGTCCTCGTCTATGTCTACACCCAATGCAGCCATGACAAATTCCTGCATATTTAAGCTACTTATAGTTACTTATAGTTTCTGTTTTTTATAGTTCATCAATAGTATTCATGCAATTGAGTTACTGTAAGACTATGTTGTATCTGCATTCAGCACTGCTTGGGCTGGCCCTGGCCCTAATCTAAAAAGAGAGAGTGTGTGTGTGTGTGTGTGTGTGTCAAAAACCTCAAAAATGGAGTTAGGTGGTTTCCTCTCAACAAATATATATATATATATATATATATATATATATATATATATATATATATATGTATGTATACATTTGTCTGTCTCTGTAGAGCTCACAGACAGCAAGCGGATGTGCTGACCCTTTATCAACCTAATGTATCCCCGCTATGTTGAATTCAGCATTTCAATTGATCCCTTCCCATAATAATTTACAGTGGAACAAAGGAACACTTATCGAGTATATGCTGGTAATCCCCCGGGGAGAAAGAGTTTCAAATATATGGTTTGAGTGAGTGTGTGTGTGTGTGAGACGTGTGTGTGTGTGTGTGTGTGTGTGTGTGTGTGTGTGTGTGTGTGTGTGTGTGTGTGTGTGTGTGTGTGTGTGTGTGTGTGTGATTTTGGCTGATGCTAATGTGAAGCCTGAAGCCACACTTTCTAATTTTTTCTAATAACCACTATCAAGATCGATGTTGGCACGTGTCTAGCATAGTGGCACATATCTCAGATGCTTACTGAGTGGGGGGGGGGGATTCCTGCAATGTTGACTTCATGTAATGCATTTTGATCTTTTCCTTAGGAGATGATCAGTACACTATACAGCAGTGGTTCCCAAAGTGCGGTCCGGAGACCCCCAGGGGTCCTTGAGGGAGTTCCAGGGGGTCCCCAGCTAAATGATAGTTTGGAACCAAATGGACCTTTAACTCTGAGAGTGTACAAATGGAATGAAATGGACCCGTTATGGTCCCAGAGATAGAAATGCCATTAAATGGGGGTCCGTAGCATGTCAAACTGGGGGTCCTTGAAATTAAACAGGTTGAGAATCACTGCTAGAGCCGTAAAATCTTCTCTTATGGTGGTCCCTGGCATATATATTCTAATGGGGGACCATGCACGCGCGTATTTCGTCTGGTTTTAGGTAGATTACATCGGTTACATTAAGCCCCCGATTATAGGGAATTAAATGCTCGTGTCAATTACGTCACTGGCCATAAGGGATTTATTGATTAATCGCGTCAATTACGTCAATAGCCATAAGGGGGAGGATCTGTTTCCTCCCGGCAGCACCCCCTGCACACACTCACTGTAAACAGTGGCTATCATTAGCATTAGCGAACACTGTTAACCTCTCGCCAGAAACGTTTACATGCCGGGAGGGATGCTGTACAAAGTCACAAATGACGTATGGCTGAAGATCTACCATGGACAGCTCTCGTAGATTCCGACATATGGAGGTTTGAAAATTATACCAGTTATAACGTCCCATAGCTGGTGGTGGTGACGGAGGCATTGCATAGCAACCGGATCAAGGTTAAAAGCTGCTGTGGTGCTCAACTATTAATAGACGTATATAGAGTATATGAGGGGGTACGAACATGTTCATACATGGCTGATAACGTCCCATAGCTGGGGGGTACGAATATGTTCGTACTTCGCAGAGAAATATTTAATATATACAGTAGTGAAAGTGATTAAGCGTGTGTCTGGAGGTTTTATAAATATTTAACCAAGGAAAAGTATTTGCAAGAGCTTGTGACTAAATAATATAATTTCCATTTCCTGAAAAGCAACAGTTTTGGACATACAAGTTTTCCACACGATGGCGGTGATATATGCACTTAATACACACTTTTTTCTTCCACCTGGCCTACAGTAGCGCTGACCGCAGCAGAACCACCTCTGCTCAGTCAAGGTCAGAGCGTGTGTGCTCGCCTACCTCCTCTGCATGGCTAAACACCCTGATTGGTCGCCTCTTATTGCTTATCTCCCTGTCCTAAACGCAATTCTAATCTGTGATGAATGGAGGATGGACTTACATTTTATTCACACACAAAAAAGTGTACCGTACTGTACATCATTTAACTGGATCAAATGATGTTCAGACCATATATGAAAGGAAGGCGAACTCCAAGCACACTCTCGACGAGCAAGGACAACGTTGGAAAAGCCTTTAATGTATCAGCGCATTTCAAATCAAATAAAACCAATGTATGGAAAAGAATAATATTAATAGAAACAGTCTTTCCCATCTGAACAACTTCAGTAAAGCATGCTCTGAATAAATATTAAGTTGTAGATCTCAAATTATTATTATTATTTCTAACACAAGACTTTAATTTGTGATGTCCAGTTGATAATGGCTGCAGGTGTGTATGCATATCATGCGCTCTATGAGTTTTCTTTTTATCTTTTTTTGTCCTTACCTACAACAGGCCATTTTTATTAGCGACCTAGTCATGAATGACTGCCCCCTAAGCCAATGGAAGTCTGACCCCATGACCACTCGTGTAGCCAATCGCGTAGTAGCAACCTAGTCATGATTGGCTGCCTCCTAAGCTATGACAAGCGCACCGTGAAAGTCACTGCAACACGGACCGGAGCGGCTGACAACAGCGGACCAGAAAAGTACCACAAAAGAATCAAACCACTTGGCAAATGGCAACACAACTACAACACAGATTTGTTCTGCGCGGGACGTGAGGGGAACATTGGTTACCGTAATGACTGGAAAATTGCGCAGAGGAAAAGGGGTAAAATGAACTTCTGTGGGAGCCGGTCGGGGCACCACGGCCACTGTGGCCGTATGGGCATATACTTTTTCGAGGGGCACACGGCCAAAGAGGGGCAACGACGGCCATGGCCGCCGTGAAATTCCTGCCCTGTCTAGAACACCTTGACCCAAATCATAGAAAAATGTCCAAATTATTGTTATGGACTCTGCTCTATCATACAGATACATGAACAAAGCTTAAACGTGCACAGATGCGGAAACATTGACATTTCAGCAGTACATGTGGCAATTTGGCTGGCACAATTAAAATGTCAGATAATACGATTTTTATAGAGAGAGAGAGCGAGAGAGAGAGCGAGAGAGAGAGCGAGAGAGAGAGCGAGAGCGAGAGAGAGGCTCACGGACGTTGTAAAGGCTATTTTCAGCTAAGATTTGATGTAGAGGTAAAAAAAGTATAGACAGTTGGGACCAGGTCAATAGGGTTCAAGTGGTCAAACCAACGTGGCCCCAGCCCACTGAGACAAGCAGTGCCCCTCATAAGGTCTGATGATATGACTTTGACCGGATGGTAATTTCATTGGCTTGGCTCTGTCCTCCCTTGGCTCTGCCCTCCCTTGCCAGCTAAAGGATTTCCTGCCATGCACGTACACAGAGCGACAGAAACAGCCGTTGGCTTACAATCAGTTTACTACTGCTTTGGCCAGACATTTGTCTGCATGAACTTGTATTTCACTTGAATACATTATCTTTGCCCACATCAGATCCATATTGGATTGAATTAAACATGGCTGCTGCTGGCTTGTGCTCGGTGGAAATGTAACCCAAGCACAGCTCTGCTGGCTCGCATGCATGCTGGCTCTCTCACACACTCACACTCACACTCACACTCACACTCACACACACACAAACAACGTGGCTCCGTGAACGGTTAGGGACAGGGTTAGTAATGGGGCGAGTCGGACCAACGCGCCTTCAGAATAATGCCGCTGACCCAGTGGGCACCCTGGTTTCAAACGGTGAGCTGGGATGGGATGAACAGTGGGGTGCTGGAACTGAGGCCACTCATTCATGGTAATGCTACAGTTAGAGAGGCCATCCTGTTACACCAGCTGGAAATCGTGCCATAGAGCTTTTAGACAGCAGAATAGTATAGAATTATTGATTGTCATGGACTTTCACATTATTTAAAGTATAACACTCCGAGATGGAAGGTTTTGACCCAACAACGGCTGCAGTTTGCTTTTGAAATAAATGACCGGTGACGAGTCGGTAATGCATCACATCATCTTACTATGAGTCATATGTGCTTTGCCACCATTTCTATGACATAGGCCTAATTATTGCTCATTCCGCTGGTGCAACAGCCAAACAACAGCTACTGTGAAGGGTGCTGATTTGACTGCTAATGGCCCTCTGTCCCCTCTGGGTCAGCAGCACGTGCTGACCAAATTACCACCAGGATGTTCACTTGAAAGGGAATGCCGTTCGTGCCTCTCTAAATCTGCGGGCTCGCCAGCAGTGCAGGGCATATGACACACTGTTCTGTCACCGACTGTGAAAATGTCATTACACCAGCTGTCACAGACCCCATAACCACTCCGCTCAAACACACTAACCTCAACACACTGTATTGCTCTGTATAGTAGAGCCGCTGCACATCTGGAGGGTTTTCATCAGATATTTTTGCATGACTATTTTGTTACATCTACAGTACAGTATGTGGCATCATTTACATTTAGTGATATTTAACTTTTATTTTTGTTCACTGGAGTACAACAGCTGCTACTGCTTGGCACATAGATATGTCTGGTCTGCATAAACCAGAGGGGCTACTTAATATGCCTAATGGATTACATTAAGCAGGGATGGTATGTGCGTGCGTGCGTCCGTCCGTGCGTGCGTGCGTGCGTGCGTGCGTGCGTGCGTGCGTGTGTGCGTGCGTGCGTGCGTGTGTGTGCCCCTGCGTGCCTGCTGTGGGCATTGTGGCAGGGTGGAGTAGGGGGAGCATTTCATTCCTGTGTCTGTGGGTAAGATGTTGGGGAAATTTGAACTTATCTCTGGCCATATGTGTGTTCAGGAAAAGGGTAGAGCAGCATCCTGCTTCAGTGCTGTTTGCACTGGATTTGTATAGTTCATATTGAGAGAGAGAGAGAGAGAGAGAGAGAGAATTCTGAATCCAGGCTACTATTGGATCGCTGGAACCAGCAAAGAATCAGGGGGAAAGTACTGCTATTCTTGGCTCAATCTGGATCAAAATCTAGCTGGAGAACTATGAATCTTAACCAGTGGATTTCCAGTGGGGTGTGTGTGTGTGTGTGTGTGTGTGTGTGCGCACGTGTGCGTGTGTGTGTGTGTGTGTGTGTGGGGGGGGGGGGGGGGTGGTATGCAGGTCACAGTGGCATCCATCCCCCTTTTTTACGTACTTCTCTACCGCTTGTCCCAATTACCCAAGTGCAGTGTGCCATAATGACTTATCACCAAGCCAACTGAAGCAGGGGGTAGGGGGGCAGAAAGCGAGATAGGAAGAGGAAAAAGGCTGATGAGGTGTAAATTATCATGCTGTCTCTCTCTCTCCCTCCCTTCCTCGCTCGCTCCCTCGCCTCCCCCCTCTCCCCTGTGCTCATTGTTCGTCCCGGTTTATCCTCTTCTGCGCCGATGCTCATGCTTCCCAGCTTATGTTTTTATTTTGTGTTGTTGCGCCCTAAGCGCCAGAAGAGGTTCTGAGCGGCGTCAGAAGCGGCTTATGGTCCGTGTTCTATAATACATTGTTCCTTCCTCAATTCCAGGTTAGCTGAATCATGTCTGCCTCTTAACGGTAACCTCCACCGATTCAATATGGAGGTTCACCTTTTGGCCTGGCTTTGGCCCCGTCTAATCCCATCTATCCTCCACGCCCTGTGGGCTCAGGATGTCCATTACACCCCCACCTCCTTATCTTCATCTTCAAAGACATCCTCAGGCTTCTTCTGCCTCTCCCGTTTAGTTTTCTCCTGCGACTTCCTCCTTCATTTGAAATTTTGTCTTATTTTATAGCTTCATGGACCTGATTATAGTTGTATGTGTGCATTATTGTATTAAATCATCTTTTCTCCCTCTTTCTTGAATATTGCCTGCCTAGTTTTATTTACACACATTCACCCGTATAGTAATTCACGCATGTAGCATTCAATTGAGGCTGATGTGTTCATCCCCCGATTTCTACTGATGGCGGTACAGCAAATGTTTTACGACATTTCTTGGTGTTTCATTAGCTGAGCATGAAGAAGTCATGAGAGGATTGTAAATGAAGTCATTAGTGTGTAAATAACGTCCCAATACTCAAGCTCAAGACATACTGTGACCTCTAATCTGGCAAGCATTCACTGACCCTACCCCCCCACGCGCGTGCACACGCACGCACACACACACACACACACACACACACTTCTTGCACATGCAGGCATGAGCACACAAATGGGCTTGAAGAAACATACATGCAATCACATCGACAAACACATGTGTGTATGTTCAAACTGCACACACACACACACGCACACACACACACGCACACACACACACACACACACACACACAGTAGCACCATAATGCTGTGGTGTCTTGGGGCTGCAGAATGGATGGACCACATCTGATTGCATGTGACCTTTCTACTGAGCCCCAGAGGCTTCTATAGAATATGTTGTACAGAACCATCAATCTACAACTATTGTACTACATTATGTTATAGAAAGGATGGACAGCACAGAGGAGCACAAAGGAGATGCAGGTGGGGATCTGTCAGGGGGTGAAAAAAGAAGAGAAACTAAAAATAAAAGAAAGTTAAATGAGGAGGAAGAGAGGAGAGGAGATTAATACATCACATAACCCTGTGGTTAAAATCATAAAAAAGCTTCTTAGTGTTTATTGAGTACATTAGTGCATCATCAAAATGTATGTAAAGGGAAGGATGTAATGGATCATGAGTCATCATGTGTAAGAGTGGCAATATTTCTGTGACTTTCAACAGAAAAGCTGAAAAAGAGCAAATTGTACTATTTCAATAAGACACTAACTTATCATCCAAAGAGCCTATTGGATAGGGACGGGGCGGTGCATACAATTCATTAATTACTATCTGCTTAGGACTGATTAAACAAAATGTTAAAATAACGGAAATAAATCACATTCAAAATTTGCATTATACATTCCTTGTATAATTGCTGTGCTGCTTCTGCAGTGCTACACAGCTACCCCTTTCAAAGCGACCTTTTCAGACTGGATGCACATACCGGTACATTTGTTCTAGAAGTGCTTTTTTCTGATATTAGGCACAAGCCGCAAGGTGCTTTTTTCTTCTTCCTCTTCTTTTTGCATTTGCATGCACTATTTCAGATAGTTATAGGGTTAGATAGAGAGGAAACCAAGGGCAGAGAGAGAGGAGAGACATGCAAGACAATTAGGGGTCGGATTGTAACCCAGGTCCTCACGCTCATAACAATGGCCATTAACTAGCAGAGCCACCAGGCAAGCACAAGCTGCGTTTTCATCAACGCATGTTGTTATGCCCTTGATGATTCATGTCCTTAAAACCGGACTTGGAAAAGCCCAGATGTCTGCATAATTGATTTGGATTACTATAATTTTGCTTCAAAAGCCAATGTATTCAGCAGTGGACCGAGAAAATCAGCCAAATTTACACTTTGAATAGTGGGCTCTATTTGGTCACCCACAACTCTGGAGTGAACAAAATGTAATTCAAACCGAGGAGTGCCAGACAAATCTGCCCAGGGCGAACTTTCTTTTTTTCCAGGCTAGTGACTCATTGGTGTTTGGTGTGTTTATTCTCTTAGATTACCTATTGTTCTGGTGGATCAAACGTATGAATAATTCATAAGCTATGGAATACGAAATGAGGGTACTTTGGGGACGTTTTGGGGAGAGATCAATACAAAGGACAAATACTTTGTCCATTGGAATGGACACACTGACTTCATCAGACTTTTATTAACAGACAGTGTGCCCTTAGAAAACATTGAACGATTTGCTAGTCTTTTAGACGAGATCTCAAACATACAACAGCTTTTCATGAGCAGCTTTGTCATCATCATCAACACCAACAGCATAATCTAACTCTATCCCTGATTCAGAGATCATCTATCAGCAGATGTCTGGTCTGGGATGTCTGATTATTACAAAACCTTTACTCAACACCGCCTGTCTGGCACCCCAGGATTACCCAGAGTGCATGCAGCAAGCATCTACCCCAGCATCTGTGTGTGTGTGTGTGTGTGTGTGTGTGTGTGTGTGTGTGTGTGTGTGTGTGTGTGTGTGTGTGTGTGTGTGTGTGTGTGTGTGTGTGTGTGTGTGTGTGTGTGTGTGTGTGTGTGTGTGTGTGTGTGTGTGTGTGTGTGCGCAACCACGTAGAGTCTGTGGGGGCCACAGGGCCGCAGCCCCCATGAAGACTCCCAGGGCCCCTTTAGGCCCCCATGAAGATTTTCGTGGACATTTTACATTTACATTACATATTTTCTGGGAATTCCAAACATTTTGGACCTCTACGCCGGCAATATGAGAATCCCATCGTCAAATATTCGGGAAAACAGCGCCTCCCCTGTTGTTCCTCAATTGTTGCGAGGCAACAGTCTGTCTTGAGAGACTACTCCGCCGGCCGTCCAAGAGGTGTTAAAAAGTACTCAAATGCTAATCGGGTTTCTTTTGTTTTCACCTAGCCAGATGTCCACAACATCAAAGCGTGTCAGAATTTCATGGTAGTTGTTCTTGAGTCGTGACATAATAACACTGATCAAGAATTCACCAAAGAGACCTAACCCTACACAGACTAGTGAGACTACACACTGACTCGAGAAAAGACCCATATCGTCCAAAATAGGCTGATCAGTCGTTGTCTGTGTATAGGCTAATTCATTGGTAAAAGTATGCTAAAATAACTAATTTTTAGAACATTTTGGAAATAAATAAATCTGCGGCGGCTCAGTCCCCCCCCCCCCCCCCAACGCAATTCTGTAGCCTACCCAAAGGTAAAACGCACCCGCCGCCTATGCTCTCTCTCTCTCTCTCTCTCTCTCTCTCTCTCTCTAATAATATAGTCCTGAAAGTCCTCACCTTGGCTTGGACATTGGCCTATAGAAGCTGCTTTAAAAGTACCAGTGAAAACAACAACTTATTTTTTCCGCGCTGCGGCGGGGGACGGGGGGGCGGGGCTGCGGGGGGGGACGGGCCCCCTTGAGGATTGATCAAACTCTTCGGCTCTGCGCGCGCGTGTGTGTGTGTGTGTGTGTGTGTGTGTGTGTAAACCCAAGGCCATAATCTGGACTGACTGGTAAATAAATAAAGAATATAGGGGGATTGGATAAATGGGTTAATGTTTGTGTGTACTGAATGTGTATGTGTGTTAGTGGGCCGGAGGTGGAAATACTGTGTAGATTAACAACTATCAATAACAAAACAAATGTCCATTAATCCTTAACCTAAAGCCTGCAATTATGATCATAATGCATTTCATGAATGAGCCAAGTGTGGGTAATTTTGCAATGTAAGGCCCAGCATTAGAAAGAAACATGCCATACACACAGACATATTCTATGGAGTTACAGTATAAGTAATGAGTGTCTCATTTCCATTAGAGGGTAGAGAGATTCTATTCACATTGCCCATTGAACATTTTCACATGACATGAAATAGGAGTGGCTAATCAACAACATTGGCCGTGAATCCAAGCTATGGTTGCTAGTAGTGATGCGTGGGCAGGCTTTTTTTCATAACCCACCTGTCCCGGTCCCGCCATGGGAGCCAGCCCGCACCAACCCGCCCGCAAAACAATATATTAAGCAACGACCTGCCGCCCTGCAAAAACAAAAAGTAGCCTGACGACCGGCATTTCAACTTTCGAGAAAGAGGGGAGGGTGCATGGACGTGCAGAGGGAATTTGAAGGGCAGGGGCTGGAAGCCAATGACCCAACCAGTCTGCCCTGCAGCCAAAATTACTCGCCCACCATGCGATAATTGCGCTGAAAACCTTGACCCGCGGGACCGGCAGGCAACGGGCCGACCCGTGCATCACTAGTTGCTAGGTTACAGCGTTGACACGTTACAAAATCAGGGAATTAAATCACTTATTATTGGAGACTTAGACGAGCGAGTGGATCCTTCAAACGCTACTGAAAGACACACTTGAAATTACACATTCAATGTTAAGAGTGTAATAATCATGGACAGACATGTTCAGTTTGGACCACATTTACACTTCTTAAACTGTGAATCATTATACAGCAGGGATCGATGCACAGCTAGTTGATTAGTTAATAAAATGGTATTGCTCCTGCTAATCATGGAAATACTAGTTGTTTAAACTGGATGGATAGTTCTCTTGTTTATTGGAACGTTTTGTTTTGAACTTAAATATCAATACTCATGCAGTGTCAAATCCTGCAAGCTATTGCATCAAACAAAATGAGTTGAGTGACAAGAGCATCACTGTAAGTGAGAGGTTGTTGGAGTGAGCTTTTACAGTAGCAGGCCTAATTGTGATTCGCCTCAGGTTCCGTCTTTTATGTGACCACGTTGACATATTAATCTCGCTCAACAAACTTGTCAGGTCTTAATAAGTGTACTAGTGTAGCACTGTTTATTTCTTTCATAATATGTAAATAGCCATATTATCAATCTTCCTGCCAGGTAATTTAAAAAAAGTTTTCAATATGCCATATTTTCTGGTCTCTCAACCGACCACAATCATGCTGTTTTTTCACTCGGTTTCACTCGGTTCATTCAGTTTTACATATTACAGTTGTAAAGTATAGTCAACTCATGTAGCACCACCACATCTGTGAGGGTAGTGCGTTCCAGAGATACTATATGCTGATGTCCCATATTTTCTATAAAACGGCACTATTTCTACTTGAATAAGCTTTATGGGCAAAAAGAAAATGCTATATGGACAAGGCTGCCAAAGAATGTGTAAAAGTACGAAGGGAAACTACTGTAACTGTGGTAGGAAGTTCAAACATTGTGAATAAATATTGGCCTCCACACAGTGTCCTCTTGCAGCAACGTAGTGACATAAATGAAATGCTGTCCTGAGTTTGTGTTCTCCACTCCACTGCCTCCTGTACTCACCTCATTATCCTTATTCTTCTCTTCTCTCACCCACGTCGGTCTCCTGTGTGCTAGCTAAGCAGAGCTGTACATCGTGAACACCCTTCTACTGCTGACTCATGGAAAAATACATTAGTTGGAGACTTGGCTGGAGGGTAAAGCTATCTACCTGATCCCTGTGTATAGGAGTGGGCGCTAACTAAACATGACAAGAGTATGGCTTCCCAGAGGGGGATCAAGGCACAGGGTTAAATGATGTTAAGAACCAAACAGAGGAAAATCCTCAGTGTTTGATTGTAGAAATGGACCCAAACAGAACTTTATGGTTGTTTTATGGAGTTCATTTATCACACAGAGACAATGATGCAGTCAGTGTTAGTCTGACAACTTATGGTGGTTGACAACAAATGAGCAGGTAATTTCTAAACAGCACAACAAAAATGCAGTAAACTATGCCACTTTTTGCCGTTTTCACTATTTTTTGGGGGAAACTGAAGATTTTAAAATAAATAAGGTTGTCCGCCTATAATGACATACCCAAAAATTGAAGCCAAAAGGGTACAATTGTCAAGAAAGACCACAAACATGCGCACAAACAAGCACGCCCACCCATTCCCCTTTCACACGCGTCTCCATGAGGCAGACGACAGCCCATGAGCAGAATTCCAATAGGCTGGGGTCCCTCCCTCATTGAATTAACATGGAACAAGGGTCAGCCTTCATTAGGGAACTGCAGTTTGTCTGGGCTGATAAGAGCACGGATGGGGAGGGACGACAGACACGTTGGTCCTGCACAATGAGCACCCGGCTGACACAGCCGAGTCCCTGCCCAGATTAAGACTCAATGAAAACCAAATCAGACGAACAGAGAGGAAGAGGGGCGAGAGAGAACGAGAGAGACCGAGAGGAGTCAAAATGAAGGACAGATGGAGAGAAGGGGACAGAAAGAAGAGAAGTGAGATAACGAGAAGAATGGGTGGGGCAGACCGAGAGTAATGGAAGGGGAGTACAATTGAAGGAGAGACAAAGTTAGATGAGGTGAGAGGAACCTGGAAACGGCGGGGAATTAAGTAGAGACACTGGTGTGTTTACTAATGAGTGTGTGTGTGTGTGTGTGTGTGTGTGTGTGTGTGTGTGTGTGTGTGTGTGTGTGTGTTTGAGTATTGTGCCATGCTGTATTGTGCCATGCTGCTCTCTTTATTTTCTGTCAAGAAGATATAGAGGGTATGCACATGCATAAAGTGAATGACAGATCGAGTGGCAAATCGAGTGGCAAAGTGAGTGACATTTAATTTAATGAGAGTGAATTTAATGTAGTTTAAAGTCATTTAATTCAATCAAATTGGACTTTTCTGTTTGGATGTAATTTGAAAGTAGTTTTTTGTCACTCAGTAGGCATTCCCGCATAACTTCCGGGTATGATGATGATGTGCATACCCTCTATTCAGAGATGAAAAGTCAAAAGATAGCTACAGTGATGGAAGACAAAAGAACACATCTTCCACTCACTTGCCGTCAGAATCACATGACAATAGCTTGTTGGCCAAATATGTCACCACGGTATGCCACCAAAGAAATACAAAACAAAAATATGATTTCCAGATTTTGCCATTGACTTGAATGGGAATTGGGGGTAGAATAATACACACAAACACACAAAGCCAGACGTTGGAGTCGTTAGTGCTGCTCAAAAAACAACGCAATGCAAACCATATAGCCCAGAGAGTGTGTGAGTGTGCGTGTGCGTGTGCGTGTGTGTGTGTGTGTAGGCTTGTGTAATGGCATGTGTGTCCTTGCATAGCTTCACTGGACACACACGGTCATGCTGAGGTAGGGGAAGTGGATGATTATCGTGTGTGTGTGTGTGTGTGTGTGTGTGTGTGTAATTGGCACGTCCGCCGTGTGACAGATGGGTTCCTACAGTAGCAGGTCACGTGACCAGGACCAGCTCTTTTGGACGTTCAAACCTTCACACTCAACGTTTGTTTTCGGTGGGGCTCTGAGAGGAGCTCCACAGAGTCCAAGACCTGAGCTGGGCACAATGTGACTGAGACTTAGCCAACTCAACCGGGCCAAATCAGACCAAAGAGTGCCAAATCAGGCAGGAAGCTATGCAGAGAATGAGTTTTTAATACCATGTAAATTGACTTGGCAAATATTGCCTCAGACATGACAGCCAAGCCGATAAAGAATAGAATTAACGCTGAATGTAAATCGTAAATTGAATTGTAAATGGTGAACTGTGGGCAGGGGTACGGGGAGGGGTAGACAGAGGGAGCCACAGAAGGTACGGATGGGACATGCTCTCAACCTTAGCGATACAGAAAAAAGCAGTCAAAACAGTGTAGTTGAACTAGAATCAGTGTAGTTGTATGCCCACAATGTCCCCCTTCCTGTCATTCAGATCAGCATCTTTATGCTTCATGGGAGTACATCCATTGCCCACTGTGCCTGTTATTATGCAGCGCAGTCAAGAATATATTTGATTTAAACTGTTGGGTCTTTCTCAGACCCAGGGACAGTGGAGAATGTACACCCCCCCCCCCCCCCCCCCCTCTCCCCAATGCACATTCTATCGGTGCTCCATAGAGAGCATATTGACATACTGCATATGTGTGTGGTACACCAGCTGTACAGTGGCGCAGAGGAAAAAGCTCCAGGGGGTCATAAATACAGCACAGAAGATCGTTGGCTGCCCTCTCCCCATACTGGAAGAACTACACAGAGACCGCCATCATAAAAAAACTCTGAACATTATGAAAGACACTTCCCACCCCGCTCACTCACTGTTTGAACTGTTGCCATCAGGCAGACGGTACAGAGTGATCAAGTCCAAGACCAACAGATTCAGTAACAGCTTCTATCCCACAGAGGTAGTTGCACTCAATGCTGCTAAAAAATGATCAGTTGCTGCGACACTTTTAGTTTTTTCTCTGCTATCTTAAGTACAATAAGGGTTTGTTGTGCAATAACAGCTGAAATTACATGTTTGTGCATTAGTGCTGCTGGGGTTGTGCAATAACAAGAAGTCATGTGTGTTTTGTTTTAGCTTGTACAGTAGGCCTATGTTGTTTTGTGATATGATGCACTGATTGGTTGGCACTTTTAATTTCGTTGTACACATTGCAATGACAAATAAAGATCTATCTAAAACAAGCAGACAGTGGCTGCTCAGGGGAGGCCCAGAGCCATACTGAGAGAGAACACCTAAAACAAGCAGACAGTGGCTGCTCAGGGGAGGCCCAGAGCCATACTGAGAGAGAACACCAGCTTAAACAGGTGGGGCCCAGAGGCTTATCCCCAGAACAGAGATGGAGCATCAGACAGAAGCTTGTCTGCATCAGAGCATGTGAGCGGAGCGGAGCGGCCGATAATTCCGCTCTTCGCTCTCGCCGGCTTTTGTTACGCTCGCTCCGCGCTCACGTTCATCTCCCCCCACGCCGCTCCCCGCTCGCTCAGCGCTCACCTTCATTTACGCATTGAGCGCTCCCCGCTCCGTGCTCGCTCCGAGGCTCCACTCAGATGCCCGCTCCGCTCAGCAGAAAGAAATGACGGGGGGAAAAATAAAATGCTGTTTTCCTGAAATTGGCTAATTAAACCTGAAGGCCTTCGTTTCAGGAGCATGATTTCGTTATTTAAAATATCATAGAATAATTAAAACAGACCCAGTTCAAATGTATCAACCGAAGTATGGCATTTGTTTTAATGTACCACTGCGAGCACCATGCCGCAAGTTTGTAGGCTACCCATCGTCATGTGTCCAAATCCAAAAGAACAGATATGTAAACTGTCGACACGCAATGTCTGTCTATTCTCATGGACAGTCCGTGAAGCAGATTACGGGTATGGGCTTGAGAGCAGGCTCGGCGCCAGGATGAAAAACTGAGGGGGCAATTGAGATTTTGAGGGGGCACAAAAGGCAAAGAGGTTGATTTATCCCCTTTGCAAATATCCCCTTTGCCCCCCCCTGGTGCCGAGCCTGCTTGAGAGGCAATGATTGATGTAAACTGCTAGCCAAGCTTGCACAGCGCCGTGCCGTGTGCACTGAGCGGCTCGGAGCGGAGGACAGTTCTCGCTCCGAGCGGCTCGGAGCGGCTCGGAGCGGAGGACAGTTCTCGCTCCGAGCGGCTCCGAGCGGCTCGGAGCGGAGGACAGTTCTCGCTCCGGAAGTCAATCTGACCCATTTAAAAACCCGCTCCACGCTCACGTCAAAATCCCCTCGCTCCGCTCCTCGCTCGCTCCGCGCTCCGCTCACATGCTCTGGTCTGCATGTAATGATAATTAGCATTGCATAATGATGACAAATTTGATCTCTCCTCTCGTCATGCATTCTTTGTTATTTTACAAGCTGAGTGGGAGATATTAATTATATTACTTGTGGGGGCTATTGAGTATACTATTTTTTTATAAATCTTTTTACAAATTGGTGTTCAGGTAAGTGATATAATTTTTTTTGGACGTTATTAAACCATTCTGGAATTTCTGGTTGATTGAAATGAGCAACTTCTTTGAGCCTACCTATTTATTTGTCATTATCCTCATTACTAATGATCATTTCTCAAAATGTTCTTCCATCCATCCATCCATCTTCAACAGCTTATCCGTAGTCGCGTTGCGGGGGCAACAGCTCCACCAGAGTGTTCCAGACGTCCTTCTCCAGAGCAACATTAGTGACTACCTCCTGGGGGATCCCGAGACGTTCCAAGGCCAGTGAGTCGATGTGTTTCCTCCAACTGTGCCTTGGTCTCCTCAAAATGTTCAAAATGTTCTTGAGTAAACTTAAAGTAAAAAATCATTACATTTACGATATTGAGGTATTCACTCATCATGATTTAATTGGTCAATATTGCCCAGGCCTACTCTCTGATCTCCAACTCTGTCTGTCCTTGTCTTCATCTGTGTGCGTGCGTGCATGTACGTCTCTCTCTCTCTCGGATTATGTGACCTTGCTTAGAACAAGGACCAGAAGAGAGGAATGTATCTGGGTCCAAAGAGGTCATGCATCCCACATCTTCATTCTGCCACAAAAAGCCTGGAAATTGATCCGTCACTCCCTCCCCCACATTTACAGATTGCAAACACACACTTGACAGCAGAGGCGGTGCATGCAGTACTGAACCAGCCTGGCATGCATCTTTTCAAAGCACCAGTTACCAAAGTAAAGTAAGACAACATGAGCACACGCACGCGCGCGCACACCCACAGTGTTACTCTCTCAATTACCCCCAATTACTCAGCATGTTTTAAAATAGTACTTCAACTGAGATTAAACATGCCCCTACCACCGGTCCTGTCACTGCTGTATAACCCAGAAAAAGGGAAAGAGAAAGAGAATGCACTACTGAAGGATAATTCTAAGGATAGAGAGGTAAAAGAGTGGAAACAATGAAACAATGGCAGGATAGTCGAGGAGAATAAATACAGAACAAATAAACACTTTAAATTATCCACAGAGGCCAGAGGCATGTGAGAGCGCATAAGAGAGGAAGAGAAAAAGAGAGAGAACTTCACCAGTCATGCGGCAGAATGAAAATCTAATCATTTTCTCATTACCCCGCTTCCTCGGTTAGTTGGTTTGATTTGGAGAAAAGAGATTATGTTCTTCGACCGCTCCCCGCTGGTCTCGGTCAACATTCACTGGAGCGTGCGTCATCCGATGGAATGCGTTAGATTAGCCCTGGTACTGCCGCTTGTGTGTGTATGTGTGCCACCCCCCACCTGCCAGGGGGAATTTAGTTTAATCGAACCATGTCACCAACAGTAGCTCTTTCACTCAATACAACGTCTTCATCAATCGGAAGTCTGCCGCTGCATTCCTCAGACTGGGAAGATTTCAAATGAAAAAGATGCTGAGAAACATAGTATGCGGCACGGCCTATACTATACTATACTAGTAAGACGCCCTGAGGGCGAGAACCGACCTCGCCCAAAATGGCGAGGTCGCGTGCACACATCCGCCTGGGTGACAGCAGACTGCTGGGTGAGCGCTGGCGCTTTGGCATGGACGGTCAGATCAACATATGGAATGAATTATGTAGTGGCCATATACTGTATGGAGCGTGTCTCGTGCGTACAGGGTTTGATGATGTCAGATCAACATATGGAATGTCAGAACAGGAAGGACGGGTGGGGAAGTTCAACATATGGAATGTCAGAACAGGTCAGCTCCATATATGGAGATCTAAAGGTTTGAGGTCAGATGTACAGTCCATGTATGGTTATCCAGGGTTAGATGAGGTCAGTGTGGTGATCTTCATATACAGTATAGAGATGGCCATATACAGTATGGTGGCGTGACGTGAGACGAGGCGTGACCATATATGGACACGTTAAGGGCCTTCATGATGTCCCGTGATGTCGCAAGATCAGATCCATATAAGATCTAAGGGTCTCCATGATGTCACGAGATGTCATGAGGCGTGATGGATTCGCAACGATATGGAGGTGTGACGGACGGACGCAAGTTTTCATAGTAAATACGACCTTTAGTCGCAACAAACACAAACGCACACGCAGAGCCAAAACACACACTGTCAGTCAGATATCTTGGCTTGATCGCTTCCCTTTCCCTTTCTGACAATATTAGTTAGTTTAGTGTCCTGGAGCAAGACACTAAACGGTAAACACCAAACTACTTGTGGTGAGCAGGTTGGTGCCCCAGCTGTGTTTGAGTGGGTGAAAGTGAGGAATGCATTGTAAAGCAAACTAGGGGTGTGTGTGTGTGTCTGCGCGCGTGGACTGCTGGGTGACATGACATGCTTGTTGTACGGAGGACAGGTGTGTGTGTGCGTGCGTGCGTGCGTGCGTGCGTGCGTGCGTGCGTGCGTGCGTGTGTGTTCCATAGTCCATTAGCACAGCAATCCGGGACCTCGGAGGTGAACAGTAAAATAAAGGCTTCTCCATTACTGGCAACAGGGTCGTTGAAGCATAATGACAATGACACTTAATGCGCACATCAGCACACCCCACACGCGTGCGTGTGTGTGGATGTGTCTTGGCATGACGTTAAACTGCTCCAGTGTAACTACCACCGTTAATGCATTTGCAACCTCTGTGGACTGTGTGTTTCAACACGATCAAAGTTTTCATATTGTAGGAAAACTGCCATGTATAGCGGAGAGTAGACGCTGTGCCTTGTGCCAATGGACTGCTGGGTGACATGACATGCTTGTTGTACGGAGGACAGGTGTGTGTGTGTGTGTGTGTGTGTGTGTGTGTGTGTGTGTGTGTGTGTGTGTGTGTGTGTGTGGCTGTGTGCGCGTGTGGTGATGATGTAGAATGATGTAGCATACAGTATATCAACAAGGCAACAATGAATGGCGCTTTGAGCCTTTCTTAAACAAAGGCGTGTGCACTGTGCGCAGTATGTCATTTCTACATAGTGATGATGACTAGGCCGCACTTTAGAGATCATAAAGAAAGCATTCACAAATAGGATCACATGACTAATGTGATGCAAACAGTGCAGCCAATAAATCTTACAACAGAGAAGCAGCACGTAACAGGAACTAGCATGATGTCCTAGGGGAAGCCGTCAGACCTGTCCAGGTCACATACGACTTGAGAATGCCAGGAAGACAGGCAACCACATACAGTATGCATGAGGCATTCTAATAGGAATTCCCCTAGGGTTAAATTAACAACTTTCACTCTGGCACGTCCCCCTTTTGGGTAATTATAGGCAATAGTTAAGAGTTTTGACTTGAATGTTTTATAATATTCTCAAAAGAAGTTTCACAAATGACACAAAAAAAGCATAGTGTTTTGTGGAAAAATAGCCAAAGTATAAATCAGTCTTAAGTGGTCAAGTTAAAATAGAACACTGTTTTAAATCAAATGCTTTGACATGATTCACATCTCGGCACTTACCATCTTATCAAGCTAATAGGCAGAGAAAGAAGACAAGACAGAAAGACAGATAAAGAGATGGGTCTCTCCCAGAGCCATCTGTCATATTATTGA
Source organism: Protomyctophum parallelum (assembly GCF_964188405.1). NCBI lineage: Eukaryota > Metazoa > Chordata > Actinopteri > Myctophiformes > Myctophidae > Protomyctophum > Protomyctophum parallelum. Next base: position 28,137,466 of record NC_139701.1, on the reverse strand, counting down.
GCAAAGCTAAGAACTCCATTTAACAGTAAAATCACTCACTAAATCTATTTCTATCGCCACACAAGTGGAATTGATTTCAGGTAGCTGTGCATGCATGTAAGTGCAATGCCATATAGTTGAGCCACTGTAATTTGTGCACGCAGACAGTAGGTCAAACCTACACCTAACATTACCGCCACCCCCCCCCATCTCCCTCTCTCTCCATCTCTCTCCCCCCTCTCCCTCCCTCCCTCCCTCCCTCTCCCCCCTCTCTCCCCCTTTCTCTCTCAAAAACCCAATGCAATCACAGAGCCTCCACACATGATCTGCCGCCACCACACAAAGGTGATTAAAATGCATGCACTGGGGACAGATGGGAGGGAAAGAGTGGAGGAAGGAAGAGAGGAACACAAACCAGCAAGGGCAGCCATATGTTGTGTACTGTATGCATGGGGGCGTGTGTGTGTGTGTGTGTGTGTGTGTGTGTGTGCCCACACGTGTCTCACAGTGGTAAGATACTGAGGAATAGTTAAACATACAGTAACACACACACACACACACACACACACACACACACACACACACACACACACACACACACACACACACACACACACACACACACACACACACACACACACACACACACACACACACACACACACACACACACACACACACACACAAAACATGAAAGCTTAAAAGCTTAGACATCACACTCAATGTGCCAATAAGACGAAATCAGCGCAGCATAATGAGAAGAAGTTACTGGCACAAGGATGCAAAGAGAACACGCACAATACAAAATACACTGGAACATGCAGCAAACATCCTACTGTATTTTCGCTTTTTTGTTTTTAAATTAAGTAAACGGCAGACAAAAAATCACACCCATGTGAGAGAGCGGTGCCTTTTATCATGATGATGATGTATAGAGTACTATAGACCCACGATCTCACATGACGGTAACCACAGCAACCGTGCTGAGATAGACTAATAGACACCCATACACACAAAGTCACATGTTGGAACGGTTAGCACTGCTCAAATATAATACCTCCACTTTCAGACGTAGTTGTGATTATATGGAAACTATTACAGAATTCTGAAGAGTTCTGGAAAGCTTCAGATGGAAGTCTCTGGGTTACACTTCATAGTTGAAAAGAGCCAATTATAAGTAGGAAGTTGCCTATGCATGCACCAGAGAGCAGTTTGAAGCCTGATATATACTTCACTGTACAGTACAGCAGGTGCCGGAAATAGCAGATCTACAAGCTCACAACCTGGCCCATCATGACACATTGTGAGCTTGTAGATCTGCTGTTATTTAGTGTGGGCCGCCGTCGCATATGACAGTGTATAAAGTAAGAATGACACTTTAACATTGCATGCGTGCGGCATGCATGCTTGCGTTGAAATTAACAGTTTGACTGTTTTTTACGATTAACCCGCATTTTAATCAACCCCCCTTCACTGCCGAGATTGTTGTATTACCTTTAGAGCATACGCTGAATTATTTGGGCTTTTAATCCGCGAAAATCCATCAAAAAAAGCTCCCGTGGTTTGTTATGATCTGTGTGTAGCATCCACCATCTTGGTGCACGCGGAAGACGCACACAAGATTGGTTTCAATGAGGCGTTGCACCCAATGCATTTCCATTGGCCTCAATTTCCCAGAAGCCCTAGCAGCCCACAGCATGTGACGATTTCCGGTTTTGTCATCTCAGCGAAGGCATCCAGTCTCATACTCCGCTACGAAGACGGATTTTCTTTTGATTCATTACATTACGGCGGATTAAACACATAAAACAAAAGGCGGGTATGTCCGATACGGCAGCGACATTAACCTGGAGTAATCCATTCAAGGCACGGAAACTGTTAAGAGAGCAATGACACAGACACACACAAATGTAGGGCAAATTAAAAAATAAAGAATGCTACGCTACGCATAATGTGACCTACATCCAGGCGTAACTCTCTGGTAATATTAAACATATATATCACACTCCCACAATGCTATACACACACACACGTGTTAACATTGTGTCTGCACGTGCAGTCGTGCACATGTGAAGTCCTCCCCCGCAAACGCGCACACACACACACACACACACACACACACACACACACACTCTATAGCACAGCACCATCATGCTTTTATGGATTCAGGGGGCAATTAAACAAAACATGAGAGCAAGCACTCAATTAAAGATTTATTTGCCTAAGGTCCCCATAGCCCCGTTCCTTCTCCTACAAACACTGCGCGCACACACACACACACAAACACTCGACTGAGACGACCATCTGGGGAAGTAGGAAGGAAAGCATTGATCTCATTAAAAAAAACTGGCTGCACAGATTGCAACGACAAACTACAAACACGCGCGATTGTGTGTACAATACCTCCACATCCACTGTATGTTTGGTGTGATTTACTAAGTGGACTATGAATATGCCGTTCATTGGAATCTATTAGCCGGGGGTAGCTAGTTTAGCGCGCACACAACCACACAACCACACACACACACACACACACACACACACACACACACACACACACACACACACACACACACACACACACACACACACACACACACACACACACACACACACACACACACACACACACACACACACACACACACACACACACACACACACACACAGCGTTTCCAGAACTTCAGCTAGAATAGGCAATTCCAAAACAGGACAGAAACAACATGGAGAAATTACTGTAATTGTCAGATTCTTCATTAACACATTGATTGCTAACTTTTGAAATTCTACTCAGGATTGCTTCTGCTAAGCGATTAACATTGGACTTTTTAACTTTTTAGGGGCCCACAGCGAGGGGCCTCTTATAGCACATCGCACATTGCATAAATCAAAAGGAAGCCAAACTAGTCCACTTCAATTTAAAAAAAAAAATATGATTCTACCATCTTCCATTCTGGAGATATTGACCTTTTTCTAAAACCTGCTTTTCACTGCACGCTGCTCTTTTGAAAAAACAGCAGAGATATGGAAGGTTGAAGTTGACAGACATTGACAGACAGATATAAAAATGAACACAAATAATATCATATACATACTACACACTGAATGAAAGCCCTGAATGTCTACTTTTAGGAGGAAAACAAATACACATGGTCCCATGTATAGTTTGTCAGTAATTGGCTGTTGAATGCAGCTTGCGCCCACCAGAGAGAGATACAAATCACACCCCTGTGAAGTGAGCAGTGCAATGTTGCACAACATTGCACTGCTCACTTCACATGGGTGTGATTTTTATTATTATTACAGTAGAAGTATTTTTCTTATGAAAGCAGAGAGTCTTCTGTTTCATACGGTATATAGTATGTACATGTCGCTATAGGCCTTATTTTGTGAATAATGGTTCTTCAGGTCCATGCATTTTCTGAAATCCTCAGAGTATTTTAGACAAGACAAGGAACTGACAACTAAATATTCACAAAATAAGGCCTATACATACTATATACCGTATGAAACAGAAGACTCTCTGCTTTCATAAGAAAAATACTTCTACTGTAATAATAATGAAAATCACACCCCTGTGAAGTGAGCAGTGCAATGTTGCACTGCTCACTTCACAACATTGCACTGCTCACTTCACATGGGTGTGATTTTTATTATTATTACAGTATTAGTTTTTTTCTTATGAAAGCAGAGAGTCTTCTGTTTCATACGGTATATAGTATGTACATGTCGCTATATGCCTTATTTTGTGAATAATAGTTCTATAGGTCCATGCTTTCTCTAATCAGACCAGTGTGTGTCCAGTGGAAACCTCGTATGAATCTGATCTCAGGTCAGAATGGGCTAAAGTTCTCTCTGAAAAAGAGAATTTTATAAATGAAATGGATTCAATAGTCTAGTATTGACAAACAGTATATGGGATATGTGTATTTTATTTGTTTTCCTCCTAAAATTAGACATTTAGGGCTTTCATTCAGTGTGTAGTATGTATATGATAATTTATTTATGTTTATATCTGCCTGTCATGATAACGTCATGATGATGATGATTCTATGCACATATGTGATCATTGTCTCAGTAAACAAAATCAACAGATCGTTTGATAGCATAACAGTGACTTGAGAGGTTGACATGTCTGGACATGAACCACAGGAGCGACTCAACTCGCAGTGGGGGGGGGGGTTCCACGACATGTCTGGACATGAACCACAGGAGCGATAAGCGTAGCCCGGCTGGCTGTGATTTCGACAAAATGACAGACAACACGATGGCTTCCGCAGCTTAGGATTGTATTAGTTATCCATTACAAACGGGTCGATTACGTCCCAGACGCCTTATCACTGCAATTGGCTGGCGAAGGCGCTATGGCGATTATGGTGATCAACTGCCGAGAATCTTTTTTCCGAGAATGAGAGTAGCATTGCAAACTGCAAAACGATCGATCGCAACTCGCAGTGTGGGGGGGGTTCCACGGTGTGATATCTGCTAGCCTAGTATACTGCTTCTTTGTCCAAACATGGCTGACGCGACGGCGAAAAAAAGACAGTTGGTCAGATGTATACTGCTTCTCCTATGGCGGTCCTTCGAGAATACGTCATTCGTTTCGCGTATACCTGTCCGTGTGCGTGAAATGGCGATCGACCGTTGGAGATTATTCTTGGTTTATATACGGGTTTATATTTCCGAGAATGAGGCGGCAGACCGGTGAGTTGTCGTTGGAAAGAATTAGAGAGGGCTGTGTCGAGTGGATCTGTGTGAATGAGTGGGGGGGGGGGAAGAAACTGTAATGCGATGGAGAGATGCCTCGGGAGAAACCATGTAGAAACAGGAGGGGAAGGGTAATCGAGTGTATTCACAAATTTCACACACACTAGAAAATGGGTAGCTCCATTTTAGATCCCCTGATCTGCGTTGGTCTATGCCGTGTGCAGGACGGCGATGCCGCCTCCCCAGTACGTCGTAATGGATACGGCATGCCTGGAATGTGGTTAGACCAGGCCTCTTTTCAGGAGGTGGGGGGCTTTAAACTCCCGGATCTCACAGCGGATCTTTCTGGAGATGATCAGTGTTACATTATGTGTTGTCCGGGCGTCAGAGAAGTTGATGTACAGTATACAGTAAAAACACCAATAAAACGCTTTAGAGCGTGATGCGCAGACGGCGCTCGAGATTAATAAAACGCTTTAGAGCGTTTTGCGCAATCGATGAGTAAGAGGATGAACAAAATCATTTATACTTGCACACTCCTGCACTCTTTAAGAACCCCAATCTGGATCCATTAAACCACTGTTAGGAACCACAGCCAAATCTGGATCCATTAAACCACTGTTAGGAACCCCAGCCCAATCTGGATACATTAAACCACTGTTAGGAACCCCAGCCCAATCTGGATACATTAAACCACTGTTAGGAACCCCAGCCCAATCTGGATACATTAAACCACTGTTAGGAACCCCAGCCCAATCTGGATCCATTAAACCACTGTTAGGAACCCCAGCCCAATCTGGATGCATTAAACCACTGTTAGGAACACCAGCCCAATCTGGATACATTAAACCACTGTTAGGAACCCCAGCCCAATCTGGATGCATTAAAACACTGTTAGGAACCCCAGCCCAATCTGGATGCATTAAAACACTGTTAGGAACCCCAGCCCAATCTGGATACATTAAACCACTGTTAGGAACCCCAGCCCAATCTGGATGCATTAAAACACTGTTAGGAACCCCAGCCCAATCTGGATGCATTAAAACACTGTTAGGAACCCCAGCCCAATCTGGATACATTAAACCACTGTTAGGAACCCCAGCCCAATCTGGATACATTAAACCACTGTTAGGAACCCCAGCCCAATCTGGATGCATTAAACCACTGTTAGGAACCCCAGCCCAATCTGGATGCATTAAACCACTGTTAGGAACACCAGCCCAATCTGGATACATTAAAACACTGTACAATGACTAAGAGATGTGAGTGGGCTCTTAAAGGCAAATGACGGCACAAGCGCAATTTATTTTTGTACTAAATGTACAGTCTCAACCCACACTGCACGCCTACCATGTACATATAGTCATACCAAACAGACAATTCTCTCTCTCTCTCTCTCGTGTGTGCACGAGCGTGCATGCGTCCATATCAAGGTCACCAACATCTTCCAAGACAAAGCTCTTCTGCATTTAGTAGCATGGACCATTGTAAAGTACAATGGTGAACTTGGAGATCAGCTATTACAGTACAAAGTACAGAATAATCCAGAACAGGATTAAAGGTTTATCAGACTAATCAATCAATCAAAGTCTGTAATAAACAATCTATTAAAATCTTTACGTGAAGATTTGTTTTCAGAAAATGTATCTCGATTATTATTTTAACCTACCAGATTAGGTCTCTTATTGATTCTAAATAACAGTTTAGATAAATTTTCACTTAACCCTCTTATGGCCAACCTTAATAACATCTTATTGTGCCTTAGGCCAGCTTTGGCTGACTTTTTGAATGACAATAGAATAATGTGCGATATGACCACAATGTCACGAAATATCTCATTTTAAAGCTGCACGTCTCTAGTTTACACCGGAAAAATAATTATGTTCCTAGCATGTTCCATCGTTTACTTATAAGCATTTTAGTACACCTTGGTTTGACTTATCACTGAAACCAAGGTCTACTAAAAAGCTTATAAGTAAACGATGGAACAAGCTATAATCATAATAATTTTTTCATTGTAAAGTAGTGACTTGGAGCTATAAAATGAGACATTTCGTGACATTGTGGTCATATCTCACATTTTTCGATTGCCATTCAAAAAGTCGCCAAATCTGGCCAATGCTGGCCAATGCCCCATTTCTTAATTTGTCATTTTAATGCAAATTGCAGATCAGCATCTAAATAAAATACATCACGTTTTACTTTCACTTTCAAAGTAATACTCAGAATTGCCACCAGATGGCGGGAACGTACCATTATGCTGATTTTGGCTAAAGTGTCAAATCTGCCTACATCACTTCCTGTCAAACGGAGGTAAACATCAGAGGGAACTTTGACCCCAAACACATAGCTTGGCTGTCCGGATTGCTAAGCTAACATTAGCTTTTTCATAACTTAGTCAAATTAAGCTTAAAAACGGCCAGGAACATCCCAAAATATCACATTTTTTGCCGCGGATCACATAGAGACGGCGTGCGTGCACGATAGTGCACGATCGCGCGGGTTTCGGCCGGTTTTTGGTAGATTACATAAAAAAAAAAAAAAAAGAAAATCCATTATTTTGTTATAATAAGACGTACTGACAGGGCAGTACGTCTACCACGTCTAAAACGTCATTGGCCACGAGGGATTTGTTGATTTAACACTAAGGTTGGGCGATATGCCAATTTCTTTCAATCGCCAATCGTCTGTCTAAAAATCGGCGATTGACGATGTATTCGTGTTATTAAAGTAAAGTGAGAACAGCTCACTGCAGGTCGCAAAAAAGCCAGATCTACAAGCTCTCAAGGTGCCGCGTCCTGCCTGTTTTTGCAGCTCTGTTCGCTACGCGTTGAGAGCTTGTAGATCCGTCTGTTTTTGCAGCACAACTGCGCAGCCAGGGTAACAAAATAAGAAATATGTTTAGATGAAGTGAAGTTGGAACGGACAAGCAGCTGCAAGCTAAGCTAACTAATCACAACCACTGGCTGGTGACAGTGTTAAACATGTAGCCTGCCTGCCCTAGTAACTTCTCCTGGAGAAGTCTTGCCTCCCCGCACCGTCGGAGGCTCAGAGGGGCGCCCACATGCTGCTGCTGATTCACAGGCACCGTTCGCTACGCGTTGAGAGCTTGTAGATCTGTCTATTTTGCAGCACTGGTGTTAGCGTTAGCTTAGCGTGTAGCTACTGATTCAACACACTGAACCTCATCTATACCAACACTACACTTTTTTCCCCCGACTTCACGGGTGGCGCATTGGGATTGTGATGAGACACGAGACAGCAGTGTGCATTCTGTTGTGACTGTATATTATTAAACTGCATGGGTCTGGACTCCGGAGCGTAAACAACATGTAGGCTACAGTACGGCTCGGCTCACAGTGAGCAACTGAGCATCACGGCTGCGGGGAATGGGAGTCGGGACCATACCATTATAACGGGAGGAGGGGATTTCCACCCGGCCGCTGTTACTACTTTGCTGGCCCAAATTGATTCACATGTTGCGCACACTTTACAGGTTAAAAATCGTCCTGAAAAATCGCCTAATAAAGATATTCGGCGATTGGATTCGTATATTCGCGATTGACGATGTATTCGTATCGTCACCCAACCCTATTTAACACGTCAATTAACATGGCAGTCTATGGGCCTGACGTGCTCTTGGCCACAAGGGGGTTAATTGCCCAGCCCTAGCCAGCAGGTAGGCTGTTTATTTTATTATTATTTTATTTTATTTTGTATTACTTATGAGGATATGTAGATGCTGGCTGCCTTAGAAAAATGTGATGAGGTGCAGTCTTCATTCATTTGGCTGAGTGAGTCACTGTCCAGGGTCCTGAATTTACACATGTTGCTGTGTAGACCACTAGACTGTATTGATTGTGGATGAACATTTCAAATTCATTAGAAAAACATCAGTGGTCTAGGACTGTCCAAAATCAGGATCGAACGCAAAAATCTGGCATCGCTCAGGATTCAGGAATGGAAAGCAAAGCATAGGCATGTTTCCGCCTTGGAAGACACCGTGATGCCATCCACACTCACTCACCTCTTTGATCAATACAGGTGTGAAATTATGTTACTGTACTATTGTACACAACCACAACACATTCGTTTTGTTCTACGTGTTCTACATAAAAATAAAGCCCTAACATAAGCATTCTTCTTATGAGTGATGTTTTACTACTCTGGTGCTTTTAATATTTTGCTAAGATATTTTTGCTACAGTATTATATTACAGTATCATCTTAGTGAAATATAGAGTATTAGTTATATTAGCCACTTTTCTTTACACTTAGTCCCTCAAAATGCACCATTTTAAATAATTCCCTATTCCTCTCTATGGTTTCCAAATGTTCTCTTTCTGTCTCATTGTCTTAAAGATGGGAATAATGTGCTTCTGGAAGTTAAGCTCGGAACCTGAAATCACACCCACGTTTTTAATATGTTGACAGGGTTTAACAGTGATAAGGGAAATAGCAGGGAATCTGATGTCTTAACTCTTTAGGACCAACTAATAAGATTTCAGTTTTGTCATAATTTAATTGTTGGTCATCCACTCTTTAATGCAATGGACTATGTCATTCACTGGGTTAAGACTTTTAACAGGGACAGAAATGCATTTGTCAACACCACCTGATAGACTCCCATCCACACAAACATACTGCATGTTCTCAACGAATCTCAATTGTGTGTGCCATGATGGTGTGTGTGTGCCATGATGGTGTGTGTGTGTGTGTGTGTGTGTGTGTGTGTGTGTGTGTGTGTGTGTGTGTGTGTGTGTGTGTGTGTGTGTGTGTGTGTGTGTGTGTGTGTGTGTGTGTGTGTCCGGGGGCCTCTAAGGGCCCATTGAGAAGGTGACACCCTGCTTCCAAACATTCAAGCACTGCTTCCAATGACACATAAAGACGACGGGGTGGGGGGGCAGAGAGAAGGAGAGTCCTACAAAGGATAAACACATGGACAACAGACCACCGGAAACAGAAGGAGAATACAGAAACAGAAGAGCCGGAGACCTTCACAAGGGATCAAATTGAGGCACGAGGAGAGAGATCTCATCTAATCTGATGAAAAACATCCTCATGGGGACCTCGGGCCCTTATCCCTAAACTTCTTTGCCTTTTTATATTTTGAATAGTTCAAATAGCCGATCTACAAGCTCACAACGTGTCGACGCAGATCGGCTAGTTGAAGATTTTAAAATGTTTTTCAAAATAGTGAAAAAAGCAAAGAAGTTTAGGGATAAGGGGTAAAGCACTGACAGAAAAAGGCCCCTCGTCTCTCTCTCTCTCGCTCTCTTGTTACTGACAAACAGAATAATTCTCTCTAGACATTTTCTTCCAGTCTCCTCCATCTTGGCATGGCAGAATTAACTTAGTATATAGCTACAGCAACAGTAGGTGCATCAATGACTCTATTGAGTGTCTCAACGTAAAGGAACCACTCCAAAACCTAGGAGCCTGTGTGTGCAACGTACTGTATATAAAAGACTTCATGCAAAACAGGGGTGTAATTGAAGGGCAGAGGAGAAAGAGAGAGGGCAAACAGAGAGAGTAAAAGAAGGAGAGAGGGAAAGGGCGATAGGAAGGGCACAATAAAAAAGTTATATAACCAACACAAGTGAGAAATTAATGCAACAAGTTAAATGGAGGAACTAAAACATACTAAGAAGCAGTTCTGTGGGGCAAACCACATAAGACCGCATATACCACATCGTTCCCACTGGCCCAGGAGGGTGTAATCAAACGCAAGGTTCTCCCACTGTTACTAATATCATAAAAAAGCACAAATGGGAAAAGGCAGTTCTCTGATGAGGATACGTTTTGATGCTCACATCTTAGACAGATTTAATCTTATGTTCTTCTGGATCCATCCTTTGCAATGGGTGAATTTTAGCCTTAAAACTGGCTATTTCCAGTCTGTATCAGTAAAACCATTCACAGTGCAGAGTGCAGACCTCCAAGGATGAGATCTGAATAAAGATAGATGCTCCTTCAAAGGCTCTCTGTCTTCTCAGTCTGCTTTCCCTCCCTCGGCTAGGAAAATCTACTTTCACCCTTCTGACAATGCATACAAGCGTGTGTGCACACACATACACACACACACACAAGCCGCGGCGTGTATACACACTGACACACACAGCCACACAAATACAAATACACACAGTATACAAAGTCCTCTCTGGGTATTGTGACAGCGATATTCTTATCCCCCAACTAACTTTGGGGCGAACTTATCACCAAGTTATCTGCCTCGCCATCACAGTCAAGGGAGGAACTAGCCGCTTGATGTGACAAGACGAGAGAGACGAGACACGGCATGAGTTGGAGATAAACGAACAAATAGCCACAGCTGTCACAGATCACACAGATAAGTAGAACTTACTATAGAAGTCAGATAGAACTGAGAGACAATAACAGAATTAAGCTAAATTGGTGAGGAAATAAATGGATAGAAGAGAGAGTGCAATCAACAAGAGAACGAATCAGCTGGAAGTAAAAAGTCGTTCTCCTGGGACTTTTTAAGCCATAACTTTTTGACACGCGCAAGACTTGAGGGTTATATCTCCATGTCAGCCCAGGCGACAGGTATTAGCATCCATGTTTTATTCATCAAGGTGCTTAGTCGTCGTCTTCTGCCCCCACTCCCCCGCGCCTATGGAGCGAGGGAGCACGGGGTGAAAAACAGGATTACAGAGAATATGGAGGCACATGAAGATGCTCGGCTAATCTTGGCAGGGGATTAACGCTACGATACCCAGTCAGACATAGAAGGGGGGGGGGGGGAGAAAAGTACAACAAAACACAACAACACAAGCACAAAAAAGAACTCACAGATTCACACAAACACACAGGCAAACACGCTCAAAGACAACCGCTTGCCTGCGAGGGCAAACACCCTGGGCTGCTTCTCACACACACGCACGCACGCTCTCTCTCCCTCTCTCTCTCTCTCTAAATGTTGTCACCACTCTGCTGCAAAGTCACTTATTGTTCAAAGTCAAACTCTGACATGGGAGCATTGGGGACGCAGAGGCTCCATGTGACGTCGACCAGTAAACAAAACCAGGTAATCCTCAGGGACGAGTCGACAGACCTAATACTTCTCCGCACTCCTCTGCCTTTCATCATAGGAGAGACCGGGTGAATGTGTGTGTGTGTGTGTGTGTGTGTGTGTGTGTGTGTGTGTGTGTGTGTGTGTGTGTGTGTGTGTGTGTGTGTGTGTGTGTGTGTGTGTGTGTGTGTGTGTGTGTGTGTGTGTGTGTGTGTGTGTGTGTGTGTGTGTGTGTGTGTGTGTGTGTGAGGAGGGGAAATTAAGAGGAGGGATAAAGACAAGAAAGAAAGCATGAGTTCAAAAGACCATGGATCAGTGCAGACAGACGGTGGGATATTATCCAAGACAAATACAGCAAGACAGAACAGAGTCGGATCACCTAAAAATAGTTGATTGACTCCTTTCCCACTTCTAGTAGACTAGACGAGTATGCCTTTCTGTTTTTTTCTGGTGTGTCATATTTGACGTCATGGTTTCAGACGTCACAGTTCGTCTGCCTGGGTTTCCAGAGAAATCAGCATAGAGGACATTGAAAAAGATATCATGTTGCATGTTGTACGGTAGTGTACAAGCTCAAAATGTAGTTGTGTTCGCGTATGTTCAGGAGTAAAGACCACCCTCTGCTTATCACGGCCACGCCCCGTTCTCAATCAGTATCACACTTGCCTTCACTCATTAGCCACTCCCCATTCACAATCACCCGTATCCACTGCACCTGCCTTCACTCACCACAGCCAATCCTCGTTGCAATCACCAAAGTATGAAAACACCAGCGATCTCTCAAATTCATAATTGCTTTCACGTTTGTCGTCCTCATCCACCCCAACCTCCTCCTTCCTCCTGAATTCTCGCTCTTCTCTTCCTTCTGTCTTCATTTCTCTATAGACTCCAGGCGGTCAGTGACGGAGCTGAGGCGACCAACCGCTCCAGAGTAGAGCAACAATGGCTGTCAGCCCCTGAGACTATACACTGTAACATTGGGTTCCTCATCCCGTTCCACATTCATCTAATTTTGTTTCAATAAATTGTTAAACTTATAATTAGAGGTGTGCATGGTCTCTTACTAGTGAAGTCACCACTATTATTGTTACTGTCCATTTTATACTAACAACACATATTATAGCAGCGCACTGGAAAAGGCAGTGACCACTGCAAAGTCATTTTTTCCAAGAAAGAATGCCAACAGTAGCCTACCCTTACCCACTACAGACAATAGAAAGAATGCCAACAGTAGCCTACCCTTACCCACTACAGACAATAGAAAGAATGCCAACAGTAGCCTACCCTTACCCACTACAGACAATAGAATGAATGCCAACAGTAGCCTACCCTTACCCACTACAGACAATAGAAAGAATGCCAACAGTAGCCTACCCTTACCCACTACAGACAATAGAAAGAATGCCAACAGTAGCCTACCCTTACCCACTACAGACAATAGAATGAATGCCAACAGTAGCCTACCCTTACCCACTACAGACAATAGAATGCCAACAGTAGCCTACCCTTACCCACTACAGACAATAGAATGCCAACAGTAGCCTACCCTTACCCACTACAGACAATAGAAAGAATGCCAACAGTAGCCTACCCTTACCCACTACAGACAATAGAATAAATGGCAACAGTAGCCTACCCTTACCCACTACAGACAATAGAAAGAATGCCAACAGTAGCCTACCCTTACCCACTACAGACAATAGAATGAATGCCAACAGTAGCCTACCCTTACCCACTACAGACAATAGAATGAATGCCAAAAGTAGCCTACCCTTACCCACTATACAGAAAATAGCCAGATAGCCTGTTAGTGGCCGTTTTGTCCAGTGGGAAAGGGACTATGCTGTATGTGACATGAGGGAAGTTAGGAACACACATTTATGGTCTCTCTTGTCTTTAGCAGCATAATAATAATAATAGCCTCCATTATCTTTCTCTTTTTCCATCTCTCATCGTGGATAATGGCATCCACACAGTTCTTGTTTCGGGCCAGCATCAAACAAGCCGCCTGCTCTTGGTGTTGTTGGGTCAAACTCATTACTCCACAGGTGAAAGAGAGCAGCTTTGCACACCCAGTGGTCCTTAAAACCATGCATTGCTGCAGGCACTGAAACCTCTGACTCGTTCTCTCTGTTATCGACTCTCTCTCTCTATTCTCTGACTCAGCCGGTGGGCTCCGTTTTTATGTATTGTTATTGTGTATGTACAGTAAGCATTGTATGAGGTTGCGAAAGGACAGGGACAAATATATAGAAATTTGTATTTTTGTCCATCTTTGTGAAATGTAGAAAGGTGATATGGAAACAAAGAAATGATCTCATCCCGAGTTGCCATGCAGATTCACTCTTTCACTCTCTCACAACTGTCTGACACACTGGATTAGAACAGAAGTATGCAGATAGCAGTGCCTCGCGATCTCCCCCCTCCCCCCCACACACCACACACACACACACGCACACCAGCCTCCTGCAAACACCCTTTTACTTCATATTACCCCCCCCCCCCCTACTCTATATGGGGTAATAATAATAATAATAATAAACTTTATTTATATAGCACCTTTCATACATAAATGTAGCTCAAAGTGCTTTACAGAGCAGAAAAAATAATAAAAACAACAGCAAAACAAAACAGCATTAAAACAGGCATGCAGTTAAAACAATAGGACAACAGCGCAGTGTCAAATCAGGAGAAGGCAGTGGTACAAAGATAAGAACAGATAAAGCAGGGCAACGACATTAAAAAACAAGCAGTAATACAATACAGTGAGGACAAAAAATAAAAGATCACTTAAAAGCAATGTTGTAGAGGTGGGTCTTGAGCTGAGCTTTAAAAATGTCTACAGAGGCTGCCTGACGAATGTACAGTGGGAGCTTGTTCCATGCCGACGGCCCGTAGAAGCAAAAAGCTGCTTCCCCGTATTTTTTAGTTGACACTTTTTTAGGCAAAGCGAGCAGGCCAGCAGTGGAAGACCTTAGGGGCCGGTTTGGGACATATTTAGGCAGGCAGTCATGTAGGTAGGAAGGTGCGAGACCATTGAGAGCTTTATAGACAAGTAAAATAATTTTAAAATCAATCCTAAAAAATATGGGGTGGGGGGGGGGGGGGTAAGAGGGAGACAAATCAAAAGCTGGCTGATAGTGACATAGCACAAAGGGGGGGCAGAGAGAGAGAGAGACATAAAAAAGGGAGAGTGGGAGGCAGGAAGCGAGGGAGTGTGTGATTGAGCCTCTGGCTAGAACTGACCTCAGCTAAAATTACCCCAGCGTTGCTTTGCGCTAAACCCAACACCCTCCACCTTGCACCTATTCAGCACACAACTATTGTTAGCTAGTACAACCCGATACAGCTTCCTCACGCATATCACCTGTGAGGTTAGCGCGCTCCCTGTGAGGCATGCACTGTTTATTTGTTTAATTTGGTTAATCGTGTGGCACAAATCCTTTACACATACAGTACATGTACAGTCATACACACAAATACCTCTCTTGCTTTGTGATGATAAATATCACATTGCATTTCTAAAATGACAGACCTACAAAATCACAATGCATCATATAAAATTAGAAACCCCTCATGCCATATCACAATAGCCCTAGGAGGCACACTAACCAAGTGCTGACACACACACACACACACACACACACACACACACACACACACACACACACACACACACACACACACACACACACACACACACACACACACACACACACACACACACACACACACACACACACACACACACACACACACACACACACACACAGTAGTGCTTGTGTTGTGGTAAACTGGAGCATAATAAAAACATGCCATCACAAAAACCATGTGCATTTCATTTTCCATCTCTCACATTCTGCCACATAAGTCAAAACCTCTGTATCAGCAGGATGTTTACACTGCAAAGTACACAGAGGACCTGTGTCAGCTCTGACCCCTGGAGCAGGTCTGTGCATGTGTGTGTGCGACTGTGCGTGCAGCAACTGCTTGTTTAAATGTGTGTGTGTGTGTGTGTGTGTGTGTGTGTGTGTGTGTGTGTGTGTGTGTGTGTGTGTGTGTGTGTGTGTGTGTGTGTGTGTGTGTGTGTGTGTGTGTGTGTGTGTGTGTGTGTGTGTGTGTGTGTGTGTACACGCGCATGTGTGTGTGCGTACGTACGTGCAGGAGATTGATTAAGGAAGCCCCATGACCCCAGGCTCCCATTACAAGCCTGACCCCGGATGTGCAACTTAAAAGTGTGTGTGTGTGTGTGTGTGTGTGTGTGTGTGTGTGTGTGTGTGCAGCTAGGTGACCATAACTGTTTCTGTGAGCCTATCAGTACAATGCCTGGAGTGCCTCCTCTCATTACAGTGGTCTCTCTGTGTGTGTGTGTGTGTCTGTTTTTTTTTTTAGAGAGACGCACAGATGGAGCAGGGGCCGTGAAATGTGTTGTGATGTGTCCTCTATAGGATGTTGTTGTCAGACTGCAGAGGAGACGCTCTCCTTCTAAGAACTACTTAAGTCTCATTGTCCCACACACACACACACACACGCACACACACACACACACACACACACACACACACACACACACACACAGGGAAGAAGGATTTCACAGTAACAAGACCCACATGAGGTTCAGATATGAGCTGATTGTGCACTATGGATTAGGAATGATTAAATCCACTCAGATCAGATGCACAGGGAAAAATGATATGGCCTTGAATATTATATTTCTGCGATCAATTGGAGAACTAGGTCATATAGGCGGACATGCAGAGCTGTACTGTACTGTAGTGTTGCAAGGTGGCTATTTTCGATATGTGACAACACCACGAAACTTAATATAAATCAGGTGTCTGTGTTCTCTACACACGCACGCACCAGCGTGATGTACCCCCGCTCCGCTTGTCTCCCTGGGCAACATCCGTGGAATCCCCCCCAAGGCTCATTGTGAATGAACGCAGAAATAAGAGGAGAAGGAGGAGAGGAGGAGACGAGAATGAAGGAGAGGAGGAGAGACAAGGCATAAAAGACGACCCAATCTACCAAGACTTACTGCTGCTGAACGGAGGACACTACAGGGGTAATCCTTGTGGGGAGGGGTGTGTGTGTGTGTGTGTGTGTGTGTGTGTGTGTGTGTGTGTGTGTGTGTGTGTGTGTGTGTGTGTGTGTGTGCAGACTGCAGAGGTACAGCTGAATGGAGTGGTGGATTTTATACAAAGCGATAACGTATTACAGAGTGAGAGCAGTCAACAATCATTTGAAATCACTGACGTCACATGTCACATTGGTTTGTTGGTTCACATGGGTTTGTGCTGTATCAAGCTGGTGTAGATTTCTGGCGAGTGTGCATTGGGCAGCGAGTTGCACCTTTTAATGCATTTCAGTGTATATGAGTGGCATTGTGTTGTGTTGTCTTTCACTGCAACGATATGTGTTATTGAAGTACGGTCCTCCCTACTGCCAAGTCTAATACGATCTCCCCTCCTCATCTCGTTACAATTCTCCACCCAATCCCTTGACTGGCACTTCTTCATAACTCTCACACTGAGACTCGTCTTCCACCCTCCCACCATCACCTCTTCCAGCTTCGAGGCATTTTCATTTCATTGCACTATCCCTCCCTTCTCCACCCCCGTCCCACTCCTCTCATCAACATCACTGCTCTACACCATCCTGTCCCTCTCCTGTTGAGCTCTGCTGGTAATGCGGGACTTCAGTGAAGAGAATGTGGTGGGGTAGGGGGCATGGTGGTGGCAGTGCTGGCATCTGCCTCCGAGGGCTGGCGTGCTGCCAACTCGGCGGGCATCGCTCCGACAACCAGGAGGAGTCACGCTGTTGGAGTTATCTCCATCCAACCAACCTGTCAGCTGATGGCCTTTGTGGGCGTAAGAAGAGTGGGCAGAGCCTCCTTAGCACTCGCTCTGCCAGAGTGCACGCGGGTCGTTTTCTCCCCCTAATGGTGGCCACAATGCCTGGCATAAAGGAGGTCCCTGGGAGGCAGGATCATATAAAAAAAACCTACCCAACTTCACAGCACAGGCTGAAGGCTGAAAACACTTAAACCCCGTTTTTATGTGTCGTACAAAAATATTGAAAACAGCTGATCTACACTACAACCAACAATGTGATGTGTTGTGAGCCTGTGTAGACCAGTTTTTCTTCTCTCTATGTCATCCCCTGATGAGACGTGCATCGGCGTCTCCAGTCATTTCGACTGTCCGTACACTGGCCAGCTTGTTTATGATATTTTAGGTATGTTCAATAAACTAAAAATAAGTAGCCTAAAATAGGAATGCCAGGTTGAAAGCGGTTAAGAGTGGAGAGAGGTGGGGATTGAGAGAGAGAGAGAGAAACAGAAAGGCGGAGAGAAAAGGGAGAGAGTGCAAGAGAAGGAAGGAACAGTTGCTGGAAGAGACAGGGGTGAAAGTATACAGTAGGAAGCACAAGAATGGTATTGCATGATGGGGTGAACAAGAGGGCAAAACTGAGATTTGCAAGAAAATAGGAGAGACCGGCCTGAGGTGCAGGCTGTGTTTAAAAGAAGAACCCAACAGGAGACCATAAACCACTCGCAGTTCTTCTAGTCAGGGAAACAGAATGGAGAGTACATCTTTGACAAAACTACGTCTAGTTAAAAGTCACACTGCCAGGCGCATGGCTGTCCCAAGGTAAAAGTGCAGTATAATAATTCTGTTTACAAATCCGACACTAAACTCCACTCATCCAAGGCTACATTCATACAGTGAATGATATGCTACACGGGGATTAACAGCTCATTAGAAACCTCAAGTATCGTCACTAAATGTCCAATAACCCAATCTGCCTGGCAAGTCAATGAGACAACCTTGTAAATGTCACGGAAAGCCACCCAGGGACCTTCCTAGACACCCAGGGATGGAACCACAGGTCCATTTGGTTCCACTGTCAGAGTTAAAACAAACACCACATACTTTACAGTGTACAATGGTGCCTAATCAATTGCCCGCTAATAAAAACCCTTCATGCAATTAGCACCATGACAGATTCATAAGTGATCATTGCTTGGGTGGTTGTTCATATTATTCCCATGCAATTAAGTGGATCAAATTGATTCAGAAGCAATCCAGATGAAATACTGGTCTTTTGCCTACATCTGCAATAGACTAAATGGAATTATTCTTCCGACACTACAATATCCCCACCCCACAGACTAATTCACAGACAGAAAGACACGTGGCTATACACTCACACCAAGCAGGATCAACAACTAAATACCAACAAGGCAACAACAAACACAAACCACAGCAGAACTACATTAATGGGTTTACGCAATATCTCACACAGTACCACCGTGAAATTCACAGCCGCACAATTCAAATAAGCTTATGTCAGAATACAAAGAAAGCATTCAGGAATCCCCTCTAGGCCATGAGATGTTGAAAACATAAGGCAACATAGCCTATTTTAAAATTAGCCAAAGTAACTAGCAAACCATTAACATTATACAACACAGTAACAAAGGTGTCATTGTCAGCGGCTGTTAAAGAGAAACAGAAGCCATGAAAGCGGATGCATAGTGACAGCTTATACACAATTAGTGAAATTCTTCTAGCCATGTGACCTGACCACTGATCCCAGATCAGTGTCTGTCTGTATTCCAGGCAAGCATTGCCTATCGCTCTCAGGGGTCATCAATATGTCCGACCGTACACGTGGCAGGACATGGCCTTGTCCATGTAATATTTTTGACTTAGTTTTACAATAATGATCACAATTTTGATCATAAGACCCATTTTACAGGTTTTCTTCAGAATATGTATGATTTACTATGATACTACAATATGAAACATTAGGAGTCCACAAGTACAGTACAGTGGTTCTCAAACTTTATTTGTTGTCAAAGAACTCTGAGAAATGGAACCAAATTCCATTTGTTCACTCTGATTTACAGACCAGTGAGCAATGAATGGTAATTTAGGGTTAGCTGAGGCTCTTTCTGTGTTTATTTTAAATTATTAGGCCTATTATTTATATTATTGTCTGCTCATTTGCATGTCCATGTGCACCACAAGCCAGCATGATCCATGATGATGACCCCTGTTATTGTTGTTCCTGTATCTGTGATGATAAGTGATGGTATGATGTGTCTGTCGTTGTAACAGGATGCTCTCTGATAAGTGATAGTATGATGTGTCTGTCGTTGTAACAGGATGCTCTCTGATAAGTGATAGTATGATGTGTCTGTCGTAACAGAAGATGCCTTCTAGGCTACTTACGACAGTTCTCCTCATCGCTGTTATCAGAGCAATCCTCATCGTCATCGCATCTCCACAGGCTTGGGATGCACCGTCCGTTCTGGCATTGAAACTGACCAGTTTCACACTGCGATTCCGTATGGGTCCCTGCGTTTTGAAACAAATTATATTACAGACATATTTTACATACATAGTTTAGCCTATAGGCCAAGAGGTACAGAAAGTGACCCTATGCATCAACAGACTATGGTGTCATACAATTTGCTTTATAAATTTATGGGCTATACCTATACCTCTAAGTAGGCATTATGCAAGATTACTGTAAGTTACACTAATTTAAACATACACAGGGTTGTTGCATGTTCAGTGTAGGTTAACATATTACGTGTTTAGTGTTGTATATTTTAAATGGCTAATCCTGATTATTTATTAACAATTAAATATAGAAAATTCTAGGTGGACATCTCTAATCTATCTCTGTCACTCTCGTTTTTATGTTTGGGGGTGAACTATCAATTGGAATGTACCGTGTCCGTGTGCCTCTTCACTCGTTACATTTTGACATGCTTTGTCTTTGAATATGTGTCAATAATACCTTCACTGTAACAATGTTACAGCAATGCATTATATGCAGCCGTTCAATGACAGCAGCTCTCCTCCTCCTGCTGTGACTCTCCAGCACTCAAAATCATGTTTGTGTGGTAAATGAAACGTATACAGAATAAAAATGCACTGCCTGGCTACAACAATATCTCAAAGAAGCACTTAATTATAACGCTGATCAATCACTTTGTGTCAGCAATTCACGCACGTTGGCCATTAATGGTCCCTTTCTTGCGCGTATTTTCATTACTGTCAAAATAATCTATTGTCCGACAGACAAAGTAGCAGTGGAGGTGAGAGCTGGGGTTCCGTGTGTAACCACATGCTAAGCTATTAATGAGAAATGGACCATCAAGAGACAATCCATTTGTCTTCTACTTCGCTATTATGTTTTCCTCATCTTCGTGATGCAACGCGCACAATTCTCTATACCTCACTGATTCGGTCTACTCGTAAAGAGACAAGTGTCTTACCTTTTGCGGCATTAAGCGCTAATAGCAGCAAATTAAGCAACATTAGCTTCCCGACTCCTGACCACATCTTTAGATCCTATGGGTGTTGATAGTGTGTTCATGAAATAATTGAACGCAGCCGGGTAAAGCGTTTCTCCAAAGCCCGTCTGTTAGTAAGCACGAGTCGAGCATGGAGTCGAGTCGGTGCGCTGGCTGCTGTGTTATCTATCCCTGTGTGCCTCGGCTGCAATTTGAATCAGTGACGCGCTTATGGGCGGGATTGTGCCTGTGGCAAAGTATAGTAGTGAAACCACAGAGAGAGAGAGAGAGAGAGAGAGAGAGAGAGAGAGAGAGAGAGAGAGAGAGAGAGAGAGAGAAAGAAAGAAAGAAAGAAAGAAAGAAAGAAAGAAAGAAAGACAGACAGAGACACAGAGTCATATCTGTACATATGCAGCTGGCGAGTGACCCAGCATCTTCAAAGTGTCCATAGTGGAAGTGATAAGAAGATTCATGAGAGAAGGAGGGGTTCAGCCCGAGGTAATAGCAGCATGGTGCTTGTGCATAAAATAAGTCTAACACATGGATCAACACATGCATAATAAATATTGCCTACTGTATAAATAGAGAAACGGCATTCTTCCCCGTTTTACATTATTCATTACAAGAGTGCAAACTGCGAATCAAACATCAAAAGCTGGCACAGGTGCAAAAAATAAGGTCAAAACATGGCTCTCTTTCAAGCACGGATTACACACTTTTATTGTGATTTTTTCTCCTGAACAGAGGTTATTTATAAAAATAACAACTATAACTGAAATACAGTTCTGTGAGGGCATCTTGCTATAGGTATAGCACCATGTAAATCTCCATTTCTCTACAGACACACACCGTTATACTAGTCTGCAATATCTGTGACAGACTGTGTTTTCCTTCTCTCTCCACCCCTTTCTCTCTCTGTCTCTCTTCCTTTCCCTGCGCTTCTCTTTCTTTCTTTCCTTCCTCCTACCATCCCTCCTCTGTTTCACCTCATCTTCCATCACATCATTACAACTTTTACCTTTGTATTCTCTCTCTCATCCTCTTACCTGTTTCTATCTCTTTCTTTTCAGATCAACCACTTTACTTCTCTCTGTCTTGTTCTCTCTCTCTCTCTCTCTCTCTCTCTCTCTCTCTGTCTGTCTGTTGTGGCCATTGCTGCCAGTTCGAGATAGACAGTGCTGTCGGATGAAGACAACAGAGACAGTGGTCAGCAAATCCTGTCTTTCCAGCAGAGTGTCAGTCTGTCTCTCTCTCTCTCTCTGGCTCTGAGTGTGTGTGTGTGTGTGTGTGTGTGTGTGTGTGTGTGTGTGTGTGTGTGTGTGTGTGTGTGTGTGCAACCGTGCATGCAAGTGTGTGTGTAGCAATGGTGCAAGCAAAAGAAAGTTTCAAGACAGGAGAGTCATCCGCCTGCCTGCCAACACCTGTGACCCAAAATCCATGAGTTTGGTCAATAGTTGGCCGCATTCAGCTGTTCTCTGGACGTGGACACGGCTTCTAATATCATTGCATCATGGATTGATACGGCAGCAGAAATCTATCCCTGTGTGCCTCAGCTGCAATTTGAATCATCTACCGTGTCGCGCATGCACGCACGCACGCACGCACGCACACAAAAACATAATCTCCATCCTTCGGCCTGGCGGAGGTAATGAATGTAGTGCCTTGACCAGCAAACAGTGTAATTAAATTGGTGCAGTGGTGTGATGAGAATTCACTGGTTCTCAGTGTGAATGAAAAAGATCCCAGAGAGGTGGCTGATCGCCCTGCAGTGATCATCCACAACAACCCTATCAAGCAGCTGAAATCTTTAATATGTGGGGGTGCTCTCTTCAGTAAATACTGGGTTACAACAGCTGCTCTGTTTCTTGTGCAGGCTCAGATCCTTTGGGGCCAGCCAAAAATATTCCCTATCTGTTCTACCTGTCCATGTCATCTGTACTGCATGCAGCAGAGTGTTGTATAACCGTGTCACAACAAAGACAAGAGCCCAATTAACAACGCTGTAGACAAAGGCTGACACATTCTGCTCCAATCCCTCCCACATACTCCACTCAGATAAGCTTTAGATTAGTGGAAGATTAAAGTTTTTACTTTATATTATTTTATTAAAATGCACAGTTGCACCTTTCGGCATGCAAATCTAATTTCAGTGTAAACAGGATTATCATAATTGAATCTATAGCCCATCTTTGTTGGCTGATGCAGAACAGCAAAACTAAGTTAACACAGGGTTGTGAACAATAGTGTACTACTGAAAATGGCCAAACTGATACCATTATACTGTATGGTTTTGATGTGCTCTGTGTTTGTTTTTTCCCTTTTAATATGTTCCAGTCCATAGTAATGAAAAAGAACCGGGCATGCAAGGCTGTTTGTGGTCCTGCTGCCAGCAAACACTCAATTGCTTGGTGGAAATTCTTTAGACCGCTGCTGTAAAATGTCAAACAAATGGCTCTATCTGATCACTAAGGGAGAAAATAACTGTGAGATAAAGAAAACAATAAACAGAAAATGACTAAAGAAAGACTCTGATTTTGTGCAACAGTGGCAGAGTGAGGGAAGTGACATATTCAACATAGTTTACAGATTCAGTAATTAAATGGGGTGTCCTTACAGTCAGGATTGACCGAATTTAATTGATTGAGTCACATCTTCTTCACACTAAACCATTGTTTCTCTGGTGAAATGATCCAAAGCATCATTCCTTTTTTTCTTTTTTTTGCAGTGCGTAGCAGTATCCTTTGAACAGCGATTTGTTTTGTGAAAGCTTGCATGGAAAATATTTTCACCCGTTATTTTACACCTGTAAACTTGCCATGCAACAATACAATTGAAGTTGAAGTAGTAAGTAGACTACTACTACTACTACTACTTCATAGTCATAATCAAAGTCATTATAAAAGGTGGTATGATTTTCCTTTTTTGAAAATCATGTCGCAGGCCGTATTGGAGCCAAATGCGGCCCCAGGCTGCGCCATTGACACCCCTGAAGTAGAGAGATGCCAGAAGGCTCTCAGTTTGGTAGGCAAATAATGGTTGCATAGCAAAATCCTAATTTGACTCAGGGAGTTAGGGAGTGTACAGTAATGGGTCCAATAGGTTACATGTGTACACTCTCAGAGTTAGGCTGCAAATGGACAAATGATCACTGAGGACTTTACTACCGTATGTGCATCCACTCATATTTAAACCGCCTCACAGCTTGCATGTGTGATGCTTTCTAAGCTGAGTGATTCTGTGCATGTATAATTTGTATTGATTTAATTACCACATTCCATCTCTCCATTTCTCTTTTCTAGTCATTATTCTAGTCATTAACTGCTCAGGATTAGGGTTTAAACATTTTTCATACAGGCTTGGAAGTCTTTCCTCAGAAAACCTTGTATTAATCTCTTGCTTCTCGATACAGCCAAAACAAACATACAAATAAATAAAATGAAACTAAATCACACAATCAGTAACATCAAGAAGAAGAAAAGTGTAACATATAACTTATATATAATTTATATAATAATATAGACTGACCACTCCCCTGCAGAACAAATATCTGCTTTAAAGTAACGAGCAACAGAAACTATTATCACTCACATCAACATTGCAACTCATATTTTATCACAAAGCGTATGCATAATAAAAAGATAAAATATTTTTCATGCCCTAGTAATCTTGTTAAATAATTTGGGATTACATTGCCTCAACTCCATCCCGTAAGGGGATCAGTGCTTTGCCCATGCAGTGCATGGTACAAAGGGCATCGCAGTCGTCCATGTATTTACACTCTGGATAATCTCTTACTGGCTTCAGTATGGGGATGGTTTCATATCTGGGAAGCTTCTGTCTGCAGCTACAAAAGCTGTTTGGCTCCAGCCCCCAGACAAAGCACAGTCGACATGGCTATTTTGCTCAAACCAAACAGCATGCCATAAAAAGCCTTTTACCTTTAAAATTCTTGTTATAAAGATAATAATCATTCCATAAAAATATAGAAGAAAGCAACAACATTCATGTATAAAAGTTATGTATTTCTTTCTACTATCTTCTGAGCATCTGAGCCAATTTCACACTCAGGCTCTCTGAATTAAAGAGTGCCTCCTTTGCCGTTATTGTCTCTCTGCCATGCCAGATGCCTCAGTTTACTTCTCTGTGCCATCAGTATTCCACTAACGTGCCCTGCGTCAACAGGCCCCAACCTACACATTAGGGTAAAGAGTGAGAGGCACTGCTTATTGGCCCTCTCTGGTGGATGGAGGTATAGCCACGCTGAAGGAGACAGAGAGAGGAAGGAGGGAGAGGGAGATGGGAGAAGGAGAGTAGAAAACACAGAGAGAGGTGGGAATAGAGAAGGAGAAAGAGAGGAGAAGAGGTGGAGAGAGGTGAAGGTGGGGTGAGGCCCAGATAGCTGGAAGAAGCAGACATCCTCTGCTCTCCATCTCCTAAGACTGCACCCGCCTGCTCCCCTGTGGAGGAGAGAGAGAGAGAGAGAGAGAGAGAGAGAGAGAGAGAGGGAGAGAGGGAGGAAGGGAAAGGGAAAGAGAGATGAGATTGAGGGAGAAGCCACATCATTAGGCAGTCAGAGGTGAAATGTCAAAGTGGGGGGCAGTCTGGAACCAGTGACCCTGAGACAAAGACAAAGGGGGAGGTGGAGGTGGCAGGAGAGAGGTACAATTTATTTATAAATGCCTTTCAAAACAAGAGTTACAAGGTACTATACAATGTACAGAGGAGAGGAGAGGAGAGGAGAGGAGAGGAGAGGAGAGGAGAGGAGAGGAGAGGAGAGGAGAGGAGAGGAGAGGGGGGGAGTCATGCCAGGTTTCAAAGCTCCCAGGGCTTGCGCTGGCTTACCAAAGATTGATTTTCAAAGTCATGTGTAATGACTTTGATAACTTGTAATCTCAAATGTCCAGCAGTGTGATCAGGAGACACGTGTTCACATGGTTCAAAAACCAATGGTACGTGGCAGCAGCATAGAATGTGCTGCTGCAATGTCCGAGCAGCCAATCAAAGGTAGCAACTATATATATATATATATATATATATATATATATATATATATATACACCTGGGGTAATGGGGGTCCAGTGAACCCATTGTGTACTCTCTTTTGTACCCTCTGAGTAACTATTACTAGGCCTACAACTTGTTACAGTATATGCAAAAAAATACGGTTACATCATGGAAGCAATACGTACTGTATGAATATTTGATTGATTAGCAAAACCTATGCCACAAACTTCAACAACCCCAGCAACTATATCCTTAGTCAACAGAATAATAATTTGGCCAACAAGTTAGTATTCTTGCTCGTCTCAGCTAGTTTGGATTTAGCATCAAAAGATACACATGATGCAACGAAAGTGTATCTCCAAGTGTAAACATAAATGAAAACCAGTTAAAAACAGTGAGAGCAGCAAAATAAAAAGAAATAAATAAAAAAGACTGGTAATGGTCTTGCTGCCCCAATGTACAAGTGAAGCTTGTGAGTAAATCTACAGAGGTCACATTAAACTGAGATGGGACCTCTGTTCGATTAGTGGGGGAAAACAATTGCTACCCTGATCAGCTTTAGCATCTAACCTAAAATGCAGGTCTTCTATTCTAAATTATGTATATATTCTATACATATTTCCTCCCCCTTCAGAATGTTTTTGACATGTTTTCTTTCTGCAACTATACACATTCATATTATAATGAATCACTTTAAAACTGGACTCCATATTTTGGGCATGTCATTCATCAGGAAAAGATTAAAAAAATGTATAAAAAATAACACATCATCGTGATGTGTCACAAACTTGTAGATGGGTTATTTTTCCCTATATTTGCGTTGTGGTAAGTGTTGCTCAGTCAGCATCCCTGACACTCTCTCACCTTCACTTTTCATTTCTCACCAGCGCGATCATATTAATATCACAAAATGGTAATCTGCTCGTCTAAATGCAAATCATGAATGGCGTCTCCACTCTCCAGTGATAACTTCAACACTGTCTAATTTCCCCAGTACACACACACATGGTAGTCTGTTTTAAAGAGATACCTTGACATTTTAGTTGCGTTTATTTCTTATTTGCCATTACGTGACTTTTATATAACCAAGTCACATAATGGCAAAAGAGTTTCAAACTGGCACGTATCTATTGGCAGTTATTCCCAAAAGGGGCTTGGTGTCGATGTCAGCTCTTAGCGCCTCTCGCACAGTAAATGTCAAGGTATTCATTATCACGTCTGAATATTTTCACACTTGCTGTGTGGTACAGTGAGCGGCACCACTCTGCAGTCCATATACATAGATACATAGAAACACATAGACACATATACAGGTAGCCAGCCTGCAGGATACACTGCAGCAAAACCACACAAAAGTCCACAAGACAATGTAAGGCAAGAATAAGTGGGAATTTGGTTATGGTACACTATCCTTTAAATCATATTATTATTATTATTATTATTATTATTATTATATATAGAAGCTTATATGATGTAATTGTATATTGCATTCAAATCATAAATGTTTTGTTCTTATACACTGGTTGTATTCTTGCCTCCTCCTAGCACTTTCCTTTTTTATCAAATCAAATCAAATCAAATCTGTAGATTTTCCACATAACTGTAGACCACATTGTTGGACTATACCATTATATATACCATGTGTATCTGTGTGTGTGTGTGTGCGGCCGTGCGTGCGTGTAAAATCATCCTTAAATAATGATTGCTATTACTATGTATCTTTTTAATACTCTGTGGTGTAGTAATGGGAGTAATAGAAGATAATCTCTGTCATATTATGACAGAGATTATTTGTAAACCATAACAATTAGGCCTACAACAACGTGGTTCTGTGTCTTTGCCAACTGAGCCACTTGGGACATTCCATTATAGTTGTTACACTTAGAAAGAATCCAATTGAAGTGCAGCAGTCATGTTTACCACAAAACAATACGTCAACGTGACTAGTTGTGAGCTTGACTGACTATTTTTGGAGAGACTTGATGTAGGAAAAGAAGTTGGGGACCAAGTATAGGCCCCTGGGGGATACCAGTAAACTAAATATATAGTGTTCAATTAGTGTTCGTTTATGTGAAACGGTCTATTGCGGTAACCTAGCAATGTTCAGACAGAAACTAAACATGGGGATCAGGCATCATCAGGGCATTAATGAACCGTATAGCATCTATTCTGGGCATGTCGAAATAGGTCAAACTACTACTACATCAACTACAGGCGAACGTTCAGCGAAAATGTCAGATCTACAAGCTCATAATGTGTTGCGTTGCAAGTTGCAACATGTTGTGAGCTTGTAGCTCCGCTATTTTCACCACAAAACAAAAAAACAAATGCTGAAATCAATCATATAAATCAAAATGCTAAATTTGAGTAATCTAGTGTTTTACTAGCCTGGATCCAGCCCAAAGACCCCGCCCACTCTCTGAGTGGACTGCATCTCTTGAAGCTTCAAGAAAGCTACAGTCTGATAATCAGGCTAGTGTTTTACATGATTGACTAATTACAATTTTCAGAAGGTGCATTGCAGTCAGTGACGGATTACATTTGTGTGTATACACTTGACCAGGTGTTGCTAGTAGGGTAGCGTTGCACTCTGTGTGTAAACTTGACCAGGTGTTGCTAGTAGGGTAGTGTTGCACTAACTTGGCCAGGTGTTGCTAGTATGGTAACATTGCACTCTGTGTGTAAACTTGATCAGGTGTTGCAGTAGGGTAGTGTTGCACTCTGTGTGTAAACTTGACCAGGTGTTGCAGTAGGGTAATGTTGCACTCTGTGTGTAAACTTGACCAGGTGTTGCAGTAGGGTAGTGTTGCACTCTGTGTGTAAACTTGACCAGGTGTTGCAGTAGGGTAGTGTTGCACTCTGTGTGTAAACTTGACCAGGTGTTGCAGTAGGGTAGTGTTGCACTCTGTGTGTAAACTTGACC
Source organism: Protomyctophum parallelum (assembly GCF_964188405.1). Classification (NCBI taxonomy): domain Eukaryota; kingdom Metazoa; phylum Chordata; class Actinopteri; order Myctophiformes; family Myctophidae; genus Protomyctophum; species Protomyctophum parallelum. Next base: position 28,108,508 of record NC_139701.1, on the reverse strand, counting down.
AGGTGTTGCAGTAGGGTAATGTTGCACTCTGTGTGTAAACTTGACCAGGTGTTGCAGTAGGGTAGTGTTGCACTCTGTGTGTAAACTTGACCAGGTGTTGCAGTAGGGTAATGTTGCACTCTGTGTGTAAACTTGACCAGGTGTTGCTAGTAGGGTAATGTTGCACTCTGTGTGTAAACTTGACCAGGTGTTGCTAGTAGGGTAGTGTTGCACTCTGTGTGTAAACTTGACCAGGTGTTGCAGTAGGGTAATGTTGCACTCTGTGTGTAAACTTGACCAGGTGTTGCAGTAGGGTAATGTTGCACTCTGTGTGTAAACTTGACCAGGTGTTGCAGTAGGGTAATGTTGCACTCTGTGTGTAAACTTGACCAGGTGTTGCAGTAGGGTAATGTTGCACTCTGTGTGTAAACTTGACCAGGTGTTGCAGTAGGGTAATGTTGCACTCTGTGTGTAAACTTGACCAGGTGTTGCAGTAGGGTAATGTTGCACTCTGTGTGTAAACTTGGCCAGGTGTTGCAGTAGGGTAGTGTTGCACTCTGTGTGTAAACTTGACCAGGTGTTGCAGTAGGGTAATGTTGCACTCTGTGTGTAAACTTGGCCAGGTGTTGCAGTAGGGTAATGTTGCACTCTGTGTGTAAACTTGACCAGGTGTTGCAGTAGGGTAATGTTGCACTCTGTGTGTAAACTTGGCCAGGTGTTGCAGTAGGGTAGTGTTGCACTCTGTGTGTAAACTTGGCCAGGTGTTGCTAGTAGGGTAGTGTTGCACTCTGTGTGTAAACTTGACCAGGTGTTGCAGTAGGGTAGTGTTGCACTCTGTGTGTAAACTTGACCAGGTGTTGCTAGTAGGGTAGTGTTGCACTCTGTGTGTAAACTTGACCAGGTGTTGCAGTAGGGTAATGTTGCACTCTGTGTGTAAACTTGACCAGGTGTTGCAGTAGGGTAGTGTTGCACTCTGTGTGTAAACTTGGCCAGGTGTTGCTAGTAGGGTAGTGTTGCACTCTGTGTGTAAACTTGACCAGGTGTTGCTAGTAGGGTAGTGTTGCACTCTGTGTGTAAACTTGACCAGGTGTTGCAGTAGGGTAATGTTGCACTCTGTGTGTAAACTTGACCAGGTGTTGCAGTAGGGTAGTGTTGCACTCTGTGTGTAAACTTGACCAGGTGTTGCAGTAGGGTAATGTTGCACTCTGTGTGTAAACTTGACCAGGTGTTGCAGTAGGGTAGTGTTGCACTCTGTGTGTAAACTTGACCAGGTGTTGCAGTAGGGTAATGTTGCACTCTGTGTGTAAACTTGGCCAGGTGTTGCAGTAGGGTAATGTTGCACTCTGTGTGTAAACTTGACCAGGTGTTGCAGTAGGGTAATGTTGCACTCTGTGTGTAAACTTGACCAGGTGTTGCAGTAGGGTAATGTTGCACTCTGTGTGTAAACTTGACCAGGTGTTGCAGTAGGGTAATGTTGCACTCTGTGTGTAAACTTGACCAGGTGTTGCTAGTAGGGTAGTGTTGCACTCTGTGTGTAAACTTGGCCAGGTGTTGCAGTAGGGTAATGTTGCACTCTGTGTGTAAACTTGACCAGGTGTTGCAGTAGGGTAATGTTGCACTCTGTGTGTAAACTTGACCAGGTGTTGCTAGTAGGGTAGTGTTGCACTCTGTGTGTAAACTTGGCCAGGTGTTGCAGTAGGGTAGTGTTGCACTCTGTGTGTAAACTTGACCAGGTGTTGCTAGTAGGGTAGTGTTGCACTCTGTGTGTAAACTTGGCCAGGTGTTGCAGTAGGGTATTGTTGAACTCGTTGCCCTGGGGCTGAATGAAAATAAAGTAGTTGAGTCAAACCCAGACGTCTGAGGGAAGAATGGAATGATTAATCTACAGCTGGCCAGGGAGAGGAAATCAGTCTCTGGACGAATAAAGGCCAAAGAGAGAGAGAGAGAGAGAGAGAGAGAGAGAGAGAGAGAGAGAGAGAAAGAGAAAGAGAAAGAGAAATTGACTTGCTGACTCAGCTGGCTGTATAAATGTGAGCCATGTCACTTACCGTGGTGTAGCATGAGTGTGTGTGTGTGTGTGTGTGTGTGTGTGTGTGTGTGTGTGTGTGTGTGTGTGTGTGTGTGTGTGTGTGTGTGTGTGTGTTCATTGGGGGTAAATAATACATATAGGGTAACCTAGATTGATGGATACAACAGATTGTAAGATTATGTGTGTGTGTGTGTGTGTGTGTGTGTGTGTGTGTGTGTGTGTCTGTGTCTGTGTCTGTGTCTGTGTCTCTGTGTGTGTGTGTGTGTGTGTGTGTGTGTGTGTGTGTGTGTGTGTGTGTGTGTGTGTGTGTGTGTGTGTGTGTGTGTGTGTGTGTGTGTGTGTGTGCGCGCGCGCGTGTGCGTACCCCAGAGCATGTGGCCATGGATGATTTCTGTACTGTACATATGTGCATATACAGTATACACGTACATACTGTGCTTAAGTGTGCTTCCACAGAATCCACACGCCTGTGTGGAAGCAGTGGAGAACATGGTGCTACAGTATAGAATAGTGTGGGGGGAGGCTGTAGAGGAGATTGGATGGGAAATTAAGTCTGAGGTTCAGTGACCTGTGGAGAAATACAGTGCAGGCTGTGCTGGGGTTCACAACACATAGAGAGTGAGTGAGTGAGTGAGTGAGTGAGTGAGTGAGTGTGTGTCTAAGCTGGACAACAGAAAATAATAAATCTAAAAATATTTTCACCCGACAGTGACAATAATGTTGCTGGTTTTCTACATGGTGGAGATGGTACTATAAACTTAAAGATGGAGTGCCACCATTTTTTTCCACCCTAAAACATGATCATCAAGTATTATTACAATATATTATTATTACATGCAATATATTGTTTTTTCCAAAAAGTGTACAGTATTTGTTAAAATCATGCTTTTATGTGGACACGCCCACCAGTTCATTAAGTATGCCTGGTTTGCCTGGTGGGTGGTGATGGGTGGTGATCACCTGAACTGAAGCCGCACCCACAGCTGTAGTTGTATGATAAAGGGGGAGGGGTTAGGGGAGGGGCTGATAGTGTGATGTCACTATATTACTGTTTACTTCATTGGCCCATTTGACTGTCAAGGGTTCAGCCTCCAGGAAGAAACCCTAAATACAAAGTCAATACACCATTGCACATAAAAACAACTCCAGTCTGTCTAATTAAGTACTGTCACCTCATAGACACATGGAAAACTGGAAAAATACAAAAATTGTGGCACTCCATCTTTAAAGCAACAATGCCACACGCAAAACACCCACCCTAGAGGATTAAGTGCAAGGATTTGGACAGTGAAAATGCCACTCTGGTAGCCTTGTACCCTCCACTGAATCCTCTACGATAGGGTCAGCTTAGATCACCACATGGCATTATGGAGCATAAAGCTGGGCCAGACGATTAAAATAGGTCAAGTGAAGCTTTCGTAAGACTGCCTTTGTCAACCCCTTTAAATCCCGGCTGAATACCTTGAAGAGGGGCGATCGGTGGGAAAAGAACACAGCACAGATCCACTTGTTTGCCCTGGCCAAAAGGGTATTGACCCCCCCCCCCCCCCATTCGCATGTGCACGCGCACGCGCACATGCACACACACACACACACACACACACACACACACACACACACACACACACACACACACACACACACACACAATTTACTTAGAGAGTGAATAATTAAAAGCGTGTCCTTTTGGTTGGTGTTATGGACATAATATTAATTGTTGATTTTGTTTTCAGATTTTGTTTTTGCAGCATCTGTTGCTGGGTGCTGCTGTTTACATTGTAGTGGCTTACACTCATTTTTACCAACACCTGGAGACAGGGTGCACTGTACAATATAGTATAGGCTTTTGGCTACTACTGCAACATCACCCATTAAATACATTTTAACATGCTTTTCAGCCATTTTGACGAGCATACTGTCAGTCCAACCAAAGGAAAGGCACACTTTAAAACTCATCTGAACCTAAATTGTTCCACTGCATGCAGGGAAATGACTCCATATAGACCCCAATGGCCTGCTATCACTCCAAGATGTACATTGACTGATAGACTGTGGCAGACATGTTTGTTCTGTCACCATAATGGGCCAGCTCAGAGAAACGTTTACAGAGATGACTAGAAAGTGAGCGTGAACACTGTTGCCTGGTTTTGCGAGAGAAATAAGCAGCCAGGTCTATGAAAACAAGCCCAAAAGAAGCGGCTATATTCCACATGAGCACTTTACGCCTGTGTACACTAGCTATTTAAAATTAGCCGACCGACAAGCTCACAACAAGCTCACATCTATATCTACACGAGTCGACCCCCAGTCCCCAACACAAATCCTGTATGGGGGTCCCTGCTGACATAAAATATTTGCAGATGGGGATCTGCGGGCAAATTCATTGGAGTCCTTGCTAGTTAACAAGCCCAAATAAACAAATAGCAACCGACAACTATCATTAGGTGTTACTACCATATTTACAAGCTTTACAGAAAAACACAAGCCCAAGGTCGCTCATAATAAGCAGACATGGCAACATTGAACATGACACTCTTCTGGGCTTCATAGAATGGCAAAATAACATAACAGACTGTGACTTGATTGTATGTGTTGTATGATACACAACGTATGCAGCATACACAACAGTGTATGTATTTAGGCCAATCTCTCAGAAGGATGTATGTGTATGATGATGTACAACATCATCGTATTTGCCTGTCCTTGACTACAAACTGCTCAGATGGTAGGTGTAGGCTAAAGCTACCATCGCATTACACAGGCAGGGACCACACATAATGCAAAAGCACGCACACACATGGAGGCAAGCATGCACGCGCACAGTCACGCACGTACACACATGCAAATAGAAATGTCTACCCCAGCTCTTGCACCCTCTTTTCTCTTTCTCCACCAACCCCCCGCCTTTCCGTGTGATAAAGGTGCTGTGTCCAAATGATGTCACTCACAGTTCCAGCCAACACTGGCCATGTCTCTGCCAAGACCCTCTTGACATAACCTTTGTCTTTCGTTTGGAGTTCCTCAGTGTCTTGAAGAAGGCAACTATGTGTGTGCGTGCGTGCGTGCGTGTGCACATGTGTGTTCATGCATCTAGTGTGTGACAGACAGGGTCAGGCTGACGAAGAGGGAGAAAAAAAAGTCAAAAGAACAAATGCAAGACGGAACAAAGACGAGGCAGGAAGACAGCTTGCGTTTTACTAAATGGCTTCCCAAGCAAGCATCCTTACTGAGGGTAAGAGGATTGAGTACAGCGGAGCGTCTGTAAATACAGCAGCAATCAAAGACCCAACCTCTAAAAGGCTTGGTTGACAGCACATAATGTCAGATGTGTCTCTGCAATATTGTAGTAGTATTCACCCTGATTTAAACTACTTAAATGGGCCAATGTTTCCACTATTTCAACAAGCAACTGTGCATATGTGTGCGTGTGCACGTGTGTGTGCACACACAGTGACACATCTGACATAATGTCAGATGTGTCTCTGCAATATTGTAGTATAGTATTCACCCGGATTTAAACTACTTAAATGGGCCAATGTTTCCACTGTTTCAACAAGCAACTGTGCATATGTGTGTGTGTGTGTGTGTGTGTGTGTGTGTGTGTGTGTGTGTGTGTGTGTGTGTGTGTGTGTACACACACTGTATACTGTAGAGACAATGATATACAGTAGAGTGACCTGCAAACCTCAAAACCCTCATTGCAGCCAGATGGGGAAGGAGACATGTAGAGACAGTCCTGATTCTTCAACGCGTTTCCGCTGATATAATGACGTGACGCTAGCGGAAAGGCATTTACGTGGATTTCCCACATTAATTTGGAATTCATGGAAATGGCCGTGAACTTGACGCTCACATAGGTTGTTCGGAAACTCCGTCAAATCCTACGGGACGTCTTTAGGTGGCGGAGACATTTGCGGAACATACACTTGCGTATAGATTTATTCAGAAGGTTTTAGTCTTCATGCTGAATCAATAAATTGTTCCCAAATCTCAGATAAAATATGTAGGCATGTGTCCCCAACATATTGGTCGATCAGCATTATTTATTTATATATATTTCTATCATGCGCGATTTGCTGCTCACTCGGCAGCCTTCGAAGTGCAACGGTTGTGAGCTTGTAGATCGGCTCTCGCGCATGTTAAAAAACTAACTCACAATTATAATAAGAACATAGGCTTATCTGCATTCTGCACTGTACGAATCCAACATTGTTTAGTGTAGTAATGCCTGTAGGCGGCAGGCCTATTGAAATTGTTTTGTTACGGAGGTCCTTGAGTCAGTTGACTGTCGGTCGGTGTGTGTGTGTGTGGGGGGGGGGGGGGGGGGGGGGGGGAGCGTGCTGCCGATCCGATTCACATTGGAAAATGAATAGGGCTATATAGCCCTATATAAAAATTAGAAGACCACATTAGCCTAATGAATGGCATCAGCGTGTTTGAAAGTCGGCCAGTCATATCATAGTTATTTTGCGCGAGCTCCACTCGCGCTAACATGACGGACAGACTTTATAATAATGTATATTGATATTGATCACATGCATGGATGCCACACACACAATAGTTTAACTCACTGGATAAACTCACTGGATTATAATTTCTTCAGACAAGAGGATCCCAGGCCTACGAGGTAGGCCTATAATTAATAATTATTCACTTATGAATGTATAGGCTACTGTTCTTTATCGCGCAAACCAGTGTCGAGGGCCCATGCGGCGCCCCCCTCCCTCTCTCTCTCTCTCTCTCTCTCTCTCTCTCTTTTGCATTGACATATATCCGATATTTTAAATATCGGATATGTTTTACCTCTGCAAAGGTGTGAGTGAGCACCCGCCTTGGTCCCGAACTTAATTAAATAAATTATAATTATATTGCTTCAGCAGAGCACGCACCGTTGTAAGCTTGGAAATATTTTAATTTCCTTTGGTGTCCTTTGATGGATTGATGTCAGTTTACATATATAGTAGCCTACAGTGGTAATATACAATGGTGCAAAAACGACATAACATAATAAAAGCCCTAACTGTCCTGCTCCTACATGTGTAGAATTATTAAATTAATAGAGTGCGGGCTATATTCATAGCAGTGACTGCGGCTGTGATTTCTTTCCAGCAATCATTTTTATTGTAGGCCTAATTTGTGAAGCCATAGTCTGCGGCTGCAAAGCCTTTTTTCTTTTTTTGACAGACATCTCAGACAAACTGCTGTCTGCTGAGTCATGCTTGAAGCCTTTTATGGTACGATATGGGGCATGGATCAATACAGATGAGGTTGTTGGGTGCTTTTCCGATCACTTTGCACACGCTGCATTCAGTATGACATACACCTGCGATACGCCTGCGAACCTGTGGTACACACCACTCTCTGAATAACATGTCATCTCAACGTAGCTTGATCGGACGGATAAATACGATATCTGTTTCCGCCACAGTGTAACGGTGGCGTATTTATTTTTAATGAATTAGGACCAGAGTGTGTGCGCTGTGCGTCAGAGGCCAGCATGCATCTGATGTCTCTGTGCACGAGCATACCACATTTGAACTGGCAATTACTGGCATCGTCCTCTCCTGTCACCAACTATAGGAACATTAAAGTTTGGCAAGCATCCAGTTTTCAGTACACAGTAAAATCCCCAGTGTTATCTTAACACTGTAAGGGCCGTTAATGGGTCCTTTTGAAGTGGACGTGTACACACCGATTCTTTCACATATTTTCAACACAGATCTTATTGTGTAGTGATAGAAATACATTTACAGTATTTGAAATGGTTTTTCAACGTGCTTTACGACAGTGGTTCTCATAGCGTAATTCGTTTTTTACAAGACTACAATTATACAAAAGCTTTTGTTATTTGTTACTTTGTAGATTTATAGTATTATTACAAAATAAATATTAACCACTTCAGCCCTATACATGTCCATACTTTGGCTATTTGAAAATAACCAATCTACAAGCTCAAACTATCGTGATGCGTTGTGAGCTTGTGGATCGGCTATTTCCAAAAGATTTTTTAATACCGTTTGAAAGGTTTCTGCATAATGAGTACTTTAGTTTATTGTTTTACTACTTTTGTGTTTTTACTAAAGTAAATTTTGAACACGGGGACTTTACTATTTCCTACATTGTAGTACTGTATTGATATTTTGACTTCAGTAAAACATGTGAGTACTTTCTTGATCACTGATCCCATTATTGTTTGTCTAATAGTGTGCATCTTTGGACCCTGGTAACACAATATGACCTGGATGTTTCAATGTAACTATCAATACCTCTACACCTGGCTCCCCGAACCGAGTCACCCGACCTGCTTGATTTATTCACGCCATGATGCATCTGTGCCCTGTAATAAGACCTCAAAGAAAAGCAATCCAAGGAATCAGATAACCAGGTGAGGGATTGCCAGAAATAATGCTATGGCATTCCCGTGGTCCGTTGCTCCCGCGTACTGATGACAAAGTCCTGTTTAATCTGTCTCTGTCACACTTTGTTTTGGCCCCAAACACCGCTGGATGAAACCAAATGAAGCTGCTTTAGCAGATATATGGTCCAGATATACTGTAGTTCCAGCTCCATATTATTTCCTACACTGGCATTTTCATTATCGCTGATGTTGCATGAAAACCTCGCAAGTTCACCTTTGGCGTTTTTCATTTTCAAACCTGAATGAGCACCTTAAAAGACCCACTATGCTGAGGTGGTCTCAACCTGAATCAAAACCTTAAATGACCCATGCTGAGGTGGTCTCATGGCCCTTAGGATTC
>NC_139701.1:27984999-28099542 GCF_964188405.1 Protomyctophum parallelum | reverse complement strand
AGAGAGAGCGCGAGAGAGAGTAGAAGATTACCTAAGAAAACATATAGTGAAATACAAATCAATCAAAATGCAATCATTACCAGTACGTTTTAACAGCGGGAGACCAACGGTGAGCATCGCTTGAATTTCATGCCCTATCGTCCACTATCGCCGGGGAACGTCGCCCAAAAGATGAATTATTTTTATCTTTTCGGCCGACGTTCCTCCTATCGCCTCTATCGCCAGTAGTTGCTGGGTCCCATTGACAAATAATGCACTTCCGGAAAATTCGTCTGGCTGTCGCCCGCTGTTAAAACGTAATGTTAGGATTCTACTAAACCCAAATGGGAACAGGTGAACTAGATAAAGTGCCCCTCGGGGCACAGGTCTCCACCAGGCAGGTCAGGTTGTGGCCTCCTGGTGGCGCTATAATAGGCCAATGTGAAAAGGGTATGCCATTTCTTCTTACGCCTTGGATGGCAATTGGATGAATTGAGGCATTTTGTTCGAAAAATGTGTTTTGCAAAAATCCACCTGTTGGTGGCACTATAAAAGGCCAATGTGAAAAGGGTGGAATTGCACACTGCATTCATGATTTGAGGCATTTTGTTCCAAAAGTGTGTTTTGCAAAAATCCACCTGTTGGTGGCACTATAACAGGCCAATATGAAAAGGGTGGGATATATTCCTCAGCCTAGTAGGAAAGTCTGTGAAAGATTTCACGTAAATTGCACGCTGCGTTCATGATTTGAGGCTTTTTGTTCCAAACGGGCCAATCCTGCAAACTTTGAAAGCCAATGTTAGCCAATTAGGATGGAATATGAAATATCGGACAGATCCGGCTTGAACACATGACTATAGAGATAGTGTGAAATGATTTGCGTGATTTTTGGACAGAATCTGGAGGAGCAATATCAAAATAATTGTTTTTCAAAAGTCGGACTCCTGGTGGCGCTATAACAGGCCGTTCTCAAACATATCCAGGTATCCAGGGAGTGTGTGTGTGCAAAATTTGGCATCAACCGGGTTAACGGTGCCGGAGATTAGCTGTACACAGATGGACGGACGGATTTACACACACACACGGACATGCAAAACATACTCTCTGAGATGAAATATTCTACAACAGGTCGTTTCGAGGAAGCAATCTGATTGGTTGAAACGGCTTCTAGCCGTGGGTTATACCAGCACCATTCACCACCTAATAAAAACAAAGAATTCAGCTGCTCTGTTCTCCCAGAGCGCTAGAAAACTCGGTGGCTAGGCTAGCTAGTTTCTTGGGACATTTGTGGTCGTAGTGACTACATCTGTCATTAAAATAAAAAAAAATCAGCGATTTTCTTAGTTTTAAGGGTAACTGTTGTAGAATTGCAATATTACACTTGAGGGTGTGGTTTAACGTGATTATTGCCACGACAGTGATGCGGTCAGGAACGAGATGAAGTCGAGTTCCGCAACATCACTGAAGTGACCCACACCCTCTCGTGTAATATTGCTTAATTATATCCTGCTCACTTGTATTCACATTTCATAATAAAATATTGGTTCAATATATTCGTGACTTATCTGACTGATAATATGGTTTTGAGAGAGAGAGAAGGGGGGGGACACAGAGAGAGAGAGAGAGAGAGAGATGGAGATGGAGATGGAGATGGAGATGGAGATGGAGATGGAGATGGAGATGGAGATGGAGATGGAGATGGAGATGGAGATGGAGATGGAGATGGAGATGGATAGAGAGAGATGAGTGCAACCTCAAGTGTAAATAGAAGAGCTCAAAGATTGGAATGGAAATTAGAGAATGAGATGGGGGCAGGTGGCTTGGAGGACACAGCCCAGGAGACTGTGATTGGACAAGGTTCTGGTCAGAGACAAACAGACACACGTTTGCAATGATATATTAATACGGAGGGGAGTAGTTGGTTACACAGAGGTTCCCAACAACTTGTGCAAGTACCACTGGTGGTACAAGTACCACTGGTGTAAGTACCACTGGTGGTACTTGAGCCCCCCTCTGGTGGTACACAGAGGAGAATGAAATATTTATATTACAGAACGGATTATTCACATTAGAATCACATCAGTTGTGCTGATTAGTGATTAGACAGAGTTTTGTCAGAGCAGCAGCATTATTGGTTTAGGAATGGAACAAAAAGGGCACGTATACGCTCCTGTATTTTAACATCTGTTTGGTGGTACTTGGAGAGCCAAATATTTTCTTAGGTGGTACTTCAGTGTAAATAGGGTCAGATATGGCAAGCAAACCAGAAAGGAAAATGTACTATTCTCCTTGACTGTCTCTGGTAAGTTTCCCCTGGTTGCACAGTATATCACAACAGTTTGTGACTGTGACTGGTTGTGGTTAACCCTGTTTCGTCAACATTTTTATTTAAGGTGTGATCCAATCGCAAGCATTGCTGTATACTGGCCCAGATTAACCAACAGGCTTTAGGTGCTGCATCACAGGGCACCAACTTTGGGGGGGGAACACCAACCGTCAGGGAGAAAGTGAAAGAAGCAAGTGCCAAGCGCCGACATTTAGAAGCAGAGGCAGCTGAAGTGCTATCTGTTAAAATTGTATTAGTGACATCATCTCCAATAAACTATAACCTGTAAGGCTAAGCCATGCAGTAAAAGCTCACCAATGACTTCCTGTCTGTTCAGAGGCAAGGTATAGGCTACTACTGCCAGCCTACATAAAGGACTTGAAGGCTTTCCTGAAATGGTGAAGCCTGTCACTCGCCAAAAACAGCCATATACAAGAATACAGTGAGCTTATCATACTGTAACTGTGGATCTGGTATTTCCGGTGAGCGACACCATCGTACGGCAGCGAGGGAGTATAAATTACTCACAGGTTGAGAGTCCATTTATATTTTTAACTTATTTTATATATTTAACAGTACTTTCTTTTTTCATTCCTTACATCGTCATACTATGTAATGTAAAATGTTTTGGGTCCTTGATCATAGGCGGAGCTTGAACTTGACGCCTGGGGGTGCGACTGCTTGGCCAACGACACCCGCGCTTTGCGATCTTTTTTACCTTTATTTTATTATTTTAGCGTTTTTACAATGCCCTAACCCCTAAAAATGAGTTATTTAGGTAGTACAGCAGCTCACACACATACACACATGCACTACAGCCATACAGCGAGTCATCATATCATGATAAGAGAGATGATTACAAACTACAGTCAGAAGCCAGAAGTTACGTTAAAAAAAAAAAAAAAAAAATGTCCTTGATAAAGACTAGTGTGCACTATGGAAGCACCACTGAATTAATTTCTCGCAATTCTGAATTTAAATCTCAACATTCTGTTCTTTCCTTTCTTGCATATAAATGCAACTTCAATAGTCACTTCAAAGGCTTGGCGTGCTCAACTATAAAGGGTGAACTGTCTTTGACCTCTGTACGGCCAGCATATGAATCCTCTCTTTTCATATAAGGCCGAAGGGCCAAAATGCGTTGTGCTCTGTGACTGCTACGGCTTATTAAAGATTTGAAGAGACGTTCCACTTGCTGTTCTTTTGAAGTTCTATATAATTGCAACTTATAACATCTCAGAATTCTATTTTCTTTTATCACAACTAGCCTAGAACTTCCTTTTTGTAGTGACAAACTGTGTTAATCCATGGACCCCTCTGAAAGATCATTACAGAAGCAACACAATAGAAAAATACAGCACACACACACACACACACACACACACACACACACACACACACACACACACACACAGAGACAGAGGTGTGAAACAAACCTCATCTCAAATCTCAAGTAGGCCTATTACAGCTGTGGTTCTCAAACTTTGAGAACCACTGGTAGGCTATACAGAAATGTCTCCATGCTTGTGGTAAACCAGATAGTAAACATATTAGCCATTTGTGCTATAGCCATTTGTTCTATAGCCATTTGTGCTATAGCCATTTGTTCTATAGCCATTTGTGCTATAGCCATTTGTTCTATAGCCATTTGTGCTATAGCCATTTGTTCTATAGCCATTTGTGCTAAAGCCATTTGTGCTATAGCCATTTGTGCTATAGCCGCCATTTGTGCTATAGCTATTTGTGCTATAGCCATTTGTGCTATAGCCATTTGTGCTATAGCCATTTGTTCTATAGCCATTTGTGCTATAGCCATTTGTGCTATAGCCATTTGTGCTATAGCCATTTGTTCTATAGCCATTTGTGCTATAGCCATTTGTTCTATAACCATTTGTGCTATAGCCATTTGTTCTATATAGCATATGCATGATTAATAGTTATTTGAGTCCCTATAGGGACTGAAAGAGGGAGAGCGATAGAGACACATCTGACAGAAATGGAAATATTAGAGGGTGTGTTTAGTATCACACATTGTGTAGTGTGTGTGTGTGTGTGTGTGTGTGTGTGTGTGTGTGTGTGTGTGTGTGTGTGTGTGCGCGTGCGTGAGCTTGCTAAACTACAAAATGCATGAAACTCAAAGCCAGCTGCATGACATGTTAAAGCCTCTACTCACAGTCGCTGGAGTGTGGTCTTGAGTGGGGGTTTTGGCTTGCAATCACGACAACGGATCGGATGTGATGTGCATTGTGTACTACAGTATGATGCTGTAGTACACCACAGAAAAATCATAATTAGGCACGCTTCTTGTCCACATAAACCACTTTCAATGTGGCCTCTTTATTTTGGGCATGTCATTACAATAGGTGATGAAAATAGCAAAATAGGGCTTCATACACTTTATTGTCCATTTTTTTTCAATGTCTACCCGGCTACTTTCCACATGCACCACGGCATAAAAATAGACCAGACAGGTGTGTATTTTTAGCGGAGCGTGTGTACTCATCATTTATGGAATATACAGTAGGTCTGAAGCGGGTCTGGTGGAATCACAATCACAAACATTGTCTAGAGTGGCTGCATGTGATCAGCTGCGGCTGCCACTTCACAGCCAAAGCACAACACCACAGTGCTCTGTGGAAGTTTCATAAATATCATATCTAGGTGAGCCCAGATTCATGGTTGTGAGCTTGTAGATCTACTATTTCCACCCAAATGTTCACTGTATTATAACATGCCAAGAATAGAGATGCTAGGATTCTTGTGTTAGCTTTGACTGGCAGCTATAGCCCTTTTAGCCAAGTTCAAAAAGCACCACTTGCCACAGAACTCTGTGGACAATGAATATGTTGTTAACAAGCTCTAATTCATTGTTAAACCAATAAGTTACATTCAGTCCAGACAATGATCACTGTTTGCTAACTTCTGCCTCAAGCATAGCTACGGTGAGTGTCTATAATAACTCAGCTCTATATGTTCTCTCAGCCCTGTATGTTAATGCTAACACCAACCCAATTTTGTATTCAATAAGAATAATACATCTGTTTATATAATAATTTGTTTTACATAACACAAAAAAACAGACTACACAGTGACCTTAAAGCAAAGGTACAAGAAAAAGTGAATATAAAAATATTACCATAATTGAATAGAATAATTGAATTATTTTAATATAATTCAGTAACATTATATGTTTAAACATCCTTTTCTCGAAGGGTTTGTTTTACAGGTGAAGAATAGGGAGCCAGCTTTTTTATCTTCTTGAATAGAAGATTCAGCACATGTACTGTATGCAAAGACATGCACACATGATCCTGCCAATACCCACAGACATATTCAAATTTGAGAGCATGAAAGAATACAAGCGTGCCTATTCAAGCAATATATGCATGTACACACACACACACACACACACACACACACACACACACACACACACACACACACACTGTACAGGTATGGACAGATCGACCGACACAAACACACAGCTGAGGCACAATGCACGCACGCACACGAACCCTAATCCAATCAAACAGCCAAGCGTGGTGATATGGTTACAGTGGTTTTGGAGGTCATCACACTATAAAATCCTGAGTGTTAGTTACTTGGGTTAATCCACCTGAAAATAATTTAGCCCTATGTAGAAACTAGCCTTTTTTTCTGGAGACCTCTGCCTTCATTCAGTGTCCCTCCTGATTGCCGGCGTATCCAACTAATCACCGTTTAATTTTCTTGCTTAGTTTTATGCTAAACTATGTTTATATATTAGTCCCTGTGTGGACCGTTTCATAACTCTCATGGGAGTCTCTATGCCGATGACACAATGTTATACTGTACCGCTGACTCCACTGTGCTGGCCATTGAAAAGCTACAACTCGCATTTAACTCATTACAGCGCTCTTTTAGCAAGCTTAAATGAACACAAAAATCATGGACTTCTCTAAATAAAAAGAACATAGACTATTCCAATCTCCATATCACCACCACCAATGGATCAACTATAGAAAGAGTCTCAAAATACAAATATCTTGGTATATGGCTGGACGATAAATGTAACTTAAAATACCACATACCTACAGTAGATAATCTTGTTAAAAAACTCTGTCAGAAAATTGGCTTCCTATATAGGAAATAAAGCTAATTTTCCCATGCTCTGTAGGAAAAGGATTATTGAAGCCACGTTTCTATCAGTACTGGACTATGGAGACATAATCTATCGTCATGCAGCTGCCTCCACTAGCCTCAGGACTCAGTTTACCACTCAGTTCTGAGGTTTATTACTGGTGACAGCTACGATACTCATCACTGTACCCTGTATGATAATGTGAGCTCATCTTCTCTGACTGAAAGACGCAATAATAACTGGCACCTCTTCATCTATAAAGCCCTGGTCGGAAAATTACCATCATATATTTCATCCATGTTACATCAGAAACCTAGTCGCATTGTAACTCGCTTCTGGTCCCTTTTGCCAACTCTGAACTTGGAAAGGCTGCTTTCAGCATCGGTGCACTTGATTCTTTGAATCTCTTGTAACAAGAACTTAAACTTGAAACCCTGGCATCAATTGGTCATTTTAGGAATATACTCAATAACCGTCCATAACCTGTATGTTGCTGATTTAACGGATTGCTGAATATATAATTGTTTTAACGGATTGTTGTAACTAATTGTTGTTGTATTACTGTTTATATTGTTTATATGTAATCTCGGCATCATTGTAAATGAGGGGTTCCCTCAAAGGTCTCTCAGAGAATTTAAATCAAGTTTGAATGAATGAATCTCATTCATAAACATGGCATCCTGCTTTAAATGCAACAACGTTAAGGGAATAGTAGAGATTTAGATATTCCAGGTCATAAATATGGTGTGCATTGTGGGTGTTGATGCCCTCGGTGCCCTACAGCCTACACCACTTTACTGGCAAAACACTTACACTTTTACGATTACCCAATTTGATTACCCAATTTGAACCCAAATTCTGTTTGAGAAAATCACTAAGCACAATGAGTGCTACCGTCTGGATTTGCTGCATGTAGATATCTGGAATAAAATACTTTTAGACCTTTACAATGTGTGTTACTGTACATTATCCCATTCATTATCCCATTCATACCCACATTCACAAACCAATGGCACAGGCAACCATGCAAAGCAGAGTTAGGCTAAGAGTGTCTTGCTCAGGGACTCTTTAACATAAAGCCAGGAGGAGGCAGGCATCAATAAGAAGAAAAAAAAGGAATGTCCGCGCACGATAAACTGCTCTCCCATCTTTTTAATTTTAACCAGGGGCTTCATCAACTTGATTAACTGTGTTTCCAGCACCGTGTTTAAAGAACTGTGGGGATGTGCATAATCATACTCTGAGAAACAGTACAATGAGAACTCTGACAGCCGGAGGGACATGCGTTCCTAATGAGCATGGTTCTAACCATAACAAAAAAATTAGCTTAATAGCTAATAATGAATAGCCATCGTTTCAGTTAATTACTTCAACCACACTGACATGGTTAGGTAAAGTACTAATAAATTGAATTAGTTGTTTCCCATCATACATTGGGCAGGATTTCGGGACAAACCTGGCACCAGAATTCCAAAACGATCAATCTCTCCATCGATTAGACAGCAGCGGCAGCTTCCAGACAGATTCCAGACAGTCCATCATTTTATACACACGGACCATAATCTCTGTGGCCTCTATCTCTCTGCCCCCACGAGACTCCTCAATGACACTAAAGCAGAGCCATGGGCATGCTGAATGTTGTTTAAAAGCACATCTGATGACAGTATCACAGGCACATTGGGGTGGACAGGGTACTCACCTTTTAACCCTGCCCCAGCATAACGAAAACATACACTTAAAGGTGAGAGGCACAACTGTGAAGGCGGGTGATGCAAAGAAATGACAGGTAATTGATGGATATACCTCTATGCTCTGCTCATAGGCCACCACATGCACTGGCCTCCATCCATCACTTCCGGACGGAGGGAGGGAGGGACGGAGGGACAGACAGACAGACAGACAGACAGACAGACAGACAGACAGACAGACAGACAGACAGACAGACAGACAGACAGACAGACAGACAGACACTGTAGTAGATGGATAGATAGTTATGTGGAGGACAGTGGAGGAGAGAAGACAGACTGAAAGGATACAGAAAGGGTAAGTGGAAAAAATAGTGGCAGAAGGAGAGGTTTACGTACAGCAGCTGACTGCTCTATTGTCCACATAAATATGAAGGATGACACTGACTGAAGCAACATCAACTCGTCGTCTCCAAGTACCCTTGACACAATCAGCAACAAATGTTGGTAATGCAAGCTTCTGGTTCATGTGAGCCTGCAACTAGAGTAGGGCTCATTTCTTAACGAGTATTATATTGAGTACTTCTCCAATTAATTCAATAAAATTATATAAAAAATAATTTACAAATTGACATGAAGAATTCAAATTATTTTATAATCAACTAAATTGATTAGTTTGATTCAATGTTGCACCCCTAAGTGTGGGTTAGGACATATTCTTGACTTAACATATCCAGCAGAGTGCCATTGAGCATGGCACCAGATCTCACAAGAGGAGTTACACTGGTTGGTGACCTCGTACAGATACACTAACATAAGCCCATAAGGGTGCCTAAAGTAAGTTTGATTGCAATGTGCACTGCTAGTTAGGTTTGCAACTGGGGCTGATCTATTTAGATTTGTTTTGAGTGGAAGACACTTCTATTTTGATTTAAAATGGATTACTAAAAAGAGTTACAAAAATAAATTACATCCAAATGAACACAAAGATCATTTTATCTTCTAATCTATACTGTACATCTACAATTAACAGAGGGTGCCGACCAACATGCTTATAGTGTTTTTGTGTGTGTTTGATTGAATGCAATAACGGCACAAATTTCTATTAATTCAAATCAACATCCCCATTATTACTATTAATTACATTTAACATCCATTTCAACATAATTATTGTAAGAGGCTTCCCACATAATTAAGGAGTTGGGAAAATAAATTAGTGTTGTCTATTTCTCAATGGAGACTAATCAACATAGACTGCAGAAAACAAGTAAACAGTTCCCAAATACCGTCGCATGCACGCATCCGCCTTGTTGATGGCAGACTGCTGAGCGAGCACTGGCGCTTTGGCATGGGGGGTCAGATCAACATGGAATGAATTCTGTACTGGCCATATAAGGAGCATGTCTTGAGTGTACAGGGTTTGATGAGGTCAGATAAACATATGGAATGTCAGAACAGGTCAGCTCCATACAGTATATGGAGATCTAAGGGCGATAGCGGGGACATTCTCTTGAGTGTACAGGGTTTGATGAGGTCAGATAAACATATGGAATGTCAGAACAGGTCAGCTCCATACAGTATATGGAGATCTAAGGGCGATAGCGGGGACATTCTCTTGAGTGTACAGGGTTTGATGAGGGCCCAGGTAGGGCCGGGCCACCTTAATTTTCGGGCCTGTTGAGAACTCTAGTTTTCGCCGACTGCTGGGCACGGCTGCACTAATAACTTTGGGGCAGGCCCGTCTAGAGTTTGAATGGACAGGTATAAAAGGGAGACATCGAAGAGGAAGGATGGATGGGGAAGGATCAACATATGGAATGTCAGAACAGGTTCTGAAATATAATCCATTACTGCTCTCTCACTGATAGCGGATCCTATTTGAGGTGACACCACCGGTAATCACCTACTTCCGGGAACACGGAAGCATTTCAAGCGTGTATATTATATATGCGTGTTGTGATCCAGACAGGTTAAGCGGACCTGTGCGGCCCCGAATTTTTGAGTGGCGCTAGCCCCTCCTATACACAGGTTTAATGTTTGTCTTTAGTTCAATGTTTGTTTTGTAAACGCATTGACAACTAGAACTGCACTCTGTCGAGTGCATACTTGCTTGTTGCACACTAGTAGGCCATAAATGGCCAACTAGTGCGCAAGCAGAGCGCGCATGTAATGTTTTCGCCCGCTGTAAACTGCCAAATCTCAGTATCTCTGTGAAGGAATGTTTGAAATGATTAATGTTTAGATGTAATTATTTGCTACCTACTATACATGTAAACATTTAGTATTAAGTATGATTCTAGTTTCTATCTATATAAGAAATACTGTTTTATCGTTGTAGATATATTCTGGATCCCTTTTTTTTTTCAGAGAAAAATAAATCACTTATATGTGTTGAAAAAAAAAGGTATATAAACTGAATTAAAATATGTTATACAGTATACTTTTTCTGTAAACGGTGGAATCTCAATATCTCTGTGAAGGAACATTTGAAATGTGTAATTATTAGGTGTAACTATTTACTACCTATCTAATTTATGTATGTAAACGCCTATAAAAAAAAGTATATAAACTGAATTAAAAATTTTATTTTAATTTTAAATCTATTTCATGTTAGACTATAGTGATATTAATACTAAATCATGGTCAGAGTAATATGTGTCTCTAACTTCAATTTCTATAATAATACTTTCACATTTGTTAAAATATACATGATCTAAAATATTTCCGTAATCTGTAGTTGGATTTGTATTTAATTGTTTAAAGCCTAATTTTGACATGTAGGTCTTTATACTTCTTTCTATCTTAGTATTATGGTCTTCATTGAAATCTCCTATTATCAAAATTGCAGAAGTCGGAGATGATATATACTGTACCATGTATTCGAGAAATGTGTTTAATTTTGAAAGCTCTGTTTTAGGTGATCTGTACATAAGAATGATATATAGATTTTTATCTTTTACATGTATACATATATGTTCTACTTTCTCTAATATCCTGCTTTCAGTTGGAATTTCTTCAATGGAAATATCTTCTTTTATAGCAAACATAACTCCCCCACCTATATCTTTTTCTCTATATCTTTTCCTCATCCGCAGAAAAACATCAAATCTGTGCCCGTATTGCTGGATCAATGATGACGAAATGACCATATTTCTTACGTCATAATTTAGAGCTAGTCATACACGTATTTCTTACGTCATCATTTAGAGCTAGTCATACATCAAATCTGTACCCATATTGCTGGACCAATGATGACGAAATGACCATATTTCTTACATACACACCACGTACTCTAGTCCCAGCAGATCAGGCACAATTTGGTAAATTATTTTTTTATTGATTATGTATATAGTATACGTATGACTAGCTCTAAATGATGACGTAAGAAATATATATAGTATATATATAGTATACTGTATAAAGTGTGTAGTTGTAAGTTGATTAGCGGTATTCTGTGGTCACTTTGGTCCAAAAACCGTGACAGCCGTTCCGCCATTTCAGGACCCCCCCAGAAAAACATCAAATCTGTGCCCGTATTGCTGGACCAATGATGACGAAATGACCATATTTCTTACGTCATCATTTAGAGCTAGTCATACACATACACACACATTTGAGGCTTACGCAGAAAAACATCAAATCTGTGTCCGTATTGCTGGATCAATGATGACGAAATGACCATATTTCTTACGTCATCATTTAGAGCTAGTCATACACGTATTTCTTACGTCATCATTTAGAGCTAGTCATACATCAAATCTGTGCCCGTATTGCTGGACCAATGATGACGAAATGACCATATTTCTTACATACACACCACGTACTCTGGTCCCAGCAGATCAGGCACAATTTGGTAAATTATTTTTTATTGATTATGTATATAGTATACGTATGACTAGCTCTAAATGATGACGTAAGAAATATATATAGTATATATATAGTATATAGGCATATACTATATATGTATACATATATACTCTATACTCTATACTGTATAAAGTGTGTAGTTGTAAGTTGATTAGCGGTATTCTGTGGTCACTTTGGTCCAAAAACCATGACAGCCGTTCCGCCATTTCAGGACCCCCCCAGAAAAACATCAAATCTGTGCCCGTATTGCTGGACCAATGATGACGAAATTGCTTGCGCAAGTAATGAAGGGAAAATGTACGCCATAATGTGTCATTTACATCATAGTGTCTCTTTATTGTTTATGGTTTTTAATGTTTGTGTTTGCACCATTTGTTTTACACCATTACATCACCTAATTAACATGAGTAAAGGTCATTACACATTGGCGAATTAGCAACGCGATTTATTTGTGCGAATAATTCATTTTTTTTTTAAACCAATTGAAGTCAATGCAAGCTTCCACATAAGTGGCGAATGTGCGAATGTGCGAAAATGCGACAGTTTTCGCTCTTTATTTGTTCGCTCTGGTGTAGAATTTTGCAGACATTCGCAGGCGAACTGCAACACCTCTGACCAATCAGAATGCAGCCCAAACTTGTTGCTGTGTATAAACAGCGGCGTACAGTACAATAGCTGTCAACAGAGCAGCAGCCGGGCCCAGGCCGTAGCGTAACGGTCTGGGCACCGGACTGGTGATCCAGTCGCGGTGTGCCGCGGGTTCGACTCCCGGACCCGACACGGCCTTTACCGCATGTCATCCCCCCATCTCTCTCCCGTTTCCTGTCAGCCTACTTTCTATCCCTTAAAAAAAATCAATAAAGGCGTAAGCCGCAAAAAAATATCTTAAAAAAAAAAAAAACAGAGCAGCAGCCGGTCTGGCTACGCAGGTCGGGATAGCACAGTGGCACACACTGTTGCACACCTCCCCTCCTACAACTCTGTTGGGTGTGTGTGGACATGGCACATGCATGTGCTAACAGCACCAGCACGCAACGGCAACAGCGAGCAACGGGCTCCGCCAAACTTTGGTCTGTATGTAGTAGGGCTGTCCCCGACTAAGGATTTGTATAGTCGACTGATAGATGAATAAATTAGCTGTTAGTCGACTAATAGTCGACTAAGCACAAAAAAAAAATAAAAAATAAATAAATAAAAAAACTTCTTTTTTTTTCTTTTTTTTTGCCCCTTTTTTTTTTATATAAAAATACAATATTTACAAAAATATACAAAAATATTGTATTATTCCACTAGGTCTGTGGGGGACATAAACACATTTGAACATTCTGACTGTTCAAATCTTTCTTTTTAACAACTGAGAGGCTTGTCATTAGCCAGATTGAGCACAGCAGGTGAGATTGAGATTCTGGAGTCTATCAGGCCAGCACACTGTGCGATTCAAGTCACAGGCAGTGGCACATTGCCACACAGGCAGACACACTCCAGATGCACATTGGAGATTTGAACAGTCAGAATGTTCAAATGTGTTTATGTCCCCCACAGACCTTTTTTTTTTTTTAGTCGACTATGAGGTGGTCAGTCGACTGAGACCCGTTCCGATCGATTAGTCGACTATTCGACTAATCGAGGTCAGCCCTAGTATGTAGGGTGGTCTCAGGTAAAGTGGGCCATCAGGTAAAATGAGCCAGCTATAAGGTTTCTGCCTCCTAGACCTTTGAGTTTTAACAGCCAATGCTGCACATCATTAACCTGACGCTGCCAGATCCAAGAAGCTTGCTACACAAGTTTGTTTCACAGCTTATTGGGATCTGGGATCTCGGGAGACAATTCGATGACGGGGCTGTTCCTTTTTCTCAAGATACTTGGTAGATGATTGGATGGGACCGTCTGTCTATCACCATGTGGGCGTGCAAACACAACCAATCATATTGACGTGTCTATATAGCGTATATAACTTGTAAAGGAAGGATGAAAGAAAGGATTATGACATAACGCAGGAGAAGAGGAGTGGAGTGGAGGAGTAGTGTGGAGGAGGAGAGTAGAGGAGAGGAGAAGAGACTGGAGTGGAGGGGTGGCGAATATAATCGCACAATACGCGTCGCATTTATGTGTACAGACGCGACTATTTTTCGGATCGCTTATTCGCATCACTAATTCGCCAGTGTGTAATGACCTTTAGACACCAATATATTAGCGCCCCTCACTTCACACGGGTGAAACATGCTGGTTTTTTTATCATGTTCAGCCCGGTACCGTAGATGGAAAATGTTCGATGGCATCACAGACATGGTGGCGAGGAGTTGCTTGATTTTTTTTTAAACTTTAGAAAATAAGGGGTCGTCCGATGTCGCCCTTGGCGATATTTAATCACATTTAATGGTCGTCCGATCTTGGCACGGAAACTGTTTTAACTGCGACAGCAGGTCGCATTTACTATGACATCAGAGTCTCTACATCTCCATCCCTGATGATGTCAAGAGACATGGGCACCATTATGGTGCCCGACATGAAATGCACGATTCCATAGTTAACTGTGACCTTCGGACTCGCAATTCTTGTTTCAAATCTGAACTAGACAGTGACTGTGCAAACAGACAATTCCAAGACTCATTGAGTCATTTGTGAATATTCATAAAATAAATAATTCATTATTATTTATTGTTCTGCTCATGGTAATGCAGTCTCAGAAAAGAGGACAAGACAAGGTCTAATACTGAGTCCGATCCGAGCCCGATCCGAATTCAGTCCAGCAATTTGCAAGATTAACTCTGGACAGACAGAGCGGCCTACAAAGCCACATCGAAATACATGAATAAAAACAAAATTAAATATATATAAAAAAAAAGATTCAAGCTTTTATTTGAAAACAGGAAACATGGCAAGATAATAGGGGACTGACATGCAGCAAATGGCCCATGGCTTTAGTTGGCACTGCTAAAGTTTTAGGCCTGATGGCAAGAGCAGACAAACTCTGTCGACACTGCCTCCCACAGCTTGGACTTGGGCCATGTTCGCTGGTGGGAAGGTAGGCGGGGAGGGTGACCTCTTTTGCTGCACTTTGACTCCCACCTATGGCTCAGAGTGTATTGTTATTAAAGTAGGATGTAGCCTGATCCTCTGCATGGGTTACATTCTGCCAGTGAAAATCCTCAGTCGGGTGAAATGGAGAATTGGTCAATTGGCATAACAACTAAATAAAAATAAAAATAATAATAAATCAAAATCACACTTGACTCGTGTGAAGTGAGAGGTGCCCACTGAGGCTGCCACATGATTACAGAATCACTGCCACTATACATTACGAGACATGAATGCAGTGTGTTATCATTGTATAAAATCAGTCACAAGATGTATTTATATTGGCCACATGACCTGTCACGTCATAATTTAGTGCCCCAAATAAACATTAAAGTCCATAGACATTGAGACATGCATTGGGGGGGGATATAGCGGCCCACAAAAAAAGGAACTCTAGACTTTTAGGGCCGTCTCAGGCATAGCCCAGGGCCTACTGTATAAGGGCTGAGGGCCAGATTAGTCATTACTTCAATGCAATGGTACTGAACAGAATTCTTGTGGGCCACCAAGGCATCACCAAATGCAAGGGAGAGGCAACTGCTCTGTTGTTTGAGATTCAGAAGGAGGTAAAGGAGGCAGCCAAATTTGCACCCAAAACATGCTGTAATCTCTTAAACTTCTCCTCCCAGTAGAATCTTGTCCAGATCCTGGCAAAAGGTCAGGGCTTATCTAAGTTATCTAGACAACACCAGTTACCTTGTCATGTTCGACTATTTCTTATAGTTTATTGAGGTTTCTAAACTTCAATCCACCACGTCAGTCCCGGGCCTAGGTGGCAAAGTTGTCTACATACAAGTAAGCCCGTTACATAAGCATGCAGCGGAATTTACTTTTTTGCCTGCTGTCGGAAATCATGGCTGCCAGTTCCCATCTGATGTCAAGTTGGATTTCTGACTGCTCCAGACCAAACTGAATAAATGCTAGTTTACATAACGTCTTCAGACTAGGACTTAAGTCTAAAATATACAGGTCATCCACATGAACAATGGATCTTAATCCTCCAAAGAGTATGATACGATCTCCCACCCTGCAACAGCACATCCTAGAAGTCCATGAACATGGGCCTTTCCCCTTGGGCTCAACCTTCTTCCAGGAGAAGGTCTCCGGATTAAATTTCCACAGGTCATTGTAGATATTGCCTACTCTCTTGAAGGTGTTTTCGCCACCAAATATGTATAGCTCTCCATTGTAGGCAAAGGCTGAATGACCCTCACGTCCTTCTGGACTAAGCTGTGCAGAAGTTGTGCTCAGCCAATACTTGGTCTCTGTGTCAAACACTCTGATGTTGTTGTTGTAGTCGGTCTGGTCTGCTTGGCCCCCAAATACAAACATCCTTGTCCCAATAATGGTGGCAGAGTGACGGAATAAAACCGGTTCTGGAGTGTCACCTCTGGTTTCAATTAAAGTCCAGACCATTGTGGCAGTGTCTAACTTGAATATGTCATTAGTGCATGCAGTCAGCTTGTTGAATCCTCCAAATATATATGATCTTCCCCAAGACACAGGCTGAGTGGTCGCGCCTCGCCTCAGGAACAGTACCAGAAACCTCAGGCTTGAACCATTTGTGGGTGTTAACATCAAATGCATAAAGCTCATTGCAGTACCCCCTGTACTTTAACCCTCCCCAGATATAGATAATATCTACATCTTCTATTAGCACAGCTGTGTGGCCCTTACGCACTGAGGGAACCTCAAGGGGAGGTTCACCTCCTTCACCTGCCACTATGGGCAACTTCATCCAGCGCAAAGACACTGTGTTGAAGACGTGGACCTCAAGCTCGTTCTCGTAGGTTGTCCCATCAGATAAGCCTCCAAAGCAGTACACCTTGTGCTGCACTGCCACACCAGCATGACGGATTATGTTAGGTCCTTCCAGATGAACTGTCCATTGAAACATTTCTAAAAGCACAACTGGGAATAAGAACGAATTATTCAACACTTGCTCTGTAAAGGATGAGTCCTACTGTGTATGTTACCACTTATATCGGTACAGCGGCACAAACATCATACACAGCTTAGCCAATCCACAAAGCCGAAAGGTTGGGTTGACCAATTAGGGACACTGACACCTGTTGATTTCCCTATGGACAACTTATTGCCATAGCAATCCAATCCCTCTTAAATGTAGCATTTCATTTGTGCTTTTATAACCTTATTATTGTGATTGCTTGTCAATGACAAGATTTCTCATCATATTACTCCAAGGTTCACACTGCCAATGACGAGATTTCTCATCAGATGTGTTTTCCGTGGTTTTACGATAGATGGCGCTCTTTGCTAACCTATGAGTCACCGTTTGAATGTCATTGAAACCAGGAAATCACGTGATCACAAAAAACAGCTACCATCCACTCCCACATTAAATGATTTTCTCACACGACATTATCCCCGCTACTGGAGTGTTC
This sequence comes from Protomyctophum parallelum, assembly GCF_964188405.1. Classification (NCBI taxonomy): domain Eukaryota; kingdom Metazoa; phylum Chordata; class Actinopteri; order Myctophiformes; family Myctophidae; genus Protomyctophum; species Protomyctophum parallelum. The sequence continues at coordinate 28,082,082 of NC_139701.1, read as the reverse complement.
CACACACTGGTCAGCCATTATGGCATTTTCGACAGAACATAACAAAATAATGCATGCTTGACAAAAACAAAGCGCTAACGCACAGCAAAAGGCACGTGATTATCAACGATCGGGGGATCGATCGTAGTGGACATAAATATTATGTGACTATTTAAATGGTATGGTTTTTTGTGAGGGTACCTACCCTAGGGGACACGGGGAGAACATGCAAACTCCACACAGAAAGGCCCTTTCGCCAACCCTGCCTCGGGGATGGGCACTGATGACAAGGAGGAGAGAACACGCCCCCAGTGCCCACAGCGTCCCCAGCGGGAATCGAACCCAGGATCACCTTGACTTCTGAGTGGCTCAGTCATTGGTTTGTTTTCAATGTAATGAGGCAGAACAAACCAGGCAGCTAAGAATAGCTTGACAGACAGAGAACATCAGAGATGGAGTCAAAGTGGAGTGTGAGACACACTGGAATAACATATGATTCTGTGCAGAATTCGGAGTAGCAAGGAATTAATTCATATTTTTGCCCTTTAGCTATTGTGTCCTTCAGCAGAAAACCTGTGCTTTATTCATACATGTTGGTTCCCAACAAATTCTTTCAGATGTGAGGAGTGGGTGGGCTTGCAGAAAAACACATGACCCTATGTCTGGGTCTCGCAGTGCTGCAGTCCTCGACTACACTGACCAGCTTTAATTATACAATAGGCATTAGAAAATGGGCCACATGGGAGTATCTGATGTTTCCAATGCATGTAACAGGAATAGGAGCTATTAATGAGTCTAATGAGATGTAAAAACTATAAATAGTCCAGGGCCTTAGGGATACAGTATTTTCGCACAAATCAGTCTAAAAGCACAATTTGGCCCAGGGCATGCTCTAATAATTTAGCGAGGGAGCCTGAGCCAGAAATTCTCGGTCGCCATAGTGGCCAAATCCTTACCGTCACCACCTGAATATGTTTTGTCTCGACATTTGTATTAACTATATTTTGTTTTTCTTTTTTCTTCCATTAGAAATCACATTACAATTGGGTGTGTCTGGGTGTGATGGTGGCTATCCATTGACACTTCTGGCATGCTTTGTATCAATTTTATGCATTGTTACATTCTTATACGAATATAAGAACGTAACAACAATATATTTATTTAGTCTTCAAAATGTCTGTGTGTGACTCAATCTAAAATCCTGTTATGGCCCTGCAAACACAGACACTTAACTAATTGTCAGCAGTTTTGGAAGGCCAGAGGGGCCCCTGTGTATACGGTATGTGTGGGAAGGGGATGGATGGGGAGGGTTAGGGAACTGGGCAACCGTGGCTGTTTCTACAAGAGTAATCCTCAAACCGATTACACAGCAGTTTGAAGGATGTTTTTTACCATGCAAATTCTATCAGTTATAGGATGGTAAAATAGATTATGTCAATCCCAAAGGACAAAGGGAAACTCATTTAATTTCACATGACCTGTTTTGTTTAAATCTATCACTGCTGAGTTGCATGTCACAGGGATGTGTGTACTATGCAGTGAGACTTGTGCCCCCCCAGGCAATACACATCTCTACCAATCTGCCTCGTTACTGCTAGTTAGTCTGAGAAATGTGGATCATGGACTTCATCATAGACGAGTAGACGCACAAACACACACACACGCACAGACACACTGGCACATTCTCCCACATTCAAGAGCCAGATGCAGAAACCCCACAGGCCTATAGCTGCAGGCCAAATGTGTTTAGCAACTCGTATGCCTTTCCACGTGACATGGCCGCTAATGCACAATAATGAACGCTGTATTGCACACATTTCAGGAACTGACAAGACAACTACGGGGCAAAAAGTTCCCTTATTCAAAGTGCAGAGTGGGGCAGCACGGAGATAGTTAAATATTGATGTTGCAGACCAACCAGGAATATATGTTGCAGATGTAGCCTACATAAGAATCATAAGAATTAAGTAGGCAGGAGTGTAGCAAGACAGAATTATACCAAACTAGAACAGTGTCCGTTGGGGGGTGATCTAGGTGTGATCAATTGGCTAATAAAGGGCAAGGTAACAGGCCAGTACCATATATGGAGATCTATAGGGGTGATCAGTGCCTGTTGGGGGGGTGATCAGGTGTGATAAATTGGCTAATAAAGGGCAAGGTAACAGGCCAGTTCCATATATGGAGATCTAGGGGTGATCAGTGCCTGTTGGGGCGTGATCACAGGTGTGATCAATTGGCTAATAAAGGTTGAGGTCGCGCATCATTGTGATGTTCAGTGCCGTCGCTACGTATATGCGCAATATGCACTGCGTGTAGGGCAACACGCCGAGGGGGGCAACAAAATGTGCCAAAAAGTGCCAAGCCGACCCTCATATAAATTTCCCCCGCGTTTCCGCTGTGTAATAACGAGTGGCCATGTGTGCGTCCTCGCAAACGGCGAAAGTAGCCGATCTGCATGAGGAAACACAGCGCTCTCGTTGAGGGGGCAGCACAAACATCCCACGAGTAGGGGAACCAAATGGTCAGTGACGTCCCTGGTGATGTCATAACATTGTGATATCAGAACAGGCCAGCTCCATATATGGAGATCTAGGGGTGATCTGGATTTGGGCCCTGTCCGGAGCCTGGGCAGAGGCTGGTTTTGTGCAGCATAGACAATAACAACAGTAGAATAGTAAGAACATAGAATAAAGAAAAAGAGAAGATTCAAGAGCATAATCATAACTGTCTACTAACCAAAGCCTCAGAGCACCTCCTTATATCAATCTGCGCTGCGATGTCATTTACAGCTAAACGTTTTTTTTTTTTTAACATTCGAAGCGAGAAATACACAATGCAGTAACCACATTTTGATTCTATTTGATCAGCAATGACTTGTTTTCCGAGGCGACCATGTCCGCCCAGCGCAGCAACACTTGCGGTGTAGCCTATATCCCTCGCATATTTGCACTCTAAAATGCTTCTAATTTCCCACTGCAATACAATACGAGCCAAGGGGAACTTGATTTAGCCTTAGCCATAAATAGATATACTGTACTTTGCACATGTGCACCTTTGTTCTTGTATTTACGTTTTATGTTTCCATCTGTAATCTAATGTTTTTGTTTTATGTGGGGACTGCGGATGAAAATTTATATTTTTGCTAAATCCAGTGTATTTACATTGCATTGTTTTGTAATGTTCATTAATATGCTGTGTCCCGTCTAAATAGCCCGAGTTCCGAAAATACCTGGGGTCCAAACCGACCCGCAGCGGGTCCAGTTCCGTTTACAAGAAGTGACTCCCGGGTACGTTCAGAACGGCTCCTGTATGTCTCGGTGGTCGGGTAATGACTTCAACCCGAGTGGACCAAAAGACGTCGGGGAAGTTATATTATATCATAGTCTATATGTGTATATTGTTGATATTAATTAAAGTAACGTTTTGGTTAATGTTTCAGATTTGGTAAAACAATTGAGTTGTCATAGCGGGTTGAACTTTATGCTCGGCAGTTCATAGCCTGATGGAAACTTCAAGCTGAAGATAATGATACACAACTGCTGCGACATAAATTAATGGTGGATTAGAAATGGTTAAGAAGAAAGATTACACACACTACACATCTAAAGAAAATGTGTTTTTTTATTTACAAACTGTCCGTCTTGGCAATAAATGACTGGTCTAAAACTCTGGGATTCACGTTAATAATAACGTCTGCATTCTGTCATTTCGGGTCCTCTGGTTTTGTACGGGTAACGGCCCTCATATATATTATAGGTGGTTCCCTCCATTTTTTGCAGATAGTTTTCGGAGCGGCTTGGTCAAATTGGGCCCGTGAAGACCTCTAGTGTGAAGAGAACATATAGTGCACAACAAAGGAACGGCTATGAGATGTTACAGTATAGTGTACAATTTAAGTCACAAAGTTGCTAGTGGAACAGCTGCAGCCTGCAGGCCATCAGAGATGAAAGACCTGGGTCTCTGTTTGTCCAGCATGCTGAAAGTTGTTTGTGTTCATAAATATTGAGTGGACTGTCAAACACCAAAAGAATAACTTGCAATTCAAAAAAGAAGCTGTCAATACCCTTTAAGGCATAAATGAGCTTTGCTGCATTCTGGCATGTACTGTATTGTAGATGTATTCACTATTGGAAGGAAGCAAGGACAAGAAGGTCATTTCTCCTCCTCTCCTCCACCCATCTATCTTCCTTTATACTTCTCCATCTCTCACCCCTCCTACCACTGTGACACCCCTGTAGCATAATGTATCAATCTACCCCTACTGTTTTTCACTTAATAGCTCTCGATTTCCATTCCATGCAATTCACCTTAATTGAAAATTGAATGAAAAAGAGATTGAGAGACAATGCAATGGGGACCACATGCTCTTATCCAGAGCAACAAGTGTGAGATCTGAGTAAGCAGAGTTAGCATAAAAACTAATCAACAATAAAAACAGGCTAAATATAGCCAAACAAGAAGTGTGCAGAGAGAACAATGTAGGGCCTCGAAGAAACTGCATGTGATCTATTCTGTTTCATGCTCGTGCTCGTAATCTGTAATATCACAGGAGGAGAGTCACACGGCCATACTGAATGCAGTATCAGCCGGGACCGTCAGCGTGGTGGTCCGGGCACCCTGGGTTACAATTATGCCAACCTGACCACATGTCGCAGGTTCAAATCCCGATCCAGACGACCTTTGCTGCGTGTCGCTCCCCATCTCTATCCCCATTTCCTGTCGGTCTACCGTCTTATAAATAAAGGCATAAAAGCCACAAAACAAATCGTTAAGAAAAAAAAAGAATGCAATCGTTGCAATAAATCTGCAGTTACTGCACGTACTGTATGCAGCCAATACACGATACAAAATGGAAACGGCATGGCATGCACCCGTATGGATGCATGGATGGATAGATGCATGGATGGATGGATGGATACCTGGATGGATGGATGGATGGATGGATGGATGGATGGACGGACGGACAGACGGACGGACGGACGGACAGATCAGGCATCCCCCCCGATAGTGTGGGGACATTCAGACCCAAATGACCCCCCCCCCCCTCTGGCGCCTATGGAACAAGAAACCAACATATTCTGCATTTCTATTAGCATCTAAAGTAAAGGTGAAAAGAAGGGATTAGATAGCAGGAGTCTTCAGTCAATGGCAGGAAAATGAGTGCAGTTTTAACTGCAACCATTTGCTCTTCACCCTATAGTATATGGCAGAGGGAGGGAAGAATAAAAACATGGAAGAAGAAACCTGTGGTATAGGTAGAGAACCACTTGAGCCGCACTAGCCCGGCCCAGCCAGCGTGCTTTCAGCATGTTTTCATTCACAAGTAATGCAAAAAATGCCTTTTAGGGAATTTTGATATAAAAGGATTTGTTTTTACATCTGGATACCCCGTCCAGGATAGGCTCCAGATTCGGACATGCCTCCTCAGGAGACTTGGCTCAGATCTGAACCCATTCGATTTGGCGTTAGGAACCCATTGTGACCGCATGCCCTCGCTGACTTCGACCTCAGGCAAGGTTTGAACCCACAACCTTCCAAATTAAAGGCACATCTAACCACTACACTAGGGCTTTTGATATAAAATACACAAAAATGTATTGTTTTTTTTTTTGCATCTATTGTTATATGTATATGTATACTATGCCCATATCATGACCACGGTTATGCTCTAAAAGTGTGACAAACGTATAATTTTTTCCACTAGGTCTTTAACAAATCTCACAGTGCTATTCATTCATCCATTACTACAGACACAGAAGCATACATACATACAGTACAAATAGTTTAATCCATGTACAGAATACAATTCCATCTCCTCGTCACACGTCTTCCATCCTTCCCATTCTTCCATATCAACCATCCATAGACTCACATCCTTTCATCCCCCGCCATGTCCCCTGCATATGTCACACCACATGGCCTTATTACCATTTCAAAGAGGGCCAGTGAGCACACACACTTTTTAAATCATTCAGTGGGTTCAGCCATGGCCCATGAACGACTTCAGGTCTGTGCCATCTGTATCCTCTAGTAGTGGCCACCGCACAGCTTTGGACCCAGTTTGCCTACAAGACAATGGGGAATTGAAGAATGAAGATACCAGCCAAAATCTTCTGAATCCATAGGCTAGGCCAATCATTTTCAAACGTTTTGTGCATAGCAATGGGCAAGTTACAATCTCAAAACAGTGCTCCCCGATAGCATATACATTAAAGGGATTGTGACATTAAAAAAAAGGTTTTGGAATTGTTCTTGTTTTTTTTAGATTTTCTAATCTCAATTGCACGCAAAAAACATGAACTTTTAACATTCAGTAGATTTTCTGTGATCTGGGGTTTTCTGGCTCAAACAGGTGCTCTGATTTGCCGGCAGTAAGTGACATCACTTACTGCAAATCCCATATATGTCAATGGGATTTGCCAGCAGATGTCACTGTTTCACTGTGTTGCCTGTTTTCATTGTAGCTCAAGAGGCCCAAAAAACCCCAAAGAAAACTTCAGACCACAGAAAATCCACTGAATGTTCAAAGTTCAGGTTTTTTGGGTGTAATTGAGGTCATAAAACCTAAAAGAAAAAAGAAAAAGAAAAAGAAATGAAAATGAATGTCATAAAACCTTTAAGGCTCCAGCCTTGTGCAGCCGGCCTGGGTTTGAATCTGACCCGAGGCCCTTTGCTACAGGTCCTTCCCCATCTCACTCTCTACTGCCATTTCCTGTCTCTCCACTATTACTATTAAATAAAGGTGGGGATTGGAGCAATGGTGTACCTCGCAAGTCCGGATGTCACGTTTGTGACATCCATGGTCGACACACCCTCTAGGCAAATTTAAAACAGGATTATGTGATAAGAGTCAAGACAATAATAATGTTGAATGTTGAATCTAGCTCTTTGTGCAAGGCCCTATTGGAAAGGACAGAACCTGGTCCATAACCCGGGCAGACCAGCTTGGAGCAGAATTTGAAAGATCAAACAAGATCAAACATGATCAAACAAACTCAAACAAGATCAAACAAGATCAACAGTAAACAGTCGGAAAATGCTAGGTATCCGCTTTCCTTGTCCTAGGGTTAGGAATTCAACTGTGCATCATAGGATATATTTTTAGTTTGATTGATTGATTGATGTTTATTATTGACAGACATGCATGTACATTAGCATATTTGTACAAAAAAAGGTCAATTTGATTGTGGTCGAATTTGGTGTGGGTGTGTAAACTGAGTGCAATGTGTGTTCAGGGTTTATTGTCTCCACCAGCCGAAGGCATGGGGAGAGTATGTTTTGCACTCCGTCCGTCCGTGTGTGTCCCCGTCCGTCCGTGTGTCTGTCTGTGGACAGCTAAGTATGACACCTGAATTTAGTTACCCACGGAATAAAGGTTATATTATCTTGTGTCTGTGAGCACAGCTGTCCTGTGCTCACACAGACCTTCTCACAATCAAATATGAATCAATGTTCTGTTACTTCATTGTATATTTCTCCACTCAAATGTTTTTAGAAACTATTTAGCTGTAAAAAAAAAAAAGGAAATACATTGTGTGTTTACTTTGATTACTGGCTGCCAACCAAGCCAAGATTGATTGAGTTCCACACTCTCAGTCTCCGCCCATATAATGTTGTGTTTTTCGTAACAGTGGTCTGTTATCGAGAAATAACAATCAAAGTTGAGCATTCAACCAAGCCGTGTAATAACATGGGGTTAAACACTCCTTGGCAGCTGATGTCTGCGGAGGCCAAACCAGGTGTGTGAGTGCAGTCATTACCCAACAGCATACCAAACACTATCTGTACAAAGGCCACTTTCATTACATCAAATGTCATTCACACACCTGTGTATTCTTTCTCGGGTGTAGTTGGACGAAGCAGCAGGATATTTGTGGATTTTGATACAAAACATGAAGAAAAATAAATATTACTGGTAATCATTAATGACATCCCATCCACGAGTATCGTCACAATATAAATATAAATTGAATGGACCTATAGCCGTGTTCAGTAGCAGCTCGTTTTTATTCGTAGGGTGGTTTCTGGTGACTACTCACCTGCAGTTGAAATCATTTAAATGCTACTTAAATCAATGGCACTCTGCCATTCAAACAGTAACAGGTCTAACATGTAATCAATGTGTTATATTTTCAAGAAATCAAAAATGGGTGTGCTTTTCAAGTTTTGCAAAGCCATAAAAGGTTTGGGAACCAGTGATTGACATGGCGTCCATGATTAATTATTCTTCTGATAGTCTGGGAGGCAATGGTGTGCAGGAACGTAATCCAACTTGCACATGCAGGTAAATGTAAATAGGTCTACAGTCCAAGTCAATCTGTCTCCAGAGTTTAGGCTGTTCATTTCTGTCCTTTGCCACATTTTCAGAATAATCCCTGGATTAATTCCCTCCACTCATCCACCTCCCTTTATCCTTCTTCGCCACCCTTTCTCTATCTCTGTCCAAGCGGTCAAATGAATAGAATGCCAAAAGAAAAAAACAAGTGAATACTACAAAGTAACTATAGGAGAGCATGTACACATCAATAGCATCTGTCTAAAATGATATACTGAAGAACACTTGGTATAGCGAACAGTAAACAAGATACATCTGGATAAGATACAATAACAACAATCTAAATGGACAATAAGCACTAAGATAGGGAGGGATAAATAAGAGTGAGTGTTAACCAGGTTGCTTGGAAGGGAGGGGCAGATGGCCTGTGTTGGCTGAGCGTATGGAGACGGGTGTAGTGTAGAGGCTACAGTACATCAAACAGATGTCAGTGGCCAAGAGAAAAGATCCAATAACCTGAGAGCGAGGCTGTATTTACCTTACTGCTCAGAGGGGGGCACCGTTCCACAGGCATACTCAAAGCAAAGGGAATACATTAATAAGGAGACTTGACATTAGGCAATGAAAAATACATGCACAGGTACAAACACATACATCAAAAGTATCTCGCACGTGCACACTCACACACGCACGGACGCACGCACGCACGCACAAAGGAATGCATGCACGCACACACACACACGCTCACGGGAATGCAGATTCTAACACATGCAAGTGTCCACACACTACAGCCAAGGATAATGTGCATATGGAGATTGTCTGACCCTTTATTCGCAGTCAATAACTGGGTTGATGCTTGACAGTTTGACACAGTGTGTATGTGTGTGTGTGTGTGGGGGGGGGGGGGGGGGGGGTTGACATATGCAGTCATGGCACAAGGTTAGCATAATGTCCTTGTCCTCCATCAAATCTCTGCAGCCTCTCATGTCGGGGCCTGTTGTGTGTTTGTGGTACTGTGCATGTCTATGTAAATGTTGTTCTGTGTGAGAATGTGTGAAACAATGCACCAGGAATGTAAAACATGCATGTAAAACAGACCAGGGTGATTCACAAGGTGCTGTGTGACCAACATTTCCTATATGTCATGCTTTCTCCAGGATGGCGTGTCCTGACTCCTGAGGCTTTGCCACAACACACAGCGACCAAAGCAGTCAGAATGGATGCTTTTTTTTGGTTATCAACACACACACACACACACACACACACACACACACACACCGCAAGGCTCACATGGGTCGATGAGTAAACAAGATTGTGATCTGTGCGTGTCACATCGGAGTGACAGCAAACAAAGGACACGTCCGTGGCTGCAATTCTCGTCACAACCCAACTGACATTTAGTTGAGCCACGGACAGCCTCTGGTGACCTTCCCTCCCCATCTCCACAGACCATCCCCTAACAGCGCAGAAAGATACAAAACAATGGACACTCGGGTGTCAGGGGTAAAGTCCATGTCCGCCACACAGTCTCTAAGGGGATTGAATCCTCCATGGTGCACACGGCTTAGCCGAGTGTCTACACCAGTGGTTCTGAACCTTTTTGAGAGCGTACCCCTATCCAATATCCAGGTCCCTATTTTGTCAACAACCTAAATAGTGTCGTTTTTTTAAGCACTGCTATAGGACATTGTCAAACTGGCATTGATAATGGATCGTACGGATGAGCAACCTTGTTGCTGCTCAATATAGAACAAAACGAAACAAAAATTCCAAAACTTCTTTAATTTAATTCCCAACAGGTATCGCCACAGTGGATCACCCGTTTCCATCAGCTTCTGTTCTCTGGGACGTGGTGGGACAATCCTTGTTGCTACGCGACTCCTATACAGGTTGGGGTACTGCTACGCACCCCAAACACATGGACCAAAATGGAAATGAGCTCTCAAGCGTTTTCGGGTTTCATCCTTTTGAAAAAGATCATGTATAAATACATGATCATGTATATAAACTCTTATAAACCTAATCTCTATAAACATCAATCAATCAATTGGCATAACAACAGAAAACGATGCAAAGCACCATCATCTATGTACATACACCTAAGTTATATTCTTCACCTTTTCTTGGTCGACCATTAATTTGTCCTCCAAAAGCAGAAGAAAAAACAGGAGAATCGAGAATCTCCTGTTTTTTCCTCTGCTTTTGTTCTATTTTTTAATCTTAATCCAGATAAAATTTCATATCGTTACACACACACACACACACACACACACACACACACACAAAAGTCCCCTACAGCCATACTGACGACTCCTTCCCTGGGGAGTTCTGTTTCATCCTCCCATTCCCCTCCTACCCCATCCCCATGTCTGTTCATCTGTGAAGTGTGACAGTGATTTCCTGTCGCTGTGCATGTATGTGTGGCATAAGATGCAAGAGACGGTGCCAACTACCATGCTCACTCTGAGATGTCTGAGATGTCGCCCTGCCATAATACTTTCACTCTGCGAGGCTCATTTGTGCACTGCTGCTGAAGGAATGGTGCATTTCATCTAAATATACCTGTAAACAGTGATTGGCTCGGATGTAGATCTTCACCCTGCTGTTTCTGTCTGAAGAAAATATATACAAATCTACATCAACTATGGAATGTTTGTCACTTCTATTTCTGTTGCTAGACGCACAGGCACGCACGCACGCACGCACGTACACATACAAGTACAACTTGTGTGCAAGGCGCAAGTTGGCACTCGACAGAGTGCATTTCTAGTTGGTTGTAGTGCTTGGTGTGAATGGCCCCTAAAGCCTAAAATATGATATACTGTAGTTATGATAGGTAAATAATCATTCCAATTATTTAAAAAAAAATCTTTCATTGTCATTTCCACTAGGATCAGCTCAGTGCAGGGACTGTCATAGGGAGTAATACAGTAAAACTGAAAGGAGGGAAAAAAAAACTAACTTCATCGTTGAGTAGACTAATTCCACAGTAATCACGCCCTGTCACACAGAAACGGCAGCCACTGCTGTACAGTGAATTCTAATAACTGAAATATCCCGATCCAAAGCCAAGTCAAACAGAAGAGAACACACCACACCTATGCAGTGTTAATCTGTCAAACATACATTAACATTTAAATAAAGTGCAGTAATCATTTGTGTCCTGCATTCAGCAGCTCTGCTGAGGGAGATATTCATGTTGATAGATGTGGCTGCTTTTATCAGTTATCAGCAACGCCGCAATGTGGGCTATACCTACTGCTCATCAGTGTGTGTGTGTGCGTGTGCCGCGTGTGTGTGCGTGTGCGTGTGCGTGTGCGTGTGCGTGTGCGTGTGCGTGTGCGTGTGCGTGTGCGTGTGCGTGTGCGTGTGCGTGTGCGTGTGCGTGTGCGTGTGTGTGTGTGCGCGTGTGTGCGCGTGTGTGCGCGCGCGCGCGTGCGTGAGCGAGTGTGTGTGCATGTGTGCATGTGTGAGCGTGCACGTGCGTGGATGCGTGCGTGCGTTCTCCCGTGCACATGGAATTATTTTACCCTTATGAAAGGCAAACACAATGAGATCAAGGCTTGGCACTATGCTTTATTAGACCACACAACACTACATCATCTGAAAGAGAGAGAGAGGTAGAAAGAGGAAGAAAACAAAACAAATACAGAGAGAAAGGAGAAACAGTGGCTCTGTCCGATCCAGTTTACAATTGATTCAGTTCTTACAGTGGGTCAAAACAGCAGCATTAACCTTAAAAGGTTTTCTGTACTTTAAAGCATGCCAGCTCTTCAGCCACACAAATGTAGTCATGAATAATGACATGTCCTCTTACTTTTCAGTTCAATCCCTCATGGAAGTATACACTATTTTTACAGTCTGAAAGGGAGATAAAGACAGGGAAGGGTGACAGAAGAAGGCCCTATGTTATCTTCATTTGAAATGACATGGCAGCCACCGCTGTCTGATAGGGTTGATTTTCAGCATGTCATTTCATTTCTCCATTTTTCATTTCTCTCTCTCTCTCTCTCTCTCTTTCGTCTCTCTACCTCATCACACCTATCTCTCTTTTCTCTATCTCCTTCCAGTTCTGAATTTCTCTCTCAAACTTGCCAACCTTCCCATCATCGTCTGCTTGGAGTGAAGGCACACAGGGTTTTACACTATGCACTTGCTTGTTGCACACTAGTAGGCCAACTAGTGCGCAAGCAGAGCGCGCAAGTACTTTCGACCGCTATAAACTGTCAAATCTCAGTATCTCTGTGAAGGAACGTTTGAAATGTCTAATTATTAGGTGTAACTATTTGCTACCTACCTACTTTATGCATGTAAACAACTAGTATTATTAAGTATGGTTCAAGTTTCTATCTATAAAATAAAGTTTTATCGATTTAGAAATATTCTGGATCCCTTTTTAGTTTCTCAAAGAAAAATAAATCATTGATATGTGATGAAAAAAAGGTATATAAACTGAATTAAAATATGTTATCACGTATACAGTATAATTATTTTATTATTTATTGTAAATTGTCAATTGTTTTAAATGTATTTCATCTTGGACTATAGTGATATTAATACTAAATCATGATCAGAGTAATAGGTGTCTCTAACTTCAATTTCTGTAATTATACTCACATTTGTTAAAATATACATTATCTAAAAAATATATATATACATATACTATGTATATATATATATGTAATTTGTAAGTTGATTAGCGGTATACTGTGGTTACTTTGCGCCTTATGCACCGTCCCAGCCAACCCGCCACTTTTGATGCGTATGCACCGTCCCAGCAAATTGTGCCTGATACGGCAGTGGTGCCAGATTACATACATGTATACACAGGAGCATTACATTTAATCCTACCAACACTAAAACATATCGTCATTACGTCACCATCGAAAACCAATTACACTCTGGCATTGGGTCCTTTAATCCACATATTTCTTACGTCATCATTGAGAGCTAGTTATACATATACTATGTGTATGTAATTTGTAAGTTGATTAGCGGTATACTGTGGTTACTTTGTGCCTTGCACCGTCCCAGCCAACCCGCCACTTTTGATGCGTATGCACCGTCCCAGCAAATTGTGCCTGATACGGCAGTGGTGCCAGATTACATACATGTATACACAGGAGCATTACCTTTAATCCTACCAACACTAAAACATATCGTCATTACGTCACCATCGAAAATCAATTACACTCTGGCATTGGGTCCTTTAATCCACATATTTCTTACTTCATCATTGAGAGCTAGTTATACTATGTATATGTATATGTAATTTGTAAGTTGATTAGCGGTATACTGTGGTTACTTTGCGCCTTGCACCGTCCCAGCCAACCCGCCACTTTTGATGCGTATGCACCGTCCCAGCAAATTGTGCCTGATACTGTACATTGGGTCCTTTAATCCACATATTTCTTACGTCATCATTGAGAGCTAGTTATACATATACACACCATGTAATCTGGTCCCAGCAAATCAGGCACAATTTGCTGGGACGGTGCATACGCATCAAAAGTGGCGGGTTGGCTGGGACGGTGCATACGAGCCGGGCGAAACTATTACTTGCGCACTCTGCTTGCGCAAGTAATGAAATAAACACACAGACTGTGACATATTGCACCTTAAGCTTTGTTCAGACCAAATTAAGCTAGAACATTGCAGAGAAATCCTGGTCTCTAAACTGCCTCCCCCTGGCCAGCCGGGGCGCCTGATGGAGGGGAAAGGAACTGGTCGGAATAAAGTGTTCCTTCCATGCGCCATACGTCCAACTGGAGAAACTCCCCCCTGTCAGGTGAAGAGAAGCAGCTTGGACTCCTCATGCATAGAAGGAAGCTGGACCCCCCCCCCCCCCCCCCCCAGGTTGGCAGGTGGACACCCAGTGTCAACATTAGATAATTGACACTGGGTGAAAAAATGGGTTGCAAAATCGTCTGAACCGCCGCCTACAAACACAGATTGCACCTTACTGTATGCTTGGTAACACTGCAACTATAATTTGGCTGGAAAAAACATGCACTGGCCATGAAATATTCTAATTGTCATGCAATGGACTCTTCAAATAACCCAATTACTGTCACACATGAGCCACTTAACTTTCTCTGGCTGTCACATCTACCTAAGTAAATACTCACTAACACTTATCATGCTAATTCCTTATCTACTACAGTAGAAACCAGTCCCTGCGATACAGCACAGCCGTGTGGGAATACTGAGCGTCCCTGATGATCTGCCCTGTGGCTGTAGCAGAATGGAATCTGCTCCATTGTCACGGATGGAGATAGGGACGTCACAGAGCACATCATGTCATTCCCCTTATTAAGATGTTAATGCTCGCAGCGCACATCTAATAGTACACTGTGAGCACACACTTCAATGATCGATAATTACCCGTGTTAAGTGAATTCATATAGGCTTGTTTGCAAAAAAACAGGATTTGGCCTCAGTAGATTCCATTGATAAAATCTAATTCTAAGTAAGAAGGGCTAATCCTGGATAATGTGTTCAATAGTGAGGCTGTGATGGATCTTAAGATGGAATATCTCTCTCCTCATCATTCTTTCTCTCACTTCTCTCTCTAGGTCGTCCTCAGACGAGCCCTCCATCTTCGCTTCCAGTCATCCCGGTTCTCCGTACATCTGGCCAGTTCGTTGGTACTTTGCGCTCCTGTGTCTTTCTTGAGTACAATAGTACATCCACATATGTTACTGTGGGACGTGCTCTTGACCGGTGCCCGTGTGTTGGTTCCCACAGCACTACTTTGCTGGATGGCAGTTCTTGATGTCTTTGGCAGTGTCCTGCTCGTCACATTCTCAGAGCTGCCAACCTGCACACATTTTGTGTACCAACCACGCAATTATAGGTGTCTATACGCCTAGAATTGCGTGGTTGGTACACAAAATGTGTGCAGGTTGGCAGCTCTGCATTCTTCTGGCTGCTACTTTCTGGCTCACCCTTGGTATTCCCTCATATACTGTAGGGTATTGTTGGTAACATGTGTACTCCTGCTGATATTAAGTACTGCACGCAACATTCTGGTGTAGCACCCGTCTAGAGACTTCTGCAGGGTTGGCTTCAGGGTCCAGCATTCACTGCCATATAGGAGAACAGACTATCAACCGTTGGATAGGAGAAGCCGAGTTTGATTTGACGGGGAAGGTTGGAGTTCCATACACTGGTCATGCCGTTCAAGGCCTTCCATGCAAGTGACTTCCTCACTTTCAGATCTTGCTCGGTCGAGTTGACCCATGAGCCCTGGTACTTCATATGATATGATACAGTACTTTATTGTCAGTGGCAGCAACGCAACACTCTTCCATGGGATATAGACCGTAAGGCTATGAAGCAATATAGCATTAACGGGCAACGGATAAGGGATCTATTAAAGGCCTAAATCCCCAAATAGTGGCTTTAGAGCCACTTATGGCCATTTATTTATTTATATTTATTTATTTATGGCCACTTATGGCCATTTATGAGACAAAAATGGAGCCCCATATCTCTTTCCTGAAGGCAGCAACCTATACTCTCCATACAAGACATGGCTAGTATTAGAGTTGATATTCCTTGCTAACCTTAGGATGCTGTTATCATACGTGGATGTAAGTCTGAAGTCTGAAGTGGTTGTCCAACAATCTTTGAAAAAAATGTTTAGTTGTTGCAGCATTTGTGACTTTAAGGCTACAGACAAATCCATGTGAAAAACAAAAGAAGAATCCGTCTACTAGCACCAAATGATCTTAAACGGCGAAGGAAATAGATTCTTTGCTTTGTTTTCATACACACTGATTCAGTCTGATCTTTCCACGACAGTAGATGATCTATTTCTACTGCTAGATATTTATATGAACATACCTGGTTGATCTGTTCACTATGAATAGTGATGGGGGATCTGTGTGTCTCTAGTGGTGCACCAAAAATAATCTCTTCTGTCTTTTTTGTGTTAATGATGAGAGCGTTGTTATCACTCCATTCAACCACCTTATTTACTCTGTTTGTGCAGTCCAGGATCACTGGACTTTCTAGAAGAGAAATTAAAGTTGTATCATCTGAGTACTGAGTACTGATCTAGTGTGTCGGTGTGACAATCAGACAGACATTCCTCAGTACGACAGCTGTCAGTATAAAGGGTGAGAAGTACAGCTGAGCTCACACACCCCTGGGGGGCCCCAACATTCGGAGTTAATGCTGAGGAGAGGGTTGTGTTCACTTTCACCCTCTGTACTCTGTTAGTAAGAAAGGAAGCATAGCAGTGAATTAAGTATGGATTCAGTTCCAACTGTACCATCTTTGACACTAGTATGTCAGACTGTATTGAAGCTGAAGAGAAGTCTAAGAACAGCACCCTTGCATAATTCTTATTTTACTTATCTAGGTGTTTTGTAATTAAGTGGGCCAGTGTGACAAGGGTGACAAGGGTTGCGGCATCCTCTGTGCCGCAACCCTTTTTATAAGCAAACTGACAGGGGTCAGTTATATTTGGTTATACTAACAAGATGTTTCATAATCACTGAAGTGAGGGCTATGTGGGTCTATAATCCTTATGTTCTTTTGGACATTGGATTTTGGGTAATGGCTTTATGTGTGAGGTTTTCCAAGACAGAGGAATTGTGTGAGGTTTCAAATATTGGTTGCCACACTGGAGCCAAGTCAGATGCAAAATTATTCAGGAGGAAGGCACTGCACTCATCCGGCCCGCTGGCTTTCCTTGTGTTAGTACACTGACATTCTCCTCTGTGACGATGATTCTGTCTGAGGGGGCAGGTGTTACAGCCTTAAGTATATCAGTGCACTTATAAGAATTGTCCAGTGATTCGAATCTGGCAAAGAAAGTGTTTAGGTCGTCAGCAAGGCCAGGCTCATTGTCGTGATAGGTTTGGTTCCTGTCATAGATTTGTGTCCCGTACTTTTTATGATTATTAGTCCTGAACACATTCTCTAGACGCTGGCCATGTGCCAGATCTTTGTTTATGAAGGCAGTTTTCCTTTCATTTATTACGTCTTTTATATCCTTGGTCACATAAGATTTATTATTTGGGCAGATTTGTATCCCCTTTTTCGGAACAACCAAATCATCACAGAAATTAATGTAATAATTTGTGACCATAGTGATTTCATCCAATGAACCATTTCCAAAAGTGTCCCAATCCGTCCAGTCCAGGCATGCTTACTTCAGCACAGTGCATCCTGTTGCTGTCAGAGGTGGATGTTCCGGTGAGATGTTATAGGTGATACCCTCAGTTTTCTTGGCATTTAACCTAAGGCTCACCTTGGCACACTCTGACTCCACTCTGGTCAGGAGTTCCTGTGCTTGTTGCACGTTGTCAGAGAGCAGGCTGATGTGGGGCTTCGTCTGGACTTCCTTGGTGTTAGAGTGAAGCCCCTTAAGGTCCTGGTCTTCCTGAGTGCATAATCCAGGACTATGATGAAGAGGAAGGGGGCTATAGGGTGTCCCCTGACAGCCCAGCCCGGATGTCAAACTCCTCACTGTTGCCGTCTGTTGCCGTCTGGGGTCACCACCTTGGCCCTTATTGTTCCAGGCAGCATACATGGTCTCTATCGCCCAGAGTAGGTTGGGAGGGATACCGTAGCCCTCAGGGAGCTTCACCATCGTACCTCTATGGATTGACTCGATCCTCTATGGATCGAGTCACTTTCTTTCTCTCATTCTCTTTGCTCATGTCTTAACGAATAAGCCTTATTAGGAAACTGCACCCAAACACTAGTTCAAATGATGCCATTGGCAGTCTAAAAAAGACATCACTCATATTTCACTCAAATGTAAATATGTTAAATGAACCTCATGGGTACCAGTAACCCATTATTGCAGATTTTACACAACCTTCAGTCCCCTGCTTCAAAGCATATGCTTCATCACAACAAACTGATGACGTGTAACAGTGCAATTGTAATTGGAGCCTAGTGTACATTCTACGGTCTTTTGAAAGGAAAATAACTATACTGACTTTTTAAGTAACGTGGAGAATTATCTTGCAATCTAGACCCGGTAATCAGTTCAACCTTAAACAGTTAACTAGTAATCTGTAATGGGTTAATGCAATGGAATTAACCTTTTCTGACCCCTTTCAGCAGCAACGCCTGTTAAAGGAGCAACGAGACAGGGAGAGAGACTCTCCCCAGCAGGGAGAGAGACTCTCCCAGGCAGCATACGTGTCTGAACCAATTAGCCAGGCCTAACTGATGGCTAGCTCTTAATTTTCTGCTCAGACACAGAGGATGCGGGGAGGGAGAGACATCAAAGGTCCATGGGCGAGGCGCCATTAGACGCCTGAATGCCAGTATATGCATTTCACGGCCAATGAGAAACCAACATACGCTAATTGACAGTTAGGGAGCCTGTCACTCATCTGTAACTCAAGGCTGAATCTCATTTGCAGAATGTTCCATATATAATGCCAGCCTGCACCGGATGAAGAACCTATCCGGTTTGACAAAGGGTTTGCTGTGACACACAATCAGCTATTGTAAATGGGCCAAAAAAATATTTGCAAAAACACCAAATACTTTATAAGATAATCTTTGTATTAAAAAATACTGTTGGGTGGATGGGCCTTTCTAGATTGTCAAGTCTCATCCAGAAAAGGTTGGGAACTGCTGATAACTTTACCACAACACCCATCCACCACCCAACCCAAATGAGAAATGACCCTCCTCCTCCTCCATGCCATTTCAAATAGTGCTTACTGTATATCATTGCATGTGTGTATTTATGTGTGCATGTGTAAGTGAGTTTGGGTGTGAGGTTGTGCGAGCATGCCTGTGTGCCAGAGTGTACACACAGTGAATTTGTGTGTGTGTGTGTGTGTGTGTGTCTGTGTGTGTGAGAGAGACATGTGCGTGTGTCGTGTGCGTCTTACTGGCCTGTAGCTGATAATTGAGAGGAGGGTGCTAATAACAAGGCTGTCAGACAGGGCTGAGTGGACTCCATTATTTGCACCTCGTTAGATTAGCTAAGTGCAGAGCATGACGCGCACACACACACACACACACACACACACACACACACACACACAGTTGAGGAAAGTGGCAATCAAAAGCAGAGGACAGAGAGAGGGAAGCAGCTATTGGAGGTGTATAAATGAATGTGTGTGTGTGTGTGTGTGTGTGTGTGTGTGTGTGTGTGTGTGTGTGTTCATGCGTGCGTGCGTTTGACCCGTGCTTACATGCGTGCGTGCGTTCGTGCATGTGTGAATTTGTGTGTGTAGTTGATTAAGTCTGGTTCCGTACTGTCGTTCTGCGTTTGTGTGTTTTCACACGGTGACACTGTTTGCCATCACAGTACATAGAAGCGTCTTATGCAAATGTGCCCCAGTACCATCTCCTCATTTGACAGCAGCCACAAAAGCATCCATCACTATATCTGTCTTCTTGTGTCTGTCAGACACGTCCAACAACAATGTTGCTTCATTTTATTCTTTATTTATTTTTCTCCCCCGCATCGCAAATTGCTGTCACGCCCTCAATAGCACATGTTTATCAAGACACGACAATGGCATGCTGGGACGTGTGCACACACCGACATGCAGAGACTGAGCCAATCTAAATCCAAATGGAGCTGTGTGTGTGTGTGTGTGTGTGTGGGGTTGGGGGGGTATGCTCCCTCCTAGCTAATTTAAAAATGTTACTTGATTGATTCGCACCAAAAGTAGCTGATCTACGAGCTTACAAGCGTTGCATCGCAATGCGTTGTGAGTTTGTGGATCAGCCTTTTTCGGGAGCTACAATGGCACACAACTACTGTATGTATAGAAATCAGCCATAACTCTTAAGATGGAGATACTTGCTCCTCGGGGGCTTCCAATCTAATTAACAAAGAAAAACAATGGGATGGAGACTAGAGATGAGACTACATATGAGACAGGGAGCACTGTGGGGATGTGCAATGGAATTTTGTCTACAACAACATGTAGTTTAAAACACATCTCAACAGAGAAACTGTTTATCATGGTCATGATTTCCATTTTGCTGTATGCTGTTGTACAGTTGTTGTACTGTTATAAAGCACATCATTAAACGGACTATATTAAATGTAGTCACAGGCACACATACAGGGAGCTGGGAAAAGAGCACGCTTTAGACAGATGAAACACAGCCACAGTCTGTTGGACGTATTCTACAGGATACTCCAAAGTCAAAGTCGTACGATTTGTCACACACGTTACCGCAGTGAAATTTGTTCTCCGCATTTGACCCATCTCTTGGAGCGGTGAGCCGCGCTCGGGAATCATTTGATTAGTAGATTTGACCCCCAATCTAACCCTTTGATGCTGAGTGTCAAGCAGGGAGGCATTGGGTCCCATTTTTACAGTCTTTGGTATGACCCTGCCGGGGATCGAACCCCGACCTCCCAGTTTCAGGGCGGAGCTGAGCTGGTCCAGTATGTTTATTCAAGATGAGAGGTTGAAAGAGACTCAATGGAGAGAAGACGGAAGTATGTCAATCTGTATCTGTCAATATCTGTGAAAAATCGGTCAATATCGGTGAAGAAATATCGGTTAATATCCGTGAAAATAATATGAATTATTTGGACATCAATTCAATACCGATATTGCACAATTGGACAATTTTGAGTGTTCGTGTAAACACAAACATTGCGTAACACAGACATTGAAGACAAAAGAGAGGACGCAACTTATGATTGGCCAGAATGAGATGTATGATGATGTATGATGATAAGAGCACGCACACACCTGTGTTGAAGTGAGGGGCCACTTCAACACAGGTGTGATTGTATTAATTAAATATCGGATGATATGGCCACGCCCATGTCACACTGCATCGATCAACACTGTCTAAAGCCATATCTTTGTCACAACACTATACATATTTGGGCATGCCTGACACAGAACTCCATATACTGTATAGGAATAAAGGGACACAGAGAGACTGATGCAGCAATCTCCATATATGGTCATAAAAGGGACACAGACAGATGGGTGGAATGGGAACTCTGACACAGGTACGGGTATCGTTACTGACTCTGTGCTCTACAGCCAGGTACCGGTCTAGTAATAATAAAAAACATAGTACTAAGTTTGGTAATGTTGAGCAAAGTTGTCAAATATATGACTACAGCGAGTACCTCCATCAGAAAGACGGCCCTTACAACAGGCGAGAATAGCTGTAAGATACGAGCGGAAGCATGTTGGTAATAAATGTCCCCAGGCATATCACATCTCAACGGAAGAGAGTCTGGACTTTGTATCATAGATCACAGTCAAAGGCAATCTCACACTCGACACTGAAATAATCGCTTTCTTTAAAACGACTCATTTTTCTTTCCTATCACTGTAATGCAACTTTTAGAGCTTGAGGGGTGTTCTTTACTTTTGAAACTATGTGTGTACTTGTATTACTTGTAAGGGCCATTAAAAAGATTTACGCTTACAATTAGGAAAAGATTCGTATTGGGGTTAAGGTTAGGCCGTTGGTGGAGGTTTGAGTTATGCTATATCTGTGTGAAATGATCATGTCTGTTCTCAGCATCTGCGCTCAGGAGCCAGGACCCTGTGATTGACAGGCTCTTCTCCTTCTTGGTTTCTGCAAAACGCCCAGCCAGCGCTTTGGGCCAGACCGGTCTGCACTGCAGATTGAAGACACATCGATGATGTGAATTCACACGACCGGAATGGTTTACCAGACTAGCGTGCCAGTGGGTGGGGGAAAACCCACTGATTCAGAGGGCCAACAGCTAGACACACACCTGGCAACACTCCAGATACCAGGCTAAAATGAGCTAGACAAACACCTGGGAACACTCCAGATGCCAAGCTAAAATGCTTGGCAATGGCGAAGGTCGGCCATCTTTCTTGAATGTGTTCCTTCATCCAGTACTTTTGTCAAAAAAAAATGTTGCTGATCTAGCATTTTGCAATTTGCCCCTTGTCGACAATAAAGCAACTTGCAAAGACCTATTTATAAGTGACATCATTCCCATAAGCCGAAGGGACGGCTGTGAGTTTAAGAGACATAAATCTGAGAATCTCATAACCAGGATGGAGGCGGCGGTGGTTTAGATCCCATAACCCAGAGAGACTCCATTGTGATTAGTTGTTAAACAAATACCGGGCCTTATATTGTAAGTGATGATTGAGTAGCAACCAAATGGACCCATGTCCATGTATCTCAGGGTTAAATGAACACTCAGGATTGAACCAAAGTCTTTCTAACGGTTTGTGTTACTATGGCTCTTGTCCTATCCATATAACATCAACTTGTCTAAACTATTAGTCTCTCTCTGATTTAACCTAAGAAAGAAACATTTACAACAGGATATTGAACTCAAATGTTGCATGTGCACACACACGCACGTCAACATGCACGCGAACACACGCGCACACACTCTCACACACACACACACACACACACACACACACACACACACACACACACACACACACACACACACACACACACACACACACACACACACACACACACACACACACACACACACACACACACACACACACACACACACACACACACACACACACACACACACACACACACACACACACACACACCATTGCTGATGAAAGGAGCCACATCTATCAACTTCAATATCTGCCTGAGCTGCTCAATGTGGGAGAGAAATGAGCCTCTACATTTTATTGAAATGCTAATATGTGTTTGGCAGATTAACACTGTGGAGGTGCTGCAATATTCTGTCGCGTTTGATTAGGTTTTGGAACGGGAAATTAAGATTTTAAGACTTTTTCTGTGAAATGATTGCTGTGGAATTACTTGGTGATAAAGTCTCACACTTTTTAAAATATGCTTTCTCAAAAATGCATAAATGGCAGGGAAGTGACAGTACACTGTCAGATTTTTATATATGAATGGCTGGGTTTTCCTTTGGATGGTGCAAAGGATAAGCTTCCACCGCCATGATGACTGGAATTAAACTTCAGTTCCCCTGCGGTGCATCCGGCTCGGCCGGGCGCTCCAACAAACACAACAGGCCATGTTCACGGCTGTGAAGCTGGCAGTGGAGGGTGTTCTCTGTGTCGATGTACTAGTGACTCCTGACTCCAAGTTGGTTGACGCACCTGTTAAGCAGAGAGGCCTAGTATGTTCCTCTGCACACATTACGGCCTCCCGGGGAAACTCGTCACTGTCAGGTGAAAAGAAGCGGCTGGTGACTCCATGTGTATCAGAGAAGACGCCAACACCAAGCAGTAGGGGGTGCAGTGACTATACACATGGGGGGAAATGTGCCTAATGATTACAAAGGGGATGGGGAAATGTCATTTATATCATTAAAATAAAAAAGAAGACAAATGAGGATTTTGTTGGGGGTTTAAAGTTAACGCGATTACATTTAAGGTACTGCTGAAGTGAAACAACCATAAGTTCTGTAATTTGTTTTTCTGAAACATGTATGTATGCACAAAGGACTGATTTCTTTAAAAATATCATACCGGGAACCAGACTCAACACTTACAAATATTTTTATGCATTATTATGCCTCACATTTCATTTCCAAAACCCAGCTCGATTTACACATTCTAATCAGGGTCAGCTGAAATAGTGAAGAGGTGGAAACGTTCATTAAAGTTAAATATTGCTTTCAGTTATTTATGGCAGTTTTCCCACATAATTCGAAGCCGTAAAACCAGCCCTGCATGAATAAAAGGTTCCAGCAGTAACCTGCAAAGCAGAAATATGCAATTATTTCATATTAGATAGAGACTATGCAGAGAATATTGGACACAAATGATTTGTGGTACAATATAGCATTATGCATGTGGATGGACCTGGATGTGCCATTGTTATTTAAGGCAATATTTCTGCAGGTATGCACATTAATCCACAAGACAAAATAAATTAGAGTGCAGATAAGACAATGTTAGTATTGTCTCTGCAAGGCAGGAGACTAGGGCCCTCATTTATCAATTCAGTGTAAAATATGCCTCAAATTCGAGTGTAGGTTTCGTAGTACACCCACGTCGCCACGGCATTTATAAAGTGATCGCAAACAGCTGATCCTTCCTTAATTTTCGTTCTGACGTTAATAAATGTGACGGCTGAAATCTATCTGGCATGCCCTATGAAATCAAGCCTCACCCTCGTTTTTGCGACATGAACAGCATGCAATACGACCCTGAAACCATGGTTACAGGGGAAAAAAAAGTTTCACTCGCTTGCCTTGCTGCCCCCTCTCTCATACACACACAAACACAGACGCACGCAGGCACACGCAACTTGTTGCATCTTAAATAAATAAACCTGCATGAATGAAATAAAGATGTCCGTTTCTCCTCTCGCTTTGCTTCCCTTGCTGCCCACCTCACCCCCCGCACGCACGCACGCACGCACATATCGCAATTTGCAAGCAACTGTCTGTGTTGTTAGTTGTATATTCAATTATTAAAGTATTTTTAATTTAATATACAACAAGATATATTAGTGAACGAAAACCTGAACCTGTGAACCATGAATTAAATAACAAATAGGCACACACACGCTGCTGTTTTGCATATACGTAGGTGCTCCTCCTGTCCTGTCTGTCTCTCTCTATCACTGTGGTCCGTCCGTGACACCGTGACCAACTGACCATGCACGTTCGACAGTCTATTTAGACTGCTGTAGATTAGGCTACAGTAACCTATAGGCTACCCACGTTAATTGGGACTCTCCGTCATGGAAATATTTCAGCACAGACAGCCCAAATCCTCGAGTCGCATGTATGCGCTCATGCAAAACACTGTTTAAATGGCTTAAGCATCTAACTTGCAACATTGTTTTTAATTGCGCGATTTTATCTCCTACTAATTTCATATGACACAAAGACACATCGTTGATGTATTCCTTAACTTTCTTTGCCGAAAATGTCGGTAATTTCGGCGTGCACCCATATTTTGGCGTACGCATGGTTGATAAATGAGGGCCCTAGGTTTCCACTCCTGTCCATGCAGCAATGTGTGTTCTCTGGCAGTTCAGAACCGATCAGGGTGAAACTTTGCATGGACACTCCCGATCTTTTAAATTGGCGCTATAACAGGCCACTTCATATTTTGGCCTTAATGGCCTATAACTCTTCAACCGTAAGTCAGAATTTTTTCCATGAATTCCTGAGTGAGCTCACACAACTCACTCCTCCTAGTACAGATTATGTCTCAGACCCTATTGAGTTCACTAGAACTCAGACATAACCATACAGAGTTCCCACTGCAGTCATGCTGACTGACAGCATGACATCAGACCCAAACAAACAAACCAAACAGGTCGTCATGAGTCGGATCGGCGGTGCGGCGTAGGTGTGAGGGCCGTGTAGCATCCTGAACCATTAGTTATTATTACTAGTCCTTACCCGTTGTGAGATATTTGCCCCCCATTGTGGCCGTGAAGGGTACTGCGCCCGGGTGCGTTTGTAATTGACTAATAAATTAATGAATAATCATTAATGTGTCAAATGCCTGTGTGAGTGATTGGTGTAGGCAGTAAGGAGTTACGACACTGTTTCTGACAGACACACACACACACACACACACACACACACGGACACACAGACATTCGGTTAATTATAGTATGATGATGATGATGATGATGATAAAAGCCCCCATATATACAATTAAAGCCTAGTGTTGTCCCTTTCAAGTACCTTAACGACCATTCAACACAAGAGCAAATTAACAGGTAAATATATTTTTACCAGCTGCAAGCTGGTCAATATTAGCCATAGTTCCGACCGGGTAGTACACACTGGAGATCATTTTCTGCTACTGGTTGCCAAGCCTGCATATTTCCAGCCTAATGTGGATTCATTCACAGTTGCTTGCCTGGTTTGGTTTTTGGAGGCTGCTTAGCTTATTTCTGTCACAACAGTTGCCACCACTGGCAACAACCCATAACATCCCATCGTCTGCACGGCATGGCTAGTCGAGCAGTTCTGATTGGCTGCCTCGTCTCCAGCCATGTTGCCTCAGAATTCTTTAGGGTCACTAATTTGAGCATAACAGCGGAGCGCAGCTAAAAAGTGGCATAACGTCAGCAGCAGACCCACAGATAATAATAATAATGCAGCTGGTAATTAATTTATTTAATCAATTTGGGCTTGTTTAAATTTGTTTTGGGCTGAGCAATGCATTTTTTTCCAGATTCCTTTTTAGGGCCATAGCAAGATCGCTTGACACCATGGCTACTTCAAACGTTTTGAAACCACAGTGAAATGACATTTTCACAGACATATGGATAATCCTACCTTATCTCACTCGCAGCCAGTCTTTCAACTAGAATCCATCAAAGGGTGCCAGCTGCCTCGGTATCCCAACCAAGTCCCTGGGGTCAGAGTTAGCATGGCTGGGATCCCTGGGGCCATCCTGTACTCCTGCCCTGCAGCCTGGAGAGGAGGAGATGGGCACAGGGTGTGGGGAGATTAAACACAGTGGTCTGGTCTCTTGTGGTATAATTACAGAAGCATCATAATCATATTTTTTTTTGCTTATTGCTTATTTACAGACATAAATGCCTGCGATTGTGGCTTAAGATATGACGAGCATGGTTGTTGCAAAGTTTTGTTGGTGGAGATGCTTCAGCAATGAATTAGTAGTTAAGGTAGTTTA
The DNA here is from genome assembly GCF_964188405.1 of Protomyctophum parallelum. NCBI lineage: Eukaryota > Metazoa > Chordata > Actinopteri > Myctophiformes > Myctophidae > Protomyctophum > Protomyctophum parallelum. The sequence goes on along the minus strand of NC_139701.1, from coordinate 28,055,247 downwards.
AAGCCTGTTAATTGGCGGAATATTTTTGGAATCTGTACAGTACAAGTGTCACACCTGTGATGTCCAATCCTCTATGTCTATTCCATTGCTTCCCTTTCACAGACTAGTTCTTACATTGTTTTCCCCTTTCACTAAAAAGAAAGAAATGAAGGTTCAAATGAACATGAGTTATATACTGTACTCTCCTTCCCTCAATCTTTCCGTCTCCTATATGGCATCATTATCCAGGAGGAGGTACTCCGACAGCCATCCACAATTAGGACCCAATAAGGTGGAAAAGCACATTGTAGTATGCTAATGAGCTTTTCCAGCAGCTATAGTACAGTAGCAGCCATGCTAATTAGGATGATTTATATATTTAAATTGTTTAGTCTATTTATGCTAGAATGCATTTATTCGTTCCGTTACAGCTCTCCAGCATTTATCGAGAGCCACGAATCTAGGCCTAGGGTGTGCAGTGAGCTCACAGGGAACAAGTGAGAGCTAGGGGTGGCAAGGAAAGTTAATTTGATTCATGAGCAGATTTAATGGAAGGAACACTGAAGCGTGAGGGCATCTATAGTGTACCGCCAGTCACTGTCTTCCATATACATTCTCCGCAGCCGTCACAAGCAGTCTGCGGAGAGCAGGAGCAGAGAAGATAGTGTACCTTTCATGCTGAAAGCAGCGAGGGTAGACGGCATAGCTAGCAAGCTTTGTGGAGGGAAGGCCCAGACCTCTGCCTACCTCCAACACAAAGCTGTCAGCGGTTCATGATCAAACAGACGAATCGAAAGAGCAAGTTCACAATTAGAATCCACTCATCTGCTCAGTCTCTCTCAGCCTCTCTCTCTCTCTCTGTGCCTGTTTTCTCTCTACTGCTTGCCAAAAGCCATTGGAAGACGAAAGATCAGTTATTAATATGCTCTAATTACCTACGGTCAATAATTACCGTAAATAACTACATGAATAAAGTTTTAGTGAGATCTTCATTGTGTATGTTGCATACACGGTAGCAATTATCGTGTGTGTGTGTGTGTGTGTGTGTGTGTGTGTGTGTGTGCGCATGTGAATCCCATAATAATAAAATGCCATTAAAAGCCATTTAATCCTGCTCCTTGGTGACAACAGATGTCCTATAATAATGATACACTCTGTTGAAAGTGTTCTATACTTTGTCTTCTGCAGCTTTTTTTAATTGATTAATTCAAGCATATATGTCCAACAATAACATAAGGATAAACGCTAAAAGCTGACACTTTCAACTGCGTATGAAGTTATGCAGTGAGATGAGTATATGTGTGTGTAAAGTGTAGTCTGTGCGCACAACCGTGCACACATAAAGTCTTTATGAGTGGACACATGGATGTGGAAGGGTTAGGGTTATGGGCTCCATTTTCGTTCGAGCTTTCTAAATACAGTATTTGGGGATTTAGCAGTGTGGAAGGGGTGTTCCCCAACTAAAGTTGGTATTTTGGTTACCTGTCTAAATCCCTAAAACACCTCCGTTACCCGTTACATTACGCATAGGTGATAGCACATCAGTGAGCTGGATGCAATCCTACCTGGAGGGGAGAGAACAGATGGTGGAGGTGAACGGAACACTGTCCCCTCCCCTCCCAGTGAGCTGTGGCGTCCCACAAGGAAGCATACTAGGGCCTTTACTGTTCCTAATATATGTTAACGACATGACTTCAGCTTGTGACTGCAGCTTGTTCCTGTTCGCAGATGACTCAGCACTGCTGGTCTCGGACAGGAACAAACTGCAGGTTGAAAAGACCCTCAGCTCTGAACTCGGTAGAATCTGCACCTGGCTCGCTGATAACAAACTATCCTTACACCTGGGAAAAACTGAATCAATCCTCTTCGGATCAAATAGTAATCTCAGCAAGGCAGATGGCTTCTTGGTTAGAGTGGGTGACAATATTATCACACGAAAAGATCAAATTACCTACCTAGGTTCCATCCTGGAGGCCAATCTTTCCGGTGATAAGATGGCCACCAACGTAATCAAAAAAGTCAATCAAAGAACAAGATTCCTTTACAGGATCTCCTCACTGGTCAGCAAAAACACCTTGAAGACCTTAACAGGAGCCCTCGTACAAGGTTTCTTTGACTATGCATCCACCTCTTGGTACCACAGCACCTCAAAGGCCCTTAAAACAAGGCTCCAGACCTCCCAAAACAAACTGGTCAGGCTCCTACTTGGCCTCACCCCCCAAACCCACCTCACCCCTGCCCACTTTGACAGGCTGGGTTGGCTTAGGGTCGACGACAGAGTACAGCATCTTGCAATGGGTCTGGTCCACAAGATTCGATACACCACCAAGATACCCATGTACCTGTCTAAATACTTCCTTAATGTAAACGAAGTCCACACCCACAACACCAGAGGGAGTGCAACAAACCATGTACAACCCAGATTCGGCACAAACAAGGGACTAAATTATTTTCGCTCCTATGCCACCAAAATGTGGAACGCCCTACCAACAGTCATTAAGACATGTGAATCCCTTGACTCCTTCAAAACCGCTCTCAAAGGGCACCTACGGATGGCTGCAATTCGAAACTGGCCTCTGTAAAATCTGAATCCCCCCCCCCCACCCCATTTCCCCTCACTGTATATGTATCTTTTCCCTTTTTGCTTCCTATATGATGAATTCCTGTTCTGTTCTTTAGCTACATAGAAGTGTCTATTTGTATGTCTCTAAATGTTTTGATGAATTGAACAATGTGGACCCTGTTGTAAACAAGTGTAATGCTTAATTGGGTCGTCCACTCACAGTTAACAGTCTTTGTATTGAGTTTGTGCTTAAAATGTACTGTAAATTCTACAAACTGTTAATAAATATTTCAATCAATCAATCAATAGGTGTGGTTTGGGCGTTACAATAATTAAACCAATCACTGTGCCACATTCCATTGCCTTTAAGAGATCCCTTATCCGTTGCTGTTATGCCCAGTGCTATTGCATCATAGCCTTACAGTCTCCCATGGAAGCCTTGAAGTCTGACTTGTGCTGCACTCCCTTTTCATTGAGTCACAACTCGCGTCATTTTTAACATTTCAAAGTGCTGTGTGATCATCGAAATTCAAGCTTTCATTTGGTATACAGATTGTGCGTGTACAGGTAGGGTGGCCGTCTCTACGAAACGGTATAAAGCGAAAATGAAATTACGGGAAATCGGATTAAACCCCATTTGCTGCACTATGGGGTGATGAAACTGAACGAGCAAATGGAATCGCACACTGGCTGGCACCACTTTTTTTTACTTCCTTGACTAGACATATATAAACACAATGGACACAAGGAAGTGATAGGCACTCACTTCTGCTGATTATAGGAAAATTACAAAGAGATGCATCGGAGAATAAGGAGAGATGATCAGATGAAGCAGCCTGACTCCGGACATCTCCATTGCAGGCGACAGTGTGTGCTGCGCACCGCTCTATAGCCTACCAAACTAATTTGGCATAGCCTACGGCTTACGGGTGCTTTTAAACTCCACTATGCGCCTTCCCACAGAAGGCTGGCAGTCACAGAAGCACTACATGCTGCCCAAGCTGCTTCCCACTATGCAGTACTGATTATCCTAGACCTATCAGCAGCATTTGACACAGTGAACCACCAGCTGCTCCTAGACACCCTAGCGGAGCTAGGCATCGGTGGAACGGCACTAAAGTGGTTCTCCTCCTACCTCACCGACCAGACCTACCAGGTTTCCTGGAAAGGTCTGTTATCATCCCCCCGAACCCTCCAAACTGGGGTCCCACAGGGATCTGTACTTGGTCCCCTCCTTTTCTCACTGTACACTAAATCCCTTGGCACTATCATCTCTGCTCACAATATATCCTATCACTGCTACGCCGATGACACACAACTGTTCCTATCCTTCCCCCCCTCAGGTGGAAGAGCGCATCACTGCATGCCTGGCTGACATCTCACAGTGGATGTCCTCCAACCACCTCAAGCTGAACCCAGACAAGACTGAGCTTCTCTTCTTCCCAGCTAAGTCCTGCCCTATGCGGGAGCTAACTATTTCCGTAGACAACGCCCTGGTAACGTCTGTCCCAACAGCCAGGAATCTTGGTGTTGTCCTGGACAGTCAGCTCTCGTTCAAAGCTCACATCACAGCTGTCACTCGATCCTGTAGGTTCACACTCTATAACATACGACAAATTAGACCGTTCCTCACCCAGGAATCAGCCCAGCTCCTAATCCAGACAACAGTCTTGTCAAAACTCGACTATTGTAACTCCCTCCTTACTGGCCTACCAGCATGTGCACTTAAGCCTCTCCAGCTGATCCAAAATGCAGCAGCTCGCTTGGTCTTCAACCAGACAAAATTCTCACATGTCTCCCCCCTGCTCCGCTCCCTCCACTGGCTCCCGGTCGCTGCCCGCACAGAATACAAAACTCTGATGCTGGCATTCAAAGCAACCAAAGGTATGGCTCCCACATATCTTGTAAGTATGATTGAACCCTACAAACCCTCCCGCGCACTCAGATCAGCCAACGCAGGGAAGCTGGAAGTACCCTCACTAAAAACGCCGGGACAACGCTCCACACGTCCCAAACTCTTCTCCCTTCTGGCTCCAAAACTGTGGAATGCACTTCCCATTGCAGTCAGAACTGCAGCATCACTCCCAATCTTCCGCCGTAGCCTGAAAACCCACCTTTTCAGACTCCATCATGGCCCATAGCACTTATCCTAACCCCTTAGATAGCATTTCTGTTGACTTAGATAGCATTTGACACAGACTTATAGCATGTTATGTAGACAGCACTATAATTGCATTGTATATAGTCATAGCACGCCATAGTACATATGTATAGCATAGTAGTTGAAAGAGTGCTGGCACTCGGAAATAGTTCGTATATGTGGAATGGACAGAATGGTGAGCAGGCAAGGCCACCGGCCAGGCTGACCAAGAGGAGGCAGAGGCAGAGGATTCGTTTTAAGGTTTTAATTGGTGTGTGCTGTACAAAGGGACAAACAATAGTCGGCATCAATAAGCCTATCAGACAACAAATCATAAATGGCAGCTCAATCCATATTCAAGTGTATAAATAATATTCATAATTAAATCAAACATGCATAATTAGAGATCAGATATAACATATATATATATAATATCTTAAAGCATCAAATATACATATATAATAATAATATATATATAATATCTCAAAGCTTCAAATATATATATGAGAAACTATATCTCTATGTTAAATAATCAATCAGGAACAATGCAGGCCAAATAGATAAGGAAAGCATCAATCATATATGAAACATACCTATAACTATAATATGTCAAATATATATATATACACATGATGCCCAATTAGGCAGGCAAAACATTATACATTCCATGCAGTTTCCATAAACCAGCGGAAATAACCCACATAACAAGCAGTTGACTCAAAGCACATGGGCAGTGCAGTGAGTCCATGCAGATGAGGTGATAAACAAACCATTAAATAAACAACTTAAAGAACTGCTGGTAATAGGAGAAACAATATACAGTCCATGATCACCTAACTCACGTTTGGTTCGTGGACGCACACAGTTGGAGGGGAAGAGAGAAATGGTGCTGGAGGTTGGTAGACAACAAGACACAGCACTGGTGTGGTGATCTTCTCAGCTTGAATGGGGGAATGAGTGCAGGACAGGTCCACTTATAGCCTCCAACACCTGTGCGTGGCCAATAGACAAGCTGCCACTCACTCAGGCTTGATTGGATGGGAGTTACTCTCCATGAGCCTTTTGACAGCCACCCCGGAATTTGGATAAATTCCAGTTCATCCAAAGGCTCAATCGTTGTACGCAATGCTAGCTGATCGATTGGTGTTGAGGAAGCCACCCCGTCAACATTCTCAGGTGTAGCAGCGATCACCACCTCTTCCCATGTCTGGGACTCTGCAGGCTTGGGGATGCTATAGCATCTTGCAGATGAAGACTCTGGGCCCTCACTAGGTGGTGGAAGGAAGGCAGGCCAATGGGCTGCCCCTCGGGCGTCTGGTTTGGAGGGGGAAGGTGGTCCGGCTCTCGGACTGGGTCGAGTTGACTGGGTAGAGGTCCATAGCGATTGAACTTCATTCCCGTAGGTGAGTGGATGGGCCGGAACTTTTACTGCCCAACCCAAGGACGTGTGGTTAGCAACAGGCCAACAAAATGGCCCAGCCACCACTGGCTCAATCGGGGTGACGAAATACGGGTAGTCAGGCCCGATGAGGGTAAGAGGCTTCACTTTGACCAAGTTGGTAAGTGGGAGGGTTAAGGTCGGATCCATCAGATCAGGTTGACCTGCAGAGGTAATGGAGAAGGCCACGGCTGTACCGGTTATTTGAAGCACATTTGATCTCACCGTTAGGTTAAGGGCCTCGGGTGTGCCCCTCAGGTTAAGCTGCCGGACTGCAGCTGGGAGAATGATGGTCCTTTCGGTTCCATCATCTAGGACGGCAAAATCATCTGTGCTTCTTTCTCCATTAAATGGTGTGACCTTTGACACTTCCAACTTGACCTTTGAACAGTTTGGTTGGTCAATATGCAGCTTCTTGGTTGCTCCCATCGTGAGCATGCTCAGCTCCTTCTGGAACTCAGGTACGGCGTCCTCATCGGTGGGCCGATGGTCACCTGATGGCTGAGTAGCTGGAATGTTGGGTGGACTGGGTTCTTGTTGAGAGGGCAGTGGAACTGTAGGAGGTGGTATAGGGATCCCGGGTTTTGACAAGCAGACGGCTTGGTGCGGCGGCTCTGCAGTGAAGGCTACTGGGCCCAGCGCTGCACTCGGTCGTCCCTGGAGGGCTGCGTATGCATGGCGGTCAACGGACACCTGCTGGGCTGAGCCCTCTGGTAGGTGGACGGACTCTCCCGGGTGGATGGACTCTGGACCAGCATCTACTTTCTTGTTCCTCTCCAGGAAAGATGAGACTATGTGGGCCTCCTCCAATTTCCACCGGGCATATCTCATCCGCCGCTGTTGCATCAGGTGTTCCGTGATGTACTCCCTTTCCTGCAGATCTTGCCGAGTCCGCTCCTCCAGAATCCGACATCGCTCGTCCTTCTCCTTCAGGTCCCGCCGAGTCCGCTCCTCCAGAATCCGACATCGCTCGTCTGCGATTCTGTCCTCCTTGATCTGCTGTTCGACCTCCTGTAGAGCCAGGACCCTCTTCCTCTCATTTAGAGCGGCAACTTGGGTCCCCGACAGGGCTGTTGAGCGACCGCTGTGTTGGCTTCTCCCGCTGGATGCTCCCGAGCCGCCCGGTCCAGAAACTGCCCGGCTGGCAGCTCTGGAGTGGTGGACGGAGCCTGCCTGGCTCGACGCTCTGGAGTGGTGGGTGGAGCCTGCCTGGCTGCACGATGCAGCAGGCGATTCCTCTGCGGGCTGGCCCGGTTCCAGCAAGGCTGCACTCGGCTGTTGTCGCCTCCGCTGGGGGTGAGGCAACCCTTCAACCAGCAAGGCGGGTTGTTGCCTTGTGGCATGGGCCTTGGGTGGGACGGTGGCTCCCTGGAGCGGCTTCATGGCCCTTTTGTCCGGCTCCGCTTGATCCTCCAATTTCTCCTCTTCCTCCTCTTCTTCCTCCTCCAGCCTTCTGCCTTCCTCCTCTCTGCCTGCCATCGGTTCCATTACATCCGGCTCGAAGGACCATTGAAAGAGTGCTGGCACTCGGAAATAGTTCGTATATGTGGAATGGACAGAATGGTGAGCAGGCAAGGCCACCGGCCAGGCTGACCAAGAGGAGGCAGAGGCAGAGGATTCGTTTTAAGGTTTTAATTGGTGTGTGCTGTACAAAGGGACAAACAATAGTCGGCATCAATAAGCCTATCAGACAACAAATCATAAATGGCAGCTCAATCCATATTCAAGTGTATAAATAATATTCATAATTAAATCAAACATGCATAATTAGAGATCAGATATAACATATATATATATAATATCTTAAAGCATCAAATATACATATATAATAATAATATATATATATATAATATCTCAAAGCTTCAAATATATATATGAGAAACTATATCTCTATGTTAAATAATCAATCAGGAACAATGCAGGCCAAATAAGGAAAGCATCAATCATATATGAAACATACCTATAACTATAATATGTCAAATATATATATATACACATGATGCCCAATTAGGCAGGCAAAACATTATACATTCCATGCAGTTTCCATAAACCAGCGGAAATAACCCACATAACAAGCAGTTGACTCAAAGCACATGGGCAGTGCAGTGAGTCCATGCAGATGAGGTGATAAACAAACCATTAAATAAACAACTTAAAGAACTGCTGGTAATAGGAGAAACAATATACCGTCCATGATCACCTAACTCACGTTTGGTTCGTGGACGCACACAGTTGGAGGGGAAGAGAGAAATGGTGCTGGAGGTTGGTAGACAACAAGACACAGCACTGGTGTGGTGATCTTCTCAGCTTGAATGGGGGAATGAGTGCAGGACAGGTCCACTTATAGCCTCCAACACCTGTGCGTGGCCAATAGACAAGCTGCCACTCACTCAGGCTTGATTGGATGGGAGTTACTCTCCATGAGCCTTTTGACAGTAGTAAATATGTATAGTTTATATGTATAGTTTCATTATATAGATATGCCACTGTTACTTTCTTAGCTTACGCATGTTTCATGATAAATGCTTTTATGTGATGTATTCCCATGCTTTTGTTCTTGCTTAATGTAAGTCGCTCTGGATTAAGAGCGTCTGCTAAATGCCTAAATTGTAAATTGTGTGACTTAAATCGCTGGACCAAAATACCATTTAGGGACAGAGCAAGCTCCTATATACTCGTGATTTTCAGGCAGTGGCTGACTTGCGGAACCTTTGCAGTTTTAGCTCCAAAGCCAGTGTATTTGATGGGGTAATTTAGAATGAGAATTCAAGATTAAAAAAATATATATATTCAAATCTATTTGAATCAGTATTGAATCATTATTTTGCTCTTTGTTCCCTCTGACAGAACTGTGGTATTTGAACTCCTGTTAATCTGGAGCTTAATGTCTTTTCACACAGGGAGTGACTAGTCAGTGTAATTCATTTTCAATGAGGCAAGCTGGCAGATATTTCAATCTGACAAGCACAGCAACAAGTGGGCGAAATCCTGCAAAACTGTCATGTTTGTGCTCATCTCATGCACAAGCACATGCACACCCGCTGCCAAGTTGAAATTTACTTTTTTCTACATTCCACGTATTTGCATGAGGAGGGGGAGCGCAGTGCGGCCCTATGGATCTAAGAAAATATGCAGGGATAGTGACACTCCCCGCGTGGGTGAAAAGACCTTTAATTTGCCGATTAATGTGAGGAGATCATATATAGTGTGGGAATGTTTATGTGAAAAGACATAAAACATAGGGTATTTCTTTCCCACACCTTCTCACATCAAAACAACTGGATTTAGGTTCAAAATAAAAAAGTTTCCATTTAAGCCAAGAGTTAGACCCAGGTGCTTTCCTTTGGATTGGAAGGGTTATTGCTTTCCATTTATTAACTCCACACCTGCACTGAGCCAGTTCAATACCGTCTGAAAGACAAAGGAGACAATAAGCTTGTGGAAACAAGTCCGCTTTGAAAAATGACCTGGTCCTCTCACTGTTGTACTTGCATCTCTTAAAGTGCACCTCTAAACTCTGGGAGTAAAGGGTGCCTTTGAGTTTCATGCCAGTCAGCAACACAATGGCATCTGAAATTTGGTGGGTAGGGGAGTGGGGGGAAGAAAGGAATGAATGAATGGCAGATGATGGAAAGTGGATTAAAAGGGGAGAGAACAATGGGCAGGAGTGGGCAAGAAAGAGGGAGAGAGGGTGAGATTGAGTAAAGGTAAAGAATAACTGCAAAGAAAAAGAGGGAAAGAGAAAGATTAAAAAGAGTGAGGGAATGGAAGGGAAGAGAGCTTGTGTGCACATAGCGGTGCTGCGTCTGCATAATTTAACAGTTCTCATTAACCTGAGCCTGAAACAGGCTCAATCGATAAGCAGCGCTGAGACACAAAGCATTCCAGACTGCTTTGGCTCAGCTCCCCCTGCACAGTGACTACCAGAACTGTCTGTGGAGAGATATAATTGCAAATTAGAGGAAAATGCATTCACAAGAGATAAACCGGTTGTCCCCGGCCAGGGATCACTCCTTTGAATTGATTTAGCCCAAAGTTAGTCACGTTAAATAGAACACTTTTCTAGATCTGTGAGGTTTATTTTTTGTTTTACCTCTGGGTGCATTAAAGGCACAACACATGCACAGTACTGTACTGTATGTCACCCTTCAAATTAATTTAACTTTTAGTTGAAACTTAAAAAGATGACCCTGACTGAATAGATGGGTTGGAAAGCAGACTGGGGGGTGCCGTCCGGTGGCACAGGGTTAAAGTGCTACCCACCACTGTGGAGACTGGGCTTTGATTCCTCCACGGTCCCTCCAGCTCCAAGGAATACAAAGTGCAAAGCCGGCAGGGCAGGGTGTTCTGTTGCTGCACTCCTGCCTATACAGGTTGCGTGTTCAGCAGGGAGCAGAACTGGGATAGTGTGTTCCTCCCATGTGTTACACCATCACAGTTAAAACTAAAGATGTCAGGTGAAAAAACATGGATAGTATAGCAACTCCATGTGTAGGAGACATGTGATTGTCTACACCCCAGACCAACAGTATGTGCTGGTAGTGACAGGAGTGACTGTATACACATGGGGGAAATAGCAATGATTTAATAATTAAGTTATTCACATTCAACAAGATTGTGTGATCAAGATATATCAGAGTTTTCACATTTCATATTCTGATTAGCTATGATTGAGTTCCAAATTGAGTGTTGAAGGGAGCCGCTTTGAAGAAAATTGCTTTACATTTTTATCACACATTCATTAACAGTTTGACTGTTTTTTACGATTAACCCGCATTTTAATCAACCCCCCTTCACTGCCGAGATTGTTGTATTACCTTTAGAGCACACGCTGAATTATTTGGGCTTTTAATCCGCGAAAATCGAGCGAAAATAGCTCCCCCCGTTTGTTATGAACGATCGAACCACCCGCCATCTTGCTACACCGAGAAGAGGCAGCACAGGACCCGCCTCCATGAGGCGTTGAACCCAATGCGTTTGCATTGGCCTCAATTTCCCAGAAGCCCTAGCAGCTCACAGCATGTGACGATTTCCGGTTCATTGTCAACACGAAATGCACCTCCTCTCTTCCTAAGCGGCGAAAAAGAATTTTCTTTTTTTTGTTTACATTACGGCGGATTAAACACATAAAACAAAAGTCGCGTAAGTCTTTTATGGCAGCGACATTAACCTGGAGTAATCCATTCCCGGCACGGAAACTGTTAAGGACAATATAACATTTGATATACTTTATAGTCTAGAAGGTCATATGCATAATTACTCCAGACAAAATGTGATGTCGTCTGTTGGACTGTTTGATTGAGCTAAAATGTTTGAAATATAACCCTCAAGAATGAAACCAAGCCATTTTGATTCAGAAAAGAGTTACCAGGGATCTCTTTTGGGCTGCAGCTCAGAAATACACCAGAGCACTCCCATAAGAATGTACGTATCAATGGCAGAACTCTAAATATTAGCTTTATCTTTTATTTATTCATGAACAATTGTCAATTCGTCATGCATGACGAATTTAAGACTCATTCAGAAATATGCACTGGCCATTGGAAAATACAGAGGCAACGGCAACTATTAACTGATATCAGACCAGTCTTTATCTGCCATTGAACCAGGGCGCACTGAACAGTGATGTGCTCTGTCTGTCTCCCACACACTCAACTACACACCGATCTACCAAGGACCACAATGGAAACTAGAACTGCATTCTGTTGAGTGCCAACTTGGCACTCGCGCGCAAGTACTGCCGACCTCTACGAACTTACTATCACCCCCTCTATAAAATGTTGGGTGGGTAAAAGATAACATAATTATGTATACGTTTACCTACATGTATGTAACTTGTATACTGTGGTCGGCTGGACCGAAAGTGGTATGTATATGGTAGGCGTGGTTATAATTGGCCGTTGATGGTAACGTAAGTAAGATATGTTTCAATGTTGGATTGGTAAAAGGTAACGTATGTATGTTAGTATGTAACTTGAAAGTAGTATACTGTGGTCGGTTGGACGGGAAGTGGTAAGTATGTATGGTGGGCATGGTGGTTATATTCTATATAACTTATAATTGGCTGTTGATGGTGACGTAATTAAGATATGTTTCAATGTTGGGTGGGTAAACGGTAAATTAGGTTATGTATGTAATATGTATGTATAAATGTATGTAATCTGAAACCTATCTTAATTATTTCACCATCAACAGCCAATTATAAGTTATAGAATATACCCACCACGCCCACCATACACACCACTTCTGGTCCAGCCGACCACAATACTTGCCCCCTCTGCTTGCGCAAGTAATAAGTCTCTGACTTTATTGTGTCTTCTCATCCTTGATGTGTTATTTCAGTGAATGCATTGTACTTCACCTGTATATTTATGTTTTTTAGTGGCGCTAACCGCTCCTAATATGCACAGTTTTGTGTGTATGTGTGTCTGTCTGTGCTCAGCTGATTGGATGAGCACGGAATGTGATGTATGATGATGTATGATGATAAGAGTGCTGCTCATTTCAGACAATTCCCATTGACAAAGAATGGACAATTTTACGTATAGTGTCTGAGCAAATAGACATGTTATGTCATGATGATGTACGATGATAAGAGCGCCCCTCACTTCACACAGGTGTCACTTTTTTAACATAGCTTTTAAACAAATCAATCAAAAATCAATGCTGTCCATGGTACTTTTGAGGGGAGATAGCCCCTCCTATATACAGGTTTAATGTTGTTTGTCTTTAGTTCAATGTTTGTTTAATAAACGCCATTGACAATGAAGGGAAAACGTACGTAATTTTGTCTCTATATTGTTAATGGCATTTAATATTTGTGTTGGCACCGTTTGTTTTACATCACCATTACATAACCTAATCAACATGAGTTAGACTTTAATATATTAGTGCCCCTCACTTCACACAGGTGTGATTTTTACCATTACAGGTCAAAGGAAGGGACAAATTCACAAAAATTGACCTTCTAGTAATCTAGCGGTAACAGAGTGCAGCAGGCAGGTCCCGGAGCTGAGCTCTGGCCCGCTCTGGCATTAATTAAGCCCTGATGATGGCTGCACTGCACTACTGCAGCCCTGGGTAGGCAACAGGCCCGCTCCAGCATTAATTAAGCTCTGCTGACGGTTGCGCCGCATGACTGACACAGCCCTGAGTCACCCTGGACAAGACCTTGGAAGTTGCGGGATTTTAGCATCGCCCAAGGAAATGACGTTGATGCTTTACAAATCTGTTTACATTCTCCGCGAATGAAACAAGTGTTGTGATTGGTCGGGAAAATATCGTATCCGGTGGAAATGCATCTGACGGATGTTCCGGAGGAAACATCCACCGATAGCTTCTATGCCTTACGTTGTGACCAGGCTTTTCTTTTCGCAGATAAGTAAGCCTGGGACCGAGGCTAGCCCTGGGTAGGCAACTCAGGGCCCATCTGCCTGCTGTGATTACAGCAGGCAAAGTGCAATATTCTCACTACTAATGTGTTTTTGCGTTTTCTGTAGTTTGCCTCAGAACACTCTTTACACATACTGCATACGCTGGAGAAAGAAACAGCTGTATGAGACCACTGTCCTCACTTTAGTCAAAAGCTAGGTTTAAATCTGGGACCTTGTATATACTAATGAAGATATTATAATATATTTATGCAGGAATTATACAATCGGCAAGGAAGACAAGAGAAGAGAATGGGAGAAAGTAGAAAGAGAGAGAGAAATAGAAAGTGGGAAGGAAGGAAGGAACAAAAAAGAAAATACTGAGATGTATGATTTGATGTTGCAGAACAACAGCTCAAATGGACCATGAGGGGAAACGTCTGGGTTGTGGCTCCTGTAGGATTTTCTCTAGGTCATCAAGCATCTCATCAGGCAGACACAGCTCTACATAGACACAGCATCTCATCAGGCAGACACAGCTCTACATAGACACAGCATCTCATCAGGCAGACACAGCTCTACATAGACACAGCATCTCATCAGGCAGACACAGCTCTACATAGACACAGCTCTACATAGACACAGCCACACACTGATCTCTACATAGACACAGCTCTACATAGACACAGCCACACACTGATCTCTACATAGACACAGCCACACACTGATCTCTACATAGACACAGCTCTACATAGACACAGCCACACACTGATCTCTACATAGACACAGCTCTACATAGACACAGCCACACACTGATCTCTACATAGACACAGCTCTACATAGACACAGCCACACACTGATCTTTTTTGACACCGTGAACCACTCCATACTGGTTAACAAGCTTAAAGCTATTGGTTTTGATAGCATATCAGTGAGCTGGATGCAATCCTACCTGGAGGGGAGAGAACAGATGGTGGAGGTGAACGGAACACTGTCCCCCCCCTCCCAGTGAGCTGTGGCGTCCCACAAGGAAGCATACTAGGGCCTTTACTGTTCCTAATATATGTTAACGACATGACATCAGCTTGTGACTGCAACTTGTTCCTGTTCGCAGACGACTCAGCACTGCTGGTCTCGGACAGGAACAAACTGCAGGTTGAAAAGACCCTCAGCTCTGAACTCGGTAGAATCTGCACCTGGCTCGCTGATAAACTATCCTTACACCTGGGAAAAACTGAATCCATTCTCTTCGGATCAAATAGTAATCTCAGCAAGGCAGATGGCTTCTTGATTAGAGTGGGTGACAACATTATCACACGGAAAGATGAAATTACCTACCTAGGTTCCATCCTGGAGGCCAATCTTTCCGGTGATAAAATGGCCACCAACGTAATCAAAAAAGTCTATCAAAGAACAAGATTCCTTTACAGGATCTCCTCACTGGTCAACAAAAACACCTTGAAGACCTTAACAGGAGCCCTCGTACAAGGTTTCTTTGACTATGCATCCACCTCTTGGTACCACAGCACCTCAAAGGCCCTTAAAACAAGGCTCCAGACCTCCCAAAACAAACTGGTCAGGCTCCTACTTGGCCTCACCCCCTGAACCCACCTCACCCCTGCCCACTTTGACAGGCTGGGATGGCTTAGGGTCGACGACAGAGTACAGCATCTTGCAATGGGTCTGGTCCACAAGATTCGATACACCACTAAGATACCCATGTACCTGTCTAAATACTTCCTTAATGTAAACGAAGTCCACACCCACAACACCAGCGGGAGTGCAACAAACCATGTACAACCCAGATTCGGCACAAACAAGGGACTAAATTATTTTCGCTCCTATGCCACCAAAATGTGGAACGCCCTATACCAACAGTCATTAAGACATGTGAATCCCTTGACTCCTTCAAAACCGCTCTCAAAGGGCACCTACGGATGGCTGCAATTCGAAACTGGCCTCTGTAAAATCTGAATCCCCCCCACCCCCCTTTCCCCTCACTGTATATGTATCTTTTCCCTTTTTGCTTCCTACTGTATATGATGAATTCCTGTTCTGTTCTTTAACTACATAGAAATGTCTATTTGTATGTCTCTAAATGTTTTGATGAATTGAACAATGTGGACCCTGTTGTAAACAAGTGTAATGCTTAATTGGGTCGTCCACTCGCAGTTAACAGTCTTTGTATTGAGTTTGTGCTTAAAATGTACTGTAATTCTACAAACTGTTAATAAATATTTCAATCAATCAATCAATCTCTACATAGACACAGCTCTACATAGACACAGCCACACACTACTCTCTTGCACACATGGGCTCCTCAAAGCTGGACAGCCTTCTAAAGCTGGATTTGTGTTTACATATGATTATTTATTATAATATTATTCTCCTTTTCCCCTGTATTCCTCCCTGCCTCTCTCCCATTTTCCCTTCTCTATGTGTGCCCAACAAACAAAAGGACGGATTTTGTAGCTCTTTGTGTCCCTCACACCCAGTGTTGGGCAGTAACTAGTTACTAGTAATATATTACTGTATTACTTTTCCCAGTAACGATTAGTGTATTTCATTACTCAAAACAGTACAGCCAAAACAGTAATATTATACCTATTTACTTTGTAAAAATAGCACATATAACTTTTTTGTTTTGTTGGCTGTTGGCTTGAAAACATTTAATTTAAAAGGTTGAGAGAAATTGCTGCTTTATTTTCTAGCCTTTTTGGCTGATTGGTGACTCTTCTTCTTAATATTTTTATTCAAAACAATTGGATTCAGTTCTAAAAGAAGCTGACTAAACAGATTGTGTTGTTTTTTCTTTTGCGGTTGGGGGGGGGGGGGCGCGCAAAATTTCAGTTAAAGAAATATGGACTGGTTCAGGTGTACTTTATGTAACTCAATACACACTTGGGCAGTTTCAAAAGTGGACACATCAAGTGCAATATAAGATTTTCTTTAGTATTTATAAGAAACTCAACATCCATTTCCCCAATGTCTGCGTCCCTTTATAGTAGTAACCTCCTGTCAGTGAACATAGTGTCTCCTCTCTACTTCCCTGCCCTCTATTTTGGTCTACCTGCCAGCAGGCATGAAAAGGCAGCTTTACCTACCAATGTGTTCCCATTCCTACAGTAGTTGTTTTTACAAAAGGCACCCAGTAGAGGATTTCGGAGCCCTTTCCTTTCTTATTTTCAGTAAAGCATCTGCCAAATGGTCTGGTTCAGGATTATGTACATTACATCACAAAGCAAACTGCTTAGAGCCCCGCACTCTCACTAGTGAACACAAGAACTAGTGGCGTTACTGAGCAGAGGGATTTTGGCGGTCTTTTTCTATCTTTATTGATAGAGATAGTATAGACTGACAGAAAATGGGGTCAGGCGGCATTAGCAGCCTAAGTGCCCAGACGGCTACACCAGCTGTCTGGGCCGAAATTTGTTTTATTACAACCTAGGTTCAAGAGTTATAGGCCAAAATGTAAAGTGCCTATTATAGTGTTACCATGAGACTGATTTCCTTGGCTTACTGGGAGCACGTGCTAAATGTCATGTTTCTTTTATCGATTAAATAATGATTTTATATGGATTATGCTGCCTTCAAACATTAGAAATACACAAAATAAAGGCGACAGAGCATTTGACGATCACATCATTATTGCGTCATCAATATCCGTAAAAATAATCTGGATTATTTTGAGACCGATCCGATACCGATATGGCATATATGGCCGATTTCGCCATATCGCTATCGGCTCCATAAAGATTTCAATCAATTTCACCCACACAAACGAGTCCATAAACAATCACTTTCATTGCACTGCCATGTGGAAGATTAACTTTACTTGATCTGTGATCAGTTCAATTGATTTAACTTCCTCACCCCATCTTGGAAACTTGGACAAGGAAAACTGACTTTTGGGCTAAGGTTGGGGCTAGAGATGGCCACATGGGGTCAACACAATCTGTGAATTTCATCCTGTAATCTATCTTTCTATAAATGCACCACGTCTCTGTACGTCTGTCTGTACATGCAGTGTACGGCTGTAATGCAACTGTAACTCGAGAACCCACGACTTCAAATTCGACAAACGCGTTCCACACTCCCACAGGGAGTGCAGTGCCCGGTGTCGAGACGGTCGGACCCACAGTTGTCCAGAACTGGGCTCTGGAGTGGGCCCCTGCCATATATGGAGCTGGCCCTGTTCTGACATCACAATACTCCATATTTGGAGCATGCCTGACACAGAACACCATATATATAGGAATAAAGGATACAGAGACAGATACAGAAATCTGATCTCCATATATGGCAATAAAAGGGACACAGACAGATGGGTGAAACGGGTACTCTGACAAGGGTACAACGAGTATTGCATAGCCGGGTGGGGCATGGATCTCCAACTTCCATTGTTACTGAGTCGGTGCTCTACAGCCGGGCACTGGTCTAGTCTATTAATTTCAAGCAAAATTGTATGTGCAAAGCTAACATTTTGGCCTGAGGGTGATGACAAAAGTGAAATGGTCATGGGTTCACTCAAATAGATAGGATTCATCTAGGGAGCCTGAATGCACTTCACAAGTTTCATAGGAATCTGCCCATTTGATGTATTAGATATCTTGAATATGTCTTTACTCTTATGTAACAAACCTGTGTTTACTGCTGTTGCTGCTAAGACACGAGAATTTCACCCAAGGGGGATCAATAAAGGGTTATCTTACCTATGTTCTGATACAGTAAATACCACTCTTCTCCTCGGAGTAGGTCGATAAATGTGCTAAACTCTTGTGTGAAAACGCCTTGTGAATCAAAGCATCCCTTTCACCCCTCTCTCTTTTTAAGTGGATTGACATTCAGGTCAGCAATTGGCTTTAACCATAAACCTGGACAACTCCTTTTTCCTCTTCCTTTAGTTTAGAACTTTGTAACAAATCAGAAGCTGTCCTCTTGTCCTTGAGTTTAACTTCCAGGTCGTCTGCCTGTGGTGTTTTGTTTGAGACCCTCCACTGGTTGATTGAGGAGCTGCAGTCATACAAAGAGAGGCAGATAGGGAGGACACACTGGCAGGCTGGATGAAGGGAGGCTGGGGAACCTGTCAAACTCCATCTCGTAAGCCAAAGCGAAGTAGATGCACACAACACAACAGCAGAACTTACGTAGAATAGGCCTACAGAAGAGGAGGCTGTATAATGGGAACACCAGGACACCATGTCAGTCCTGATGATAATCAATTTGGACAAGAGTTAAAGGGTTTCAAAGGTTGCACTACACCATTTCACTTCAAAGCAGTAAGGTAGTTTATTGTAAATACCGATTAGGAAGGTACGCCGACTTCAAATCCATTGGCAATGCATACCCTGACCAGAGTATTGACCAATTGGCCAATAATCATTGGCAGCTATTCCCCTGCCTTGAGTCAACACTCTACTGTAGTTACCTCTGCTATGAATATACAAAATATGATTGAGGAGTGCTCAAAATGTGAGTGTTTTTCTAAACAACTGTTTGGGAAATCGCATACAGTACATGCAATCTGTGCATGCAGTCTCAATGTTTGTATACAAATAACTGGCCTATAGTCATGGTATATGTCCACCACACCAGCCTATTAGAGGTGGACAGAGGGAGGCATAAACTGCAGATACAGAGAGAGAGGAATATTGTGGGAGCAAAAGATGTTGGGACAGTTACGTGGCCTTGACGAAAACACTTTGTTGAAGCCAAGACTGAGATAAGTTATACAGTAATAGTGTGGCCTAAGTGTTGCAGTCTGTTATACACAGGCACCAAGACATAAATGGAAAGGATCTATTTTTTGCTCTATTCCATTCTCGTACACTCTTCCTTTCAGTCATTCATTAATTCTCTCTCTCATTACTCACACAAGAACATAACTGAGACAGAGACAATGGACCCTCATTTATCAAAGTCTCTGCATGTTTGGAGCAGTTATGATCAAATATTCCACTGGGGCCCTACTAAAATCCCAAACTTATTCTTACATGAAATAGCACTATAAGTTAGACTTATTGTCCATCAAATATGCATGTTTATGCAAGACTTTACCCATGCAGGAAAGTTGGCGAACAAAATATTCAGCCAGTGAATAACTGAAAGCAGGGGACAATTTACACACAACACAGCCCACACAAGCATGTTATCATCAGTAATAAATTACTCATTAAGGAAATCTTCTATTAGGCCTATTTTTATGCTCATGTGTTCATCAACTTTTGCTAATAATGAATGCTCCATTGTCGGTGTTGAGTAAGTTTTGCTCCATTCCAGCTCACTATACGAATACCACTGGAAATATATGGATATGATGACGTATACACACTTTCTTTCAAATAAGTAACACAACATGTGTGACTTGGAAAGTTTTTATGTTAAGTACTATAGGTTTTCTTTCTCTGGCGGCTAGCTCTATACTGCAGGGGTGCCAAAAAGGTAGATCGCGATCTACCAGTAGATCACAAAGGCTGTGCAGGTAGATCACATGACATGCCCCTAAAGAATATTTAAATTAAATATATAAAAGACAATATTCGTGGCATCTGCCACTTGAATTAAAGGCGACTTGATTGATTGACATCTAAATGTGCCTGTCACCTCAAATCCACAATGCAACATTTTGTTTTCAGTGTTGCTGTGCACAAACATTGGTAGCATTATAAATTGCCGCTATTGTAAAGCACCCTCAGATAGGCTACATATTTAAACTATTTGCAGGTGGGTAGATCTTGTTGAGCTGGTCATTTTGAAAGTAGCTCTCAAGTAAAAAAAAAAAAAAGGGTGGACACCCCTGCTCTATAGGATTCTATAGTGGAGACTGGAGACTAATGAATTAGCCCTGGGTAGACTTGAATCTCCACAGAAGCAAGACAGGGTCTACAGCTGATTTATTAGCACAAGCTACTAACTTGTAGATTTGTAGTCTCTCTGCCCCTCTTATTTGTGGCCCCCTAAGGCCATTTGAAGTATTACCATCCATGTAATTACTAAATGTAACCAGTAGGGAGCACACTTCTCTTACCATCCATCTCTAGTATAAACTCAACATATCTGGGGCAGCATTGCAACAGCTTCTGCTGGGTAGTTGTGGGTGTGCTGTCATGACTCATGTTATGTTGAGTTTAGTATCATCACCCAATGTAATTCTTCTGCGATTTGGTCAAGCTGAAAATGTGCAGGCCAACACACAAAATGGGCGGTATTATTTAACTGCTGGTTAAATTTAATTCAGTATTGCTTTTGTAATTGATTTGAAAGTGGTGTGATTTATGTAATTAGGCTTAGATATATTCTAGTGAATGTTTGTAAATGTGGCATAAATTATGCCGCATAATGGAAACATGCTTAATAATAATAATAATAATAATAATAACAATTAGGACGGTATTGTAGAAGTAGTAGGCCTACCAAAAGTAATTAACCGTGAAGAATGGACTGGAGCAGTGAGCAGAAGAGAAGAAATTGCAGGTCGAAGAGAATCATATCTTCATTGTCTTCCATGCAAAGGATTTTCATAAATCCTTTGCATCTCTAAAGATCCTTTAGCAAGGGTAAATATCTGTGTGTGTTTTTATGTCTTAATTATTCATTTTAGTCTCCCCCCGCACATGCTTAATTGGCCCATATTGAGTTTAGAGAAAAAACATTTGCATAAATGCCATATCCTACAAACAATATAATTACATTTCTCTCTGACCCACACGTTTCGTGATGAGCATATTTTGTAATACTATTTAGTATTCGATTACTATAATATCATGTATTATAAATTATAGCACTAAAGGCTTATAGGCCTATGCGAAATGTTGCTGCATTTCAACAGTAGGCTAGGCCTAAGCATTCTGAGAAAGAAAATGTCTGACGCACACATTTGACAGGCTGGTAGTTAAGGTTTCCACTTGTAAGATGAGAACTTTTTAGGTGGGTCGGGCAAGAAAGCAGGTATAGGGGCTAGGGAAGTTGCATTTGCAACACTTGCGCTTTCCCAAACCTCTGTGAGTGAGTGGCTGTCCTGTGTCTGTGTGAGTCCATGCTTGCGCCCTGGTCGGTCTCCCTCTTTCTTCTTTGGACCACCTCGCCTTGAACGTCAGAGAGCAGCTGAGCCACGGCTTAACATTTCAAAACTCTGGCGGCAGAAGAACAAGAAGGCAACATTTCCACACACAGTAGGCTTAACTGGTATATGGGGCTAAAAACCATACACAATCAGGGTGTAGTCAAGGGTAGCGAACCCTGGTGGTGTTGTTTAATCAAAATCAAATTGAGTTTGCTTGTGACACGCAACTTATAAGGAGGTAGGCTACGCAGTTGCAACGTGAGCCTGGAAAACGACCATACATGTCCACTCAGTTGGAAAGAGGCCTACAGCTAGAGACAGACGCGCAGCTTCACTCACTGAAATCTGAATTGGATGACGAAGAAGAGGTTGACGTGACCAGTCTTGACGGATGCCTGTCGCCCGACGAAGGGCGACACGGCTGCCACCATGCCGGAGGAGAGGAAAAAGCATCATGCCCGGAACAAACGCAGACAACGCGGCTGCAGCAGCAGCCTCAGCGAAAGATGACCCGGAGCCCCAAATGTGCTCGCTGTCGGAACCACGGCGTCGTGTCGTGTCTCAAAGGCCACAAACGCTTCTGTCGCTGGAGGGACTGCCGCTGTGCCAGCTGTCTGCTGGTCGTGGAGCGGCAGCGCGTCATGGCAGCACAAGTCGCCCTGCGGCGACAGCAAGCAGCAGAGGTGAGGAGAGAACAACACTTCGGTCATCCGGATTGAGTTGTCCTTTTGGCTTTTTTTTTCTACCATATTTATGATCACAAACTAAATAGTACTAAACCGAATAACGAATGAGAAAGTCGTGTGCATTATGTTCTCAAGCAAGAACATGTATTAAACGCTTTATCTAGGATAAATAGATATCGTGTAAAATATTGACAGCGAGCATATGCCATAATATAAAGTAGCCTAGGCCTAAACTGACAATATTATTACTAATAATATTAATGTTCTAATAATTACTAATAATGAATTATTATGTTGAAGGGGAAAAGGTGACGATATTGAATTATAAATAGTCTACATTATTTAATAGGCTAATTGTATAACATTGAGAAATGTATGCTATTATACGATATTTTCTAGGAACAACAATGTGATTTGTCAATAAAAAATAAAGCTTAGCATAATACAGTAGCCTGTATAGGTCACAGCCAGTCTTTTGGCTATAGGGTAAGCAGATTAAATAATTAGCTTGCATGTCAATTCAATCTTTTCCCCCCCTCTAATTTAAATTGTTTATAGACCCACAGGGCATAGGAAATATTCACCAATATACAATTGGTAGTGGTACTAATGCATTTTTGCTTGTGTTGGACCGCAGAATGTGTATTAGAAAATGCATGCAAAAACCTATATTACTCAATGTCTCACACTCACAGATCTTTTTTTAATATGAGGATTACAGCCTAATATATTACAGTTCTGCTCTAATTTCTCTAATTACCCTACAGAATACACACAATTATATAATTATGTAAGATGTCTGAGTCTCGTTTCCATTTTGCTCCCAGGGAAAGAGAGGGGTCAGGTGTGTGGCTCCGATGCGAAGAACAGCATATCAGCGCTACACCAGAGCACCAGAGCCAAGTATCCTAGCTAAAAGCATCCTGCAGGGTAAGGTGTAATTAACACCTCCATTCTCATTAGCTCGTTGCCTCTATAAAACAGTGATGGAAAATGTAACTGCTCTTTTTTAGGAGTCAGCTAGTTTTAAAAAACGAGTTCACACCAACTATAAGAAAATGCAAAATACAATGGAACGATATAGTTTTAGTTATCGTTATAGTTATAGCCTAGTGCTCAGTATGTACAGCCCTTTAGGCCGATCGTTTTTGACTACATAAAAATAAATATATATCATGAATTTTATGTTACACGTTTCAACTTTCATTTCTTAACGTTGTATAGAAATGAAAATAATGGAATCACCATTTGCATTAACTGGTGATTTTGTAGGCAATGTTTTGATTTGAAGGTATATTTTCCTTTTGGGAAAGAATATTTCACAATTTAATGAAAGCAGTGTTTAGAGGACCTGTTCAAGTGTCATTGGCTTGCGTCAGAGGCATCTAATTTATAAAAACAAATTGCTGCTGTGAATGGCAGTGTATCATGGTTGATCTTTTTTCATAAAACATGGCCATTCTGTTGCATTACTGCAAAACATAGTGTGAATATAATAATATAATTTATTCTGGACACTTTCCAATGCATCCCTCCTGGATCACAGAAGGGATCTTCTCTCTTTGTTGCATCTAGAGTCTAGACATCTGGAAGTGTATAATACAAATAAGAATAATATGAATACATTAGATTAGTTAGAATAATAATGAATAAAGAAATCAATTCATGACATCATCGGGTGACTACTTCCCATGCAGGACTAAAATCAGCCGTACCACCACAGGAGGACACTCCCTGCTGGTCGATGCAGACACTCCGTGATGACCCTCACCTCTCCTGTCCCTCCGTCAGTGCCAGGATGAGGAAGAGGAGAGCTTTTGCGGACAAAGAGCTGGAGAGTGTGATGTTGGCACGGGAGTTGAGACAGATAGACCTGGAGAGAGACCTGTCTTTATCTTCCTCTGCTCTCCTCCCCTTCCTTCACTGTCCAACACTGCCTGTTGCCCCTAGTTCTGGCCAACACTGGCACCCCCTCAGTGAGGACCCCATTGGTATAGGGGCATACACTTACACGTCTGTGTTTAAGTATAAGCCTGTGTACGAGTGTGATCTCAAATTCTGTCGGGAGGAGCTCTTCAGCTTGAAAGCCAGACCTTCTGTGGATGTCGGGTACCCTGATTTCACACCCAAGGCAGGCGGAAACAAGGAGCTTGCAAGGGTCACGTCCGACAGGGAGGATGGTGAGCACGACATCTGGAGGGGCTGTAAGAAGAGAGACTTGTCCCGCCCAGAGTTTTTCGACATACCGTTATTATTAAACCAGCGTCTTGAAAGTTACCGGCGTGTCACTTCAGCTGATCAGAACTGTGACAATGGCTTGTCAAAGCAAACATTACCCAGGCGAGAATTAGCTGACTTTAAAGGTGACATACAGTCCATTGTTGGTTTGGATCAGGGGATCCAGGGTGAGCCACAGGCCGGCACATCCAGCAGGATTTCAAACCTGGTGCCAGGTAAGGCTTGGTCGGGAGCTATTCCTGCCACCGTAGTCAGCCCTCACATAATTTCTGACAAAATCCCTCGCACCAACTCAGTCAAATCTCCTGCTGTGAGGCCATTACCTTTCTCTGTGGAGGCATTGCTGAGGGCCTGAGAGACAAATGGAAAGCAGCGTGGCTCAGCTTTGTTACTGTGTGGACTAAGATGTCACCAACACTGAGGGTGTATAAATGAAAAACTGGCTGATCATTTACCATTGCAAAATAGTCTTTCTTTGAAAAAGGCTCGTTGCTGTACAATTGCACTTGAAGAGGTACAATACCAAAGAGAGTATAATTATAGGCCTATTTCATAAAAATTAAAAATTAATTTTGTTAATTATTATTAATTAGTAAAAATATAACAGCAAAAAGATGTATATGTATTATATAATTTGCTTGCCTGACACATTACCAGTTTATGCCTATGTCAAAATTTCCTTTGAACATTTCATCAAAAAATGTATTCCTTATGATCCTTCTTTATAAAAAGAAATTTCTTGCAACATGATGCTTAGATCTCTCTTACATCAAATATATTTTCTTCTCTTCCCCAAAGCAGAAATACTTTCATAAAACATGGTTAATGAAAAAGTCAAGTGCTGACTGAAGTCCTGCCCAGTTCTCTTTTTGTTACATTTCAAATCAAAGTGTGGATGTGGTTGGTTGGCCTCCGTTTCAGTTCTCTGGCATCACACTGTCAAAACAAACTTGGTGGTGCTCAGAATCCCTCTTAACTAAAAAGAAAACTAACAATGAAATAGAGCAAGGAGGCAGGTGGCTCACTATTAGAGAGCCAGACAACCCCCCACCAAAAAAACATAAACTAAAAACCAGCCATGCAATTCTTGTGACCATACTCTTTAACAAGGGATGACAGCAAACCCTCAATATCTGACACGTCTGCTCATGTTTGTTCCTTTTTGTGTAATTTAGTGTGTTTGAGCTCAGCGCATGACAGGCATTCAGTCAGACTATCGTTATTGCTGTATAAATTTACACCCCACTCTGAGGAATGACATTCTTTTCAGAATTCTATGCATTATCACCTCATCACACCAACAGACTGAGAGATGATGGGGAATAGCGGGACAGGCGGATGGGTGGGTGCCAGGGTTGCCTAGGCAACATTGTTCTTTATTGTACACCAAGCTTTGTTTGAACCCACATTTGATCTATATCCAGATTGGGTTTGTTTTTCCTTCATTCCCTCTCCCGTGCTTGTTGTGCATTGTAATCTGTGAGATGTGGAGATCAGAGAGTTTAGACAACTCTGGCCCATGTGGCGTCAACACAGAGGCGATAGCACACTGCTCTGTCTTTTGTTTGCCGCTATCTACTGGCATCTCCAAATGCCCGCCTATCTCCCCGTGTCTCTTTCACAGACAGACTGAGGGATTGGAACAAAAGGAGAATGATGTCGTAAGCCTGAAAGCACAGAAATGTGTGCCGGTCGCCTTTTACAGTACTGTACAAAATCAGTGAGTATTATGCAGTATTAAGTGACAAAACAACAAGCGCCAGTCGGTGAACACCGGGGATCTGTTTTATCCCCCACAATGTAGGGCGGTATTCATTTCTCATTTTCACTCATGTTTAATCATTCTGGAAGCACATGATTGTCATTTAACTACTTGAACCTCGCAATGCCATCATGCATTGTGAGCTTTTAGATCGGCTATTTTCAGAGAAGAGATTTAGTGTAGAAAAGTCAAATTCACAAAAACATACCGTAGTTGTCATTCATGGATTTGAATATAGGGTTTAAGTGGTTAAGAGAGACTTCACACACTGAAAATGCCAGTCATGCTAACCATTTTCTTATTAGGACTGCACCAGCAACAGATTAACTATATTGTTATGTATTATTTAAAAAGATCAGAATATATAGAATACATTGACCTTTGTCTTTGAGGGCCAAGAGAGTATAGGAAGGGACAGCTGGAGGGGTATGTTGGACTAAGGCCAATATACCCTGTATGCTGACAAAGCAGATCAGACAAGTTGAAACACATTTATTTATTTTTGTATTTGTTTGCGTACTCAACCTCCTAAACCCTCTTCTACTCACCCACTGCCCTTTATCACCTACCTTTGTTCCTTCTTTCGTGCTTTCCCATTTCCATTTCAGCAGTATCGATTTCACTCTGCTTGCAGTAGAGAAGCTTTGCTTTGGCCGGGCTATGACTCTGAATTATTATTCATTTAAAATTAAACAAATCATGTCGGATGGCATTACAACTACTGTACTCATTAAAATCCTCACTGCTAATTTAACAAACCTTGTGGTTCAACTTGGGACCATTTTACACGACAAATAAAAGGAAAGTGTGTGAATGTGTGTATGATGTAGGGGTAAAGGTATGTGATAAAGATAAAGACCATACACACAAACATCTAAACATGCTATGTTTAGCCTACTGTTTCCCACAGAAAACTCTGTCAACCACTAACTAATAGCCCACCACTAACTCATGCATGTGGGGGACTGATCATCGCCTATACTCATAGGCACATAGTACAGTACTACTAGTACTATTAACCTCCTACCACCTTATACTATTGATGGTAGCTCAGTGCAGAATGCAGATGTGACAGGGAGGCAAAATGGTAAATAAAATGGTGCATTAACATAGCACTTTTATCCAAAGTGCTTCAAAATTCACACAACAACCTGCACATCTGAAGCATTTAGGGGTTCAGTTTCTTGCTCAACTACATATCGATACTACTAGCCCAGGGGAGCCGGGGATCGAACCGGGAATCTTCGGATTCCAAGCAGCCACTCAACCTCCTGAGCCACTGCTGGCTTATTCTCATATGGGACAGGATTCCATGCTTGTAGCTATGTGTGAAGCAACCAGCAATCATGCTGACCGGTGCAGTGTGTAATTTAGCCATCAGTCAATCTGTGATTTCTTCCTTGACAGGTCATCGGTGACACGGAGTAACATGGTTCAGGGGAAAGCCTTTGATCAACGTGCCAGTTTCCCATCACAGAATAAGAATGATATGGATTGGGTGCTTCCATGTGTAGCATGGTCTCCCCCGTAGGAACTAGCAAATAACAAGGCTGCAATTATATACTGGACAGTTCAGTTTGTGATAGAATATTATTATTATTATTATTAGGTGTGCCGTCCACCTCCCCACTCATTCTATGGCTATGGTGATGCAATAAAACTTATCATGGCTACTAAGCAAAGATATCATATAACATAATGCAGTTGGCACATGGGGTCGAATGTTCCACCTCTCACAGTCTCATGCATTGTCCAAATAATTATCTCCATGACAAGATCAATTGTCTTTTTTGATGGCAGCTATCTTACGTGTAATGCGTATTATTGCGACCCTCAGGGCCGTAGCCCATCTATCCCCTTTCATTCTATGACACTTCCACCCTGACAGAGTATCAGCAACATTTAGCATCAGGGTTCAGGCTTTGATCCGTGTGCCAGCTTCCCTCGCTCTGCTCTGCCCTACCCTGCCCTGCAACGGCCCTGCCTGCTCCTTTGGTGTCTGGCAGCCAGGCCTGACCTAAAGGGCCTGGTGTCTGGTTACACTACAGCCAACCTGTGCCTGCGTCTCTGTGCGCATGCCTGTGTCTCTGTGCGCGTGTGTGTGTGTGTGTGTGTGTGTGTGTGTGTGTGTGTGTGTGAGTGAGTGAGTGAGTGAGTGAGTGAGTGTCCATGAGTGTGATAACATTATGGGTGGTCTGCCCTCTTTAATGGCTACTTCACTTGACCTCTTTGATCCCAGTAAGAAAGCACAGTGTCACCTGCCGCAACACACGATCACTCCAACGCCAGGCCTGAGCCTCAGGCAAGTATCAAATGAGAAGAGTGTGCAGCAGCTGACCGGGGTCCCCCAGGGATCTATACTTGGTCCACAATTTACAATTTAGGCATTTAGCAGACGCTCTTAATCCAGAGCGATTTAGGTAACACATGCACACTTGACGAGTTCAACGACGGCCTCTGGTGCAGGTGGAACCTTTGAAACTACAGGGACACCTTCCATCAACTTGTTACTTCCATCCTAAAGAAAGTGGATCTAAAACCTTTGGCACAGCTACAATGTCTTGTGCCCATACACTGGCTTGCCAATGTGCTCGCAGGATGTGTTCTACGATGGACCCTTACATTGGACATATCTTTCCAACACCCTGATTGCCCTTGAGCCGTTTAAACATGTGCCACCGAAGTACTTCAGCTGATTCATATCCAAGTTTGAAGAGCTGACACAAACTTTTCACACCTGGCTAACACCTCCAAGGATGGATAAGGGCCAACACCAAGTTCAGCAAGTGCATGGAGTACAAGGTCAATCTTCCTGCTTCAAATCTTTCATGAAGACTGGTGATGCAGTCTTCATGAAAGATTTGAAAAAAAGTAAATACACATCTGCTCCAATGAGGCTAGGTGCAAGAGCCAGTTCCTTTTTTTTTAATATATTTTTTATCCCACGATTTTGTAACCCATTTTCACCCCTGTGTCAATCATCTAATGTGATCCTGGGCTCTACACACCCTCCGCCAACCTGGGGAGAGCAACGGACTTAACTCATGCTTCCTTCATGCTTGAGTGTCCAAGTTGCTCCTTTACACCTGACAGGGGGGAGTTTCCCTGGTTGGACGTAGCGCGTGGAAGGAACACGTTATTCCAACCAGTTCCTTTCCCCTCCATCAGGCGCCCCGGCTGGCCAGGGGGAGGCAGTTTAGAGACCAGGATTACTGCATGTTTTTTGTGAGGGTATCTACCCTAGGGGACACGGGGAGAACATGCACAAAATATTGCTACACAGCCATGTATTGCCATGGTGATAAAATATTGTTAGAGTGGAAATAAAAAATGTAAACCGTTTTTTTTGTTTCCATAGAACAGAAAAAACATGGTTTACAAGAATCTACACGAAATGTTCACTAAACTGGATTCTGCTACATATATACATACACTATTATTAGATAATTGACACCGAGTGAAAAAAATGGTTTGCAAAGTTGTGGGATAATTTTATTTTATTTTGGCAGGTAGCACCACGTTGGGCCAAAGACGAGATGAATGTGTCTAGTGACACAATACGACTAGTTGACTTTTTCAATTATCTGACAACTGGTAATGTACATCATCTGCTCTGGTTGTTCAAGCACCAACTCTCACTTTGTGCCCGGATCTCCTTCTTTTTTAACCAACACTCACTCTTCAATACCAAGTTCACACAGTCAGGCCATCAGAACTAATACAACCAGGGCCTAATAGAGAACAAGCATCTGGGCTGCCCTCTGACAGAGACATTCCTAATTGACTGTATTTGGGTTTCAGTCTCACCACAAGCCACCCTTCACTTAACAGAAGCCCAAACACACGAGCCCTGTGTGTAACCAAGTCTGCCGTGGTTGGAGTAGAAATTTCACAGCTTTAAAAACATCTTTGAAACAGGCAGGGTAGAGTTCTCTTCCCCCCTGCTGCCTGTACCCCTCCAACCCAACCACCCTGACCTGTACTGTTTGGATTTTTCCACGCACTAGAGAGTGTGTGTTGTATGTGTGCGTGTGTGTGTCTGTGGAGCTCCCCTGCCTGTATTCCAGTAGCCAGACCGAGTGAACAGCCCTCATGCCCGTGGCTGCAGCTGTGTAGCGATCCAGTTACCGTCACATGGTGCCACTTGGCTGCTGGAGAACCACCTTTGCAATATTAGAAAGCAAAGCAGACCACAAGTCAACTCCTTTTCTCACCTCTTTCACTCGCTCTCCCCAGTCTCTTGCTTCGTACCTCTCTCACGCATTCTCTCCCTTACTTAAACTTTCCTTTACAGCATTTGCTGTCTTTTCAACAAGAAAAAAACATATCTGTCCCTTTCTCATCAGTTTCTTAATTGTTTTCAAAAACAAATGTGAAGGTAATATGATTTTATCTTTTCAAATAGGCAAGGCAAATGTATGCTTTAAACAAAACTTTAAGCATTGAAACATTAAGACAGAGAGCAGACATTATAGACATTATAAATGACTAATTAACATGGGGTAACTAGACATAATCAGCAATGCCTCTCAGGTGTGTAATGATTGCAGCGTCTCTCCAGTCCAAACATAAAATGATCCCTTTTGTGGTCAACTACACATAACCTTAGCATAACCTTCACAGCTTTATACACCAGCTCAGTCCTCAGCCCTTTCACTTCATAAGCTTACACCAGCACATGCCATGCATGTCCAAGAACTTAATACACCAAGGGTGGCAGCAATAACATCAATGAAAAAAATAACCCAGAGCCTCTGTCCTCTGAACCATTAGTGCAATATTTACGCAGCTTGGTTCGGATTCTGTTCTGTAGAATATTTTGGAAACCTAAACCAATGACCCCACTAACCACATTCCCACTTCTGGTAATCCAATCTGCCACAGTGTTATTTGCGCCCTCATCTATAAACCCTGTGTGCTCACTTATTGGCACCCTCTAAGAGTGATTGATTATCTCTGAAGCCTAGCTCGTAAAGGGAGGGGCTGGTGGGATTATTGACATATCAAACGACGTTTTGCTGTTGAGATGGGACACTTTCAAGAATAACAGCCAGCAGGGGCAAAGTTAAAATAAAAGGTAAATGGTCCATTTAGCACCTTTCTCAAAAGCGCTTTCATTCACACACACACCAATTGTGGAGGAAACCATGCAATGAAGGCACCAACCTGCTCATCAGGAGCAGTTAGGTGTTCAGTGTCTTGCTCAAGGACACCTCGACACACAGCCAATAGGAGCCGAGGTTTGAACAGGAAACCTTACAAAAATGGCCTCTCTACCTCCTGAGTCACTGCCACCCAAAATGTTATTTGGCCAGAGGTCATTAGCAATCAGTGATAGGATAAAGCAGAGTGGCTTGCTAGCCATCAAGATTATCTACAGTAGGCTGGGTGTATGTAACCAGCTGACATCAGCAAAACGTTTAGAACTGTATTTACGTACTCTGACTTACTTTGTGCTAGAGATAGTATATGTGTGTGTGGATAATATATGCTGCTATTATCCATCTTGAGTTTCGGTGGAACTGCACATGGTATAGCCATTGACAGGGATCAAAGGGGCTTTTCTATTTCAGACTGCTGTTTTGACTGGCAGTGGAAGCGTTGGGAGATGAGGCGAGGACTGCCACTGTCTCTCTTTCCCAAATCACCTCCCTCTCCCTGCCAGTTATTAAATGTTTTCTCTTTGAAATAAAACACTTCCTCAAATTCAGGGATGAGTCCTGCTTTGATAGATGACCCTGACAGATCTCTCTCTCTCTCTCTCTCTCTCTCTTACTTGAATATGGTTCACTTCAGAAATCCTCTCACACAAAAGCAAACTACCTGGCCACGCGCAGCACGATTACAATCAAGAAGGTTTATTGCGCTTTTCCATGCTCCAGGTGACTCGCCACATGAAATTGACATGGCACGATAAGTCACGAAATCTATATTTTGACAGCGGTCTACGACAATCTGATCTTATCGCTTCAGTTAACTGCTCAATTCACTATAATTCATCAAGCCAGTCATATAGCAGGCTGCAATGATGTTGCATAAACACCTACAGATTTCTAAACAGAGTTCAATGTATGTAGGGCAAAGCAATTGAAACAAGAAAAGAGGTGCAATACATCTGAAGGTTTTGTGCTGACATACCATTGATTAAATTAAAAGACATGGATTGGATGTTGAGCTAATAAGCTATATTGTAAAGACAGGACAAGAAAGCACACAGTAAGATCAGCATCCATTTATTTATTTCTAAATCGGAGGTACCCGGAGTTAACACTGAGGATTTTACTGTTCATGAAAATAGGCCTATACTTGTTCCCCTAATTCAGTGTTCATGCAGTTCTCTGTTCCTCTATTTCTCTCTAAACAAGAACCGCACCACACACACATACTGTACACATCATTTTGCACCCATTACGCTAGGAACCCCCCACACACCTGTATCTGGATAACCTGCTCTGTCTCTCACACACACACACACACACACACACACACACACACACACACACACACACACACACACACACACACACACACACACACACACACACACACACACACACACACACACACACACACACACACACACACACACACACACACACACACACACACACACACACACACACACACACACACACACACACACACACACACACACACACACACACACACACACACACACACACAAAAACCACTGATGGCTTTTTTCCCTGTAATATTTTCTCTGTAACACAAGCCATTCTGTCTTATGTTTTCACTTCAAACAAACCTATTAATCACCTTAATCGCCCTCAATTAACCCCCTCCCTCACCAGATGCTTGCTTCGCACGTCATGCCTGTAGCCGTTGGCTCAGTCACTCGCGCGGCCGCCTCCGCCAAACAGGTGATAAATCACCACCGCAAGGCAATCTCCGCCGCAGGATAATTCACATAATATCACGGACCCGGATGACAAAACATTAGCCACAGGGAAACAGAGGAAGCAGCCACAGGGAGGCCAATGGAAACCAGGGAAGCTTGCAACATAATGGTGTGAGCCCAAAGCCATGCGTATGCGTTTAAAAAAAAAAAGGGCTGGGTGGGGATGCAGGTGTGGGAGGCCATGCATCTCGGTTTGGGGGTTTTAATGTTTATTCCCTCTATTCAGGGAGCAGCTAGCTAGGGGATCGCTGGACAAGGCCCAAGGCCCATTGAAACAGCTAGGGGATCGCTGGACAAGGCCCAAGGCCCATTGAAACAGCTAGGGGATCGCTGGACAAGGCCCAAGGCCCATTGAAACAGCTAGGGGATCACTGGACAAGGCCCAAGGCCCATTGAAACAGCTAGGGGATCGCTGGACAAGGCCCAAGGCCCATTGAAACAGCTAGGGGATCGCTGGACAAGGCCCAAGGCCCATTGAAACAGCTAGGGGATCGCTGGACAAGGCCCAAGGCCCATTGAAACAGCTAGGGGATCGCTGGACAAGGCCCAAGGCCCATTGAAACAGCTAGGGGATCGCTGGACAAGGCCCAATTAAGGCCCATTCAAACATGTCAGTGTAGAGGGAATAAATATAGTAGAACAAACACATGAATCAGAAAACCAATTAGTACTGAAACGTTTCGGCAAACAGCCTTCTTCAGAGCAGATTAAAAAGTCACTTTTTAATCTGAAGGCTGTTTGCCGAAACGTGTCAGCTGAGAAATTGCGTCTGAGCCAGTCTTGCATCTTTTATTTTGGAGTGCCGCTTTTACCACTTTGTTGGTTCATGAGTTAAGTTATATTTAAAGCTGAGCACCCACTCCCTTAACCAAGGGCAGTTTACAGAGGAAGCACACCTGCTTTTATTTTTTAAGGGAACCCCTTTTGGTGTTCTAACCTAACCCTTCTGGACGGGAACCCCTCTTGGGGTTCTGTACAGTATGTACAGTATTCAAAAATGTAAAAAAAAAAAAACGTTGATGCTGCCATATAAATATTTTAAGTTTTTCAGAAAGCTTAAGTCAGGATTTAGAGGGCTTTTTAGGATCGGCCTCAGTCCAAAACCAATTAGTACTGTTGCTGGCTCAATTTGAAACAACTATAAGTTTCAAAGGCCACACTAAAGACTCTTCTCTTCTAAATGGAAAACGGGGAAAAAAAGTCAAATGGTTCACCAATTTGACCAACAAGGAATGTGCAAACAACT
This sequence comes from Protomyctophum parallelum, assembly GCF_964188405.1. Taxonomy (NCBI): domain Eukaryota; kingdom Metazoa; phylum Chordata; class Actinopteri; order Myctophiformes; family Myctophidae; genus Protomyctophum; species Protomyctophum parallelum. Next base: position 28,020,844 of record NC_139701.1, on the reverse strand, counting down.
ACGTTTATTCTTCTTCTGTCGTTTAGCAGTGTTACAACTGTAGATTGGGTTACTCACAAGGCAGCTTTGCCAAATGTTTGATATAGAAGATTAAAGTATGCTGTGCTTTGAACACTTCTGTACTGGGGGCCCTCTCCTGTTACAGCCCTGGAAAAGTTTAAACAGGGCCAGAGGATACCGTGTTTGCTTAAAGCTGCATTCCAGAATTGTTTTTATTTTGCGGATATGAAACATTATTTCTGGTGTAAGGTAGTGTGTGTTAATATATCACAAAACGCAAAGGAGTTGTGGTCTTCCATTTACATCCCATGGTGGGGTAGGACCACACTACTGGTTAACAAGTGTTATTGCCTGAAACAAAACAGTCACCGGTGTCTTTTTTTGCTGTTTCAGAGATGGTAACTCAAGATTACAATCAATGGAGTGCATGAGGAGGGAAGTAGCATGACGTTTTAAAAACTGACACCGATTGTAGGCAATCAGTGTCGCTTTGGGAATATCAGGCTAAATAAATAGCAATATCACCAGATAACTATCACATGCTATTCCAATATAAATTACTCATTGAGATCATATTTCTTTCTACTAATCATTAAAATAATACAAGTAAAATCACTTAGATCTTGTGAGTAAGTTCTTCTATTTCCCCCTACAGACACTTGAGACTGTAAAAGGTCAGGCGGAGAAAGGAGATGACAGGTCGCACGTCTGATTCAAATATATGGCCTTACTCATGTTCTTTTAATCCTTATCTAACATGCACGTTGCCTGCTGTGAACACGCTCGTATTTTTAGACATGGGAACTTCCCAATGCAACCAACCACAATGTTTGAATCGCTGGGCTCTCAGTGGAGCATTGTGATATTGTGGAGCTCAGTAGAGAATTGAACCAGTTTTTTATAAAAAGGAGTATCTGTGTGAGGAATTAATCTGTAAATAACCATGCTTGTTTTGCTCAAACTGTATAGATTAGATAGGTGTACTTAACGTATACTGTATGCATATACTTTACCTCACCATGCATTCTATTATCACACTATAATTCTAACAATGTCTGAATGAATGTCAGAAACACCGTCGTATCTCCTCATTGCCTGCACCAATCGCTCCCACTTTTCACACAGGCATTGACCATAATAATATGGAGGTCTTAACGAAGCCCTTTTTTCGATTTGACACATTAATGATTAATAATGAATTTATTAGTGAATTCCTCACACACCTCCGCCCCTTAGCGACACCTGTATCACAGGCCACCATTCTCACTGTTACCCCACTGGCATGCTTCCTCTAGCTACCGGCGCAACACAACAAATAGTGCCCTATAAACGCGCCGTGCGTGTGTGTGTGTGTGTGTGTTGCATCTTTGGCCGTCTTCTCCTACTAAAGCACACCGTTTGCACACATCTCACCATACACAACACCAAAAGCTAGCCTGTCCACAGATCAACCACTACTTTGCATTCTAATTCAGGTCATATTTACAGTACTACGGCCTTCACAGTGACCGGGATATTTCCAACCCCCTATTGTCCAAACTCGCTGATCTGCTCCACACCACCTCAGGCCCCTCCCCCTCGCTCTGGCTGCTGTCCTTTGCACGGACAGGCGATTGAGGCGAACACTCTACCTTAGTAGGATCCGAGGGTTTTCTTCTTCCTCTTTGTTTGGAGTAGCCTATACCTTCACATGGATTACGTTCGCTACGGGGATGGATTACGTTTATTTTATCACCTTTACTTTGCTTTGGAGGGAGTGTTACGTTGGGAAGGAACTCTGGGGGCAACAGACTTTGTTTGGAAACACGGAACAATACAAAACAATAAGGGAGCTCGCGCGTGTGTGCGCGAGACACAGACATTTGTTTCGGATCATTCACTCATTCATTCAACTCTGTGTGTATAACTGTTGATTCCTTCATTTGACTTGAGATAAAAGGTTAACGTGAGTTTTGTTTCTGACTGTTTTCTGCTTGCTTATTAAGGCTATTTTCATTACATTCCCTTTATCAATCGTATCCTAAGAGGAGATCATTCACAACCCGTGATTTAAATAATTCGTAGCAGTGATAGCGATATCTGACCGTTACATATGGTCAGATATTACATACAACAAACAACATGCCACGAAGAAAACGATATCTCCTTCCTGAAGGTAGCAGATATGGTGTACCAGCATACAATAAAGTAACATTCATCTTAATTAAATTAATTTGCGTTAAAATAAAAAACATCTCCCCACTAATCACGTGTCACCACCAGTGAAATGCATGTTGGGACGGACACAGATTAATACTGGGACACATTTTTCTGCGCAACAGACCCACACAGGGAAAACAACTCTGACCCCGATACTACTAGCTACTCTTGCGTCAGTCAACATAACTTCTTCTTTGGGAAGCATTGCGGCCAACGCGCGGGTTGTGTGGCACAGGCACCTGAAAGCCAGCTCTGACAGTTTTGACGGGGGCATGTTAACGTGAACGAAAATATTCAATAACTTCCATTTATAGACAGAATATCACCACCAAATTTACATCACACATCAATGGTGTACTTATGATTGTACTACAGCATTTACTTTTGTGACCAACCCAACTTCACAACACCATCTGTAAACAATTCCCCCCCCCCTATCACATTACCCACACTGAACATCATTTGCTGTTCATATATTCAGAACGGGTAAGGAAGGTAATTCTGCAAAGCAGATTTCATATTCCCCATTGTTGCTGTGTTAGAGTTAAAGAGGGTTAGTGTCTTACCTGTACTATTACCTACACCTTTTTAATGTCATATTATATTGTTCATTTGATTTAATTACAGTCCAGTATTATCTTTATTATTACTTGCGCAAGCAGAGCGCGCAAGTAATAATTTCGCCCAGTCTCTTTCACTGTGACAGCCAACCCGCCATTTGATGTGTACGCAAAAAAACATCAAATCTGTGCCTGTTTTGCTGGGACCAGATTACACAAATGACCATATGTCTTACGTCATCATTGAGAGCTAGTCATACGTATACTATACATAATCAGTCAAAATAAAATAGCAAATTGTGCCTGATCTGCTGGGACCAGAGTACGTGGTGTGTATATGTATGACTAGCTCTCAATGATGACGTAAGAAATATGGTCATTTGTGTAATCTGGTCCCAGCAAACCAGGCACAGATTTGCTGTTTTGCTTGCATAAGCATAAAATGGCGGGTTGGCTGTCACGGTTTTTGACGCAAAGTAACCACAGTATACCGCTAATCAACTTACAACTACATACTCTATATAGTATATGTATATGTATACGTATGTCTTATGTCATCATTTAGAGCTAGTCATACGTATACTATATACATAATCAGTAAAATAAAATAGCAAATTGTGCCTGATCTGCTGGGACCAGAGTACGTGGTGTGTATATGTATGACTAGCTCTCAATGATGACGTAAGACATATGGTCATTTATGTGATCTGGTCCCAGCAAACCAGGCACAGATTTGCTGTTTTATTGGCATACGCATAAAATGGCGGGTTGCTGTCGCGGTTTTTGGCGCAAAGTAACCACAGTATACCGCTAATCAACGTACAACTACATACTCTATATAGTATAAATGTATATGTATACGTATGTCTTACGTCATCATTTAGAGCTAGTCATACGTATGCTATATACATAATCAGTAAAATAAAATAGCAAATTGTGCCTGATCTGCTGGGACCAGAGTACGTGGTGTGTATATATATGACTAGCTCTAAATGATAATGTAAGACATATGGTCATTTATGTGATCTGGTCCCAGCAAACCAGGCACAGATTTGCTGTTTTATTGGCATACGCATAAAATGGCGGGTTGCTGTCGCGGTTTTTGGCGCAAAGTAACCACAGTATACGGCTAATCAACTTACAACTACATAATATATAGTATATGTATATGTATACATATGTCTTACGTCATCATTTAGAGCTAGTCATACGTATACTATATACATAATCACTATACACAAGTAAGACGCGCAAACGCGTGAAGCGAACGCAGCTCGTGTGTGTGTGGTTGTGTGTGTGTGTGTGCTACAGCTGCGCCCTGTGTGTGTGTGTGTGTGTGTGTGTGTGTGTGTGTGTGTGTGTGTGTGTGTGTGTGTGTGTGTGTGTGTGTGCTACAGCTGCGCCCTCTGGTGGCGGGCCGGTGGTGTAACAGCGTGACACACACACACACACACACAGACATTCAGCCCTTGCTGTCATAGTAAGTGGCTCCCTGCGTTCGCAATTAATATCACTATAATCCAAGATGAAATACATTTAAAACAATTGACAATTTACAATAAATAATAAAATAACTATACTGTATAATATATTTTAAATCAGTTTATATACCTTTTTTTCATCACATATCAATGATTTATTTTTCTTTGAAAACCTAAAAAGGGATATAGAATATATCTACATCGTTAAAACTGTATTTCTTATATAGATAGAAACTTGAACCATACTTAATACTAGGTGTTTATATGCATAAAGTAGGTAGGTAGCAAATAGTTACACCTAATAATTTTACATTTCAAACGTTCCTTCGCAGATATACTGAGATTTGACAGTTTACAGCGGTCGAAAGTACTTGCGCGCTCTGCTTGCGCACTAGTTGGCCATTTATGGCCTACTAGTGTGCAACAAGCAAGTATGCACTCGACAGAGTGCAGTTCTAGTTAATATTATTATTATTAAGTTGTATATGTATTGCTGTTGTTAGCAGAGTTTAGTGGAACAGGCCACCCCGATCCCAATAGTTCGCTGCTTGTATCTACCTGTCTGTATAAGCGAGAGACACATAACTCCCTCTTGATTCTCCTAATTGACTCTTGAGAAAGTGTTTGACACTGTAGTCCAACCCATCCAATGGTTTTGCTATGGCAACAAGCCTAGTAGAGAGACTGTGATGACAGATGGCTTCATCCATATCAACCGTATGAGCATTGAAAGATCTGCCTCCAGATTAACGTTGGTATGGATCCTGGGAGAGTTTACAAAGAGGTTTGTCATCACTACTGGGATCTTGTAATGAACATAAAGCCGGTCTGACAGTGGGAAGAACAGAGAATGTCACTCTATACTACAACCTACTGTATGCAATAAACATGACATTTACAAGAATAAAATGAATGAACTGGTGCATCACTATATTCAACATACAAATAAATGTGGAACCTCTCTGTGGTCTTAAACGTGGAACCTCTCTGTGGTCTAATGATGTTGTCCTAATCATGGTTAGACATGTGTTGGGGATTTAGCCATAAGTTCATGGCCCTAACAGTAGGCTATCTTTGAACCAGGGCAGAGGAGTGAGACCCTACATCCACACTTCAAGCTCCCATGGGCGCTCGTTAATGCTAAGGTCAATTGAAACTAGATGCCGTTTATATTCCCCAAGATCTCCACAATGCCTTTGTTTGTTTGTGTGTGTGTGTGTGTGTGTGTGTGTGTGTGTGTGTGTGTGTGTGTGTGTGGGGGGGTGCTGCTGGCATGGTTCCTTAGGGAAGCACACAGGGGGAATAAATGAAAAGCACAATCTCTTTCCTCAACAAGGAAATTGCAAGTGCCTTTGTAGCACTTAACCCAAACTGCTGTAGCAGAGCAGCAGGGAGAGTCTAACAGGATTTTTTTTCCGGCAATTGAGCATTATTCACACAAAGGCCATGTAGCTGTGACTTTGCATCTCAATTGTCTTCAACTATATGAACACTAGCATCCCTGTCCTGGGCATGTCATAAAGGACATGACAGACATTTTCACACTGAAAATACCAGATTATTTATTTATGTTAATTGGACCCCTCCCCGCTGTAGCTCTCCTTATTGATTATAAACAGACAAAACAATTAACAATGCATTAACAAATAGCTCAAACATCCCTTTCAATATTGGTGAGTTGCTTAAGAATCCATTTACGATATGCATCACAGAAACTACTAATGATCCATTTAAGTGAAATATCACTTTAAACCAGGAGTGTAGTGCAGAATGGAACTGGTCCATAAGTGATCAAAACTGATGTGAATTTAAAAGTGGCCTAAATTGGGCTGAAATTTCCTTGTGTGGTCACCAGTGTTTTCTAACGATCCATCAAACTAATGTGTTGGGCAGAAAAAGACCCACGGTTAAACTGGGAGCTCAATCGTCACAGATTAGAAGCCTATCCGCAGACAGTGGCTATACTGTTGGAGAGAGAGGGAAAGAAACAGAGAGAGAGAGAGTGAGCAGTGGAAGGATTTACGTGTCTCCAAGCTCTCCTCTTGCTACAGTATGTAACCAGTCATTACAGTGGGGAGAGGGATGAGGCCTGGAGGCCTTCAGACAATCATTTATCAATCATCACATCAGAAGGGAAAACCCTTCCTTCCCGGTGCGAGTTTCCACTCAGCGTACTTAAGTTCTCCACCACTCAATCACTGCAAGACTCCGGCAACGGAGGAAGAACGACGGCAGGGATGAATGGACGAACAGCAGGAATTAGGCTGCTGTTAACTCACCCAGGCCCGAATCATAGACAGATGTATGAGAAAACACTGAGTCGGTGGTGCTGACAAACGGAGACTGGTCTCTCTGAGCAAATGAAGGAGCATTACAGTCTGTGGATGGATGAGTGACAAACACAGGCTTGACATTAACACGTCCTAAGGGGGGTGTCTAAAGGGGGTGTGGGGGTTATGTTATGTGAGTGGATGTTCTGCCTGGTAGCCACAGAGAGAGGAAATGTGGTATTCTTTCAATAGATGAAAATCATACATATGACAAAAAGGATGTGAATAATGTTCCAGTCAGAGATCTGGGTCAGAACATACTGTACTACTTTATCAGATATAATTTGTTCTTCAGAGTGCATATGATGAATCAACTGAAGCCTTTTTTTACAGGTGTTTGACATGTTTTCAGTAACTATTTGGCCATGAGTGTCACTACCACTCCACCATCCTATTCTGAAAGACAGATGGCAACCTTTTCACGTGTGTGTGTGTGTGTGTGTGTGTGTGTGTGTGTGTGTGTGTGTGTGTGTGTGTGTGTGTGTGTGTGTGTGTGTGTGTGTGTGTGTGTGTGTGTGTGTGTGTGTGTGTGTGTGTGTGTGTGCATGCGTGTGCTTGCATGCCTGCCTGAGATAGACAGGCCAAAAGTGGACAAGTAGAGGTAATGTGCCTTAAGGGAATGAGAGGATAGAGAGATAAAAAGTGAGAAAAGAGAAACAGTGAGAGTGGAATGGAGACAGCAAGGCTGCAGATTGTCAGACTGCGTGTCCGGTCTGACGCCTTGGTCCCTCCTGCCCCCACACCTACTCTTCTCCCATCTTCGTCCCACCATCACCATCACTCGTCCTCATCTCGGTCTCAGACACATCATCACTGCACTGGTGCCAATCGCCCTCTCCCACTCCCTTTAAAGCAGTCTTCAGATGCTATCCCTATGCTGCATATGGAAACCAACTATGTCACTGTGAGACTGATCTACATTCTACACCACACATGGGTTAGCAGGTCACACACCAGAGTGACACAGGAAAAACATTTTGTAACCGAAAATGATTGTAAAGCAAGGACCAGGCCTTCTGGCATCTGGCATGTCTACCACATTCATGCAGTTGTATTTAGCACCATGTGTTTAACGTTTCAATTCAATTGTCCACTGAGTGGTGTTTGCTCATTATATTTAAATCAGTATTAGCAGTATTAAGTCAATGTCTGGAAAGATAAATGCTTCTGCTGCTTTCTTTGTTAAAACCTCCCTGATGGAACAGAAATTTTATCGTTAAGCATAAAGGCCAGAATCTGACACTTTTTATGAGGAAGCACCGGAACTAACTTAAACTAACTTGTTTAACGTTAATGGAAAAACTGTAATAAATTAGAAGAACTGTTCAGCATCTTCAGCATGTATGTCTGCATTGCAGAATCTATACTTTCTCAGAGTTCTCAGACGTACAGTACAGTACAGTACAGTACAGTACAGTGTGTGGCTGTAGCTCAATGGATGAACAGCTTGACTCAACATCAGAGTTATAGGATTAGGTTACCAGGCGAGACATGGGAAAAAAAAGATTGGCATCTGCTGACTGAGACGTACAAAAGATTAGATTATACAATCCCGGATCGCTGCACAAAGTGTATGTCTATCTGTTGGCAAAAACAAACAATAAGATACATGATGGTTTCACGGTGCCTATCTGCGTGTAGTGGATGAGTCTGATGTTATCCCTCCCCTGTAGGCAAAGCTATAGATCTCTGTCCAGATGCACAGAGAAACAGTCGTCTTCCCTTATATTTGTCATTTAACAAGGATCATCTTTCTGCAGCACAGAACAATCCTTATTCACACCATGACACCGTGTACATATATGGCTCTGCTGAACAGGAGCTAAACACTGGGGAAGTGAATGTTTTGGACGCTACTGAAAAGAAAAATGTCTGAAGAAAGTCCATAGTACCAGTGTCAGTGGCAATGATTCATGAGGGCACAGTTGTTGGTTGCGTACAGTATCTGAGACTATATCCTACAAAAGGTAGAATGTGAACACTACACGCACAGTCGCACACGCACACACACACAACATCACGTGAACACAAAATCATTAATATGTGTAGCCTCCCTCCTGCATGACACTAATGTTTCAGCACAACTAAATGAATGCACCTGTTGACACAGCTGGATGCAGAGGGTGTGTGCGTGCGTGCGTGCGTGCATGCGTGCATGTGTGTGTATCTGACTGGTGAGGGTGCAGGTATAATGACTGTAATTAATGAAGCTGGTACATTAACGATGCGTCATGTTGTTTCACCACCTACTGCCATTTAGTCCAAATATAACCCAAACTACTAATCACACTGCACTGGGAAAAGAAACACATCAGAGCACAGTGTGCCGTGTGTGTGTGTGACGTGTGTGCGTGTGAATCTGTGTGCTGTATGTTTGTGTATGTATGGGTGTATGTATGGGTGTGTGAGCAAGTGAGGGAGTGATGGAGGGTGATTGAGAGAGCTGTCGCCGCTCTTTATAGAGGGTGTCTGTTTGTGTGTGATTTCTAATGGAATGTAAAATGTGTTTGATTATTCACACACATTTTCTATGCCTCCCTGCGTGTGTGTGTGTGTGTGTGTGTGTGTGTGTGTGTCTAGTGTGCGTGTACACACACGTACTGTATACATACATATAACCAAGCGCATATGAACAATCACACACACATTTTACATTCCACAAAGAAATGACTTACAGTGCAAGTCATTTTTTTCTTACACAAACAGATAGACCCCGTCTATAAAGAGTAGCAACATCTCTCTCAATCACTCACACACAAACACCCGCTCATTCACTCACTCTCTCACTATACTGTACAAACATGTACAGATTGCGTGTGTGTGTGTGTGTGTGAGTGTGTGTGCATGTGTGTTTGCGTGCGTGTGACTGGCTACTGAGGAGTGTCTCTCATGTCCAACAGCTGTCATGTTGGAGTGGATCACACTATTCGGCAGGGAATGAATGGTGATCCATCTGGGATAAATTAGGACACAGTGAGGGTGAGCAGGAGAAATGGTTCCCTGGTGACAGCATTTCCGTCTGTATTTATGGCAATGAGGCATGTTAATGTAGTTTATTTCTTAATTTCTAATTGTCTACAACTCAATGAAAGTTGTAGACAAATTCATGATTGAACTTTTTCACCTTGGGCACAAGCACCCTCAGCAGTACACAACATCTATAACTGTAAATTGGAACTATGGGTTGTCAAAAGATGTATACCGTAATGTGCGATAATGAAATTTCCCTTTGCACCAACGACACAAACGTGGCTCCCTTATCTTGTGCGATGTGGTTTTGTGGAGGTGTTTAATGCTCCTCCTGGGCTACTCTCATTACAGGGGATTTGATCTCCTGGGGGAACCTCGCTCACAGACACCCCAGAGAAGACTGTTTTATTGTCCATTTGTCCATGAGGAACAAAGCCATGACAAGACTGTATTCACAACAAATATAGTAGATATGCGTTTGTATTTCTGTTCAACCTCACAATACTCATGAATAATGAGAACTACTTACTAACTAGAGAGCGAGAAAGAGCGATTGTGGCAAATGGAAAGAGGGAGAGAATGAGAGAGCGAGAGCGAGAGCGAGAGAGAGAGATACAATAATCCTGAAAACCTCTGTCAGTCAGTCTGTTCTCATTTTTCTCCTCAGTGGGTTGAGCAATTGTGCTGAACTTGCACATGGGCATTGACCACCATTAGCATATGCAGACACTGAAGAAGCCAGTTTTTCACTTTCCCAAAATGCGTTTGTGTATAAAATGAAATAAAACAGAGATTAAAAATTGTTCTCATGATTACTCTATCCGCTGCCTAGACTTTTGACTTTGCCTTTTACACACACCTGCAAACTTATAAAGGACTGTTTTGTGAGTGGGGTGGCGCTTTGGATAGAATATCCATAGCACTAGCACACACATTGACTTGTGCAATGTTCGACACCAGGTTGTGTTATTAGCACACACAGCTTAGCTGAAATAACATAAATATAAACTTCTCATGGTTGTGGGTGGCAACGATTCCACGGCGGGTCATAAATGACTGGGTTGGCCTGGGTCGTGGCTCAGTGGTCCAGGCACCTAGGTTAGTAATCCAGTCTAGCAGTGTGCCGCGGGTTCGACTCCCGATCCCAACGGCCTTTAATCAAATGCATGTCTTCCCCCCATCTCTCTCCCCATTTTCCTGTCAGCCTACTGTCTGTCCCTCCATAAAAAGTATAAAATAAAAGGTGAAAGCCACAAAAAAAACATTAAAAAAATAATATAAAATTAAAAATAAATGACCGGGTTGTCACACACACCACATCACAGCCAACAGGATTAAATCATGTGTTCCAGTTCCAATTGTACCTGCTCCCCCCCCCCCCCCCCCTGATTACATGAAATTGGTATCTGAAAATGTATTTACTGAAGTACTGGAGAGACAGGGAGACCTATGCTATGCTTATTGTTTAAGACGACTTTGAGTTTTTTCAACCACGGTTCTTGTTTTAGGTTGTTATTAGAGAAAGTAGAATATGAGTGTTAAATCTTTTTCATTTGTTGCTTTCTTTAGTTTTAGCCAAACAGGGGGGCGGGGACATTTGAACTGTGGCTAAATATATATATTTTTTTTTTTACAGATTATGGCGATTTCTTTATAATTATTTACTATTGTCCTACTAGAACCCAGGAAATTACATCTGGCCACAGTAGTTGTTTTCTATGTGTCTGAACGAACAACTGACTACTAGGGGGCTGCCATACTGTGTGTCATAGGCTCAATGTCAGTTTGTCACCTCCCCCTTCACATTCATAGATCCTGTGATCTTTTGTGGCCAGATGTAATTTCCTGGGGTCTAGTAGGACTATATAATAGTAAATAATAATAAAGAAATTTTGTTTTGTAAAAAAAAACATACATAGCCACTTTTTCAATGCCACTTTTTGAAGCCCCCGCCCCCCTGTCAAAAATAGCAAAAATATTTAAAACAAAAGAAAGCAGCAAATGAAAAAAGATTAAAACTCATCTTCTACTTTCTGTAACAACAACCTAAAACATGAACCTTGGTTGAAAAAAAACTAAAGTTGTTAATAAAGGTTGTTGGTGCTTACTGTATGCATAGGCAAAGGACCTACCGTACTTATTATCAATTAATTAAGCTATTGTCCTTCCTTGTTCATGTTGAATATGTTAGGTGTGCACGCACAGAGAGAGAGAGAGAGAGAGAGAGAGAGAGAGAGAGAGGTTGAGATGAACATGCTGCAATACTCTCTCCAGAGAGATTCCCAGGAACATTTTGTCTAGGGACACAAGCCCAGCAAGGCAAGCTGTCGCATAGCTGAACTCACTGTCCGCAGAGCTGTTACTGGGCAGAAACAGGGTTTGCGTCATTTATACTGGTAGACTGTCTATTCTCAGCACACGTCACCATTGTACGGCGGCTTTTCTGTTTGCTTAAGCCTTAATGCTCACCCCATTCCCATTCAATGTCACCCCTTAACCACATATCCTGTCTTTAGTTCAGCTCTGCGATAATCAGTGGAATTGTAAAACATGTTCATTTTGATTTTGAGTTTTAGGAACACTTTGAAACTGTTACGGTAATAAGTCAAATTCAATGTATTGAGTACAAAGGACCCCAATGGAAACAAGCCATGCTTTCTTTGGTCTGAATCTTAAAACAGACCTTGTATTGAACTGTACTCTCCTGTGTCTGTCTTTTCAAACTGTTAATAAAGTATCAATCAATCAAAAATACTGAATAGACTTCAGTTTCACTGTGCGGTCACATCAAAGTGCTGTACTGTGGGTGTGTTTGTCTTTGCCGCAGTGTAGCAGTTTATATACTGTGATATTTATGTTAATACACACGGTTCTACAGCTTCTTACTTACTTAATCCTCTTCGTCCCAAGTGGGACATAAGGCTTCGATGATCTGCCTTCATCTGGACCCCATGTAAGGTTCATCTCCCTTAGCTCAGTTGTCACGGTTCGTCGCCAGGTGGTTTTGGGTCGCCCTTGGCTTCTTTTTCCTACTGGGGTGCATCTCAGTGCCATCGTAGACGCCGGTGTTTGATTTCCGACAGAACACTGGAGCACCTGGTCATCCTGTGCAGCTCTTTGGGGGGAGTATGAATCACATTGAGTGACAGAATCGGTCTGGTGTCTCAACTATGTGTGGAATAGTATAATGACAAAATAATTATAGACATACATAGAATTTGTAATGATAAATGCATCAAATATTTAGTTATTAATATATGGCGATATTATTGGGCTTGTTTTGGCTTGTTTTTCGAGGGAAGATTTGGCTTATTTCGCTCGCCAAGAGTTGGCTTGTTTTGGGCTTGTTTTTGGAGGTGGGTTGGCTTATTTCTCTCACAAGACTGGTGTCGATGTTGGGGACATCCTGGACAGTTGAGTACTTGACTGAAATGTTGTACCTATCTTGCAGCCTGTTCGTGCTCCGTCCTGAGGATGTTGCCATCCTTGTCTTTGACAGGGGTTGACTGGTTGGTGTACTTTCCGCTGAGTTTCTTCGTGATGCTATAGATCGTACTAATTTCTCCCCTTGCTCTGCTTTATCTGCCAGGTCCTCTACAATTGAAAAAGAGTGTCAGAAGTGACAAGAGGGCTTCTGGCACTCTTCTTCACTTGTATGCCCTTCTCTTTGAACCCACTCTAGGAGACTGGGTGATTTGGTCCTCAACATCTTTGCCTTTAGTTGTTTACATTCCTCTATTTTATGCCAGGTACCAGGAGTTAGCCATTCCTTGTTGTTTTTCTTTCTGTAGGACCTTGATACTGTACAGTATAGACCTTTTTGATGGCCTCCCCACTTCCTGTTAATATTTGGGACCTCTTCTGTGGAGTCCGCCAAAGCACTGAAGCGTTTTCTCAGCTGCTGGGGTAACATTTATTTGTCTGTCTTTGGGGACTCTGTAAACTGCAAAAGAGCTCAACAATTTGTCTACAAACTAGAATAGTTCATTCAACCTGTGGGAATACGAGGTAAAAAATAGAAAAAGCAGTGTTATTCCAAAATGAGACAGCCACCAACTGAAAAACCTGACATGTGTACTGTGCATTTGGTAAACTAAACTTCAGCCATCTTCCTTTAAATTGATTATTGTTTTGGAATAGACCTCAAATGTAGCTGAATACATTGAATTGGTGAAAAGAATGCAAGCAGTCGTTCATTTCTCTTGCCTATGTAAATATCTCTGCTGTTGCAGTTTTATGGAAAGCTAAATCATCTTTACTACTTTGACTATTTGAAATCATTTTAATAAAGATGTATTTTTGAGACCTGGAATGGGAATGGATGGATGGAAGTAATGGTACATGGTGTATATGAAGCCTGATTTATAATAGTTGTGTGTCACTGTGCACACAGAAAATAGAGCTTGTAGAGCTGTTATTTTTGTTGCACAACGCTGTACGCAACAAAATATAAACCACTAACACAGTGAGTGAGATGTGTGTATAAGCATGTTGTGTGATAATCTGGTTGTGCAGAATAGAACAGAGCATCTGATGCTTCTGTGTTGTGTCGGCGCTTCCCAGCTGTAATTCTATGTCTGATTTATACTTGGTCGCACAAAGCCGTGTCTGCCGTATCTGGTGCCTGACACCAGCACACAACTAAGTTTAATTCAGGATTTGGTATAAGCCAGTCTGAACACAATCCTCTTCAAGACCCCACAGTGACTGCATTCTGACAAGTGCTGTCTCTGACATACCACACACATCAACACTTACGCACACACTCAACTTGTTTCTTACGCTTATCTGTCTTAAGAGGCCAACAAGCAGAATACATACCTGGACAAAAGAGGCCACTAAATCTGTGTGTGTGTGTGTGTGTGTGTGTGTGTGTGTGTGTGTGTGTGTGTGTGTGTGTGTGTGTGTGTGTGTGTGTGCGCATTGTAGGAGTAACAAGATCACCAAATGGCTGGTATGGAGTGATAGAAAAATAGAGAACACATGCATTCATCTTTCTGCCTCTCTCTCTCTAACATAATTATACTATTTTTCCTGTTCTTTTTCTCCTCACTCACTTGCTCCCGTTTTCTCCCTATATCCTCTCACTGAGACATCGTAAAGTACACCTGTTGAACAGGGGGACTTAATGACAAGCGTATAACACCACTTTATGGAGCTTCATAAACTGCTGCCATTCATATTCTATGGCTTGTTGCCTTGATCTGACTCTTTCCATCAGTGTGTGTGTGTGTGTGTGTGTGTGTGTGTGTGTGTGTGTGTGTGTGTGTGTGTGTGTGTGTGCAATGTGTGCTGTATGTGTTGGCTACATACATGCCCCACTTTACCTAGTACTCCGCCACGTCGTCATTTCATGACACATTAACAAAGAAACACCAATAAACAAGTACAAGCACATGGACGTGCGTGCTACCACACACAATGTAATGGTAGTGCTGTAAAAGGATGGACTGTCGAGCCAGGTAAAAGGTGTGATGATGGGTTGTTGGCTGTAAAGCCTATATGAAGGCCCCCAGGTGTGTGTGTGTGGCTGCATACTCTGTGCATGCTTTCCCATGCTGCGCTGGAAAATGCCAGTCAGCTTTTTAACCGCTGTGGGAGAGCATTAGGAAAGCTTAACCAACATAATGCCACTCTTCTATCCTGATTTCACACACACACACACACACACACACACACCCACAGTCAAGTATAACAACAAACATGAGCCTAATTACTTCAGTCTCAGACAACACTTTCAAACATGGTCTTTAGGGGCTGATTAGAATGTAGATGTGAGTGTTTGCTTTTCCTAAGCTGTTCTGACATCTTGAGGTGCACAGTGCACAGTGCCTGCGAGTGTCACTATGAGAGATCACATCAATCTGGCCACCTGGTGTGAAGATGACAGGAGGAGAGTGATGTTTGACCCACATGGCGGCTGCAAGTCAAGCAAGACTCTCCTTCAATTCATCTTGTTCTCCTCAAAAGAGATGGAACATGACCAGTTGGAATACACTCCACACATTGAGAATGCAATCGGTTTACTTGTATCGATTGGCTGCTTATAACTGGGAACAGAATTGGACTAAAAGCTTGTGCAAACAGTTTATTTTCCTTTTCATCTGAATTACTTAACCTTCCAAAGCTTGTTGAAAAAGAGTAATTACATTTTATGGTATGGCCATGGTATTCAAGGTGTACTGTATATTCCACTTTTGACTCCAAACTCACACTGCAAGTGATTTCTCCAGTTAATTACTTTACCTGCTGTTGTGTTGGACTGAAAACCTAAATATATTCAGAACTCCAAGGCACTAAATACCACTGCCCTCTAGAATATCACCCCCGCAAAAAAAGAATTATATTATATTATTATAACATTTATTATAAAAATGAATTACAAAATGCAATTCCTGCTAAAGTCTGAACTATAACTACATAATTATGTAAAGTCAATACATTTGTAGTTTTTCATCCAGTTTAAAAATAGCAATGTCTTTAAAGAATAAAACATTTGATAAATCCTTCTATTAAGCTGGTCTTTTTGGAGTGATACATCCAAGTTTAAATGATTCTACAGATTCCTTACGACCAATAGGCTATATACCGGTACCCTTGGCCTGAAAGTCAAAGGACTCAGAATGCTGATGTTTTAAGAATTCTCTCTCTGCCTGTCTGTTTGGACTTAATAAGAACATTGATCTCTATTATCTTCCCCAGACACAACAAGACGTAATATGGTTCCCATCCTTCACTTAACAGACACTTGTATCAATAAACAGTCCGATTGAAATCCACAAATTGTTTTATTTCTTATTTGCTTTCGCTATTTTTGCTTGATATTTCTGAAATTGAGTTCACGATCACGATACTTTTACGATTAATTGCCATACAAACCAGTAAGACGCCTGAGGGCGAGAAGCTTAAGGCTTAGGGCGAGGTTGCATGCACGCATCCGTGACATCAGGGATCTCCATCCCTGATGATGTCACATGATGTTGCGTGCTCCATCCTTGATGATGTCACGTTCCTGACCAACACACTGACGGGAAATGCACATCTATTCCATAGATAACTGCAACCTTCAGCCGCAATAACTGTGATTAATGATTGAATTGTGTTCAATTCACACATTTATTTTCATACAAATGCAAACTTTAAAGTAAATGCAATTTGGAAGCATGCAATGCATTGTATTTCCCAACTTTTTTCTCCCTTTTTTGCATATTTCCCATATATATGCCTTGTGTGTGTAATATTGGGAATTGGGCCCCCTGGTTTTTCATCTTAAAAAAATAGGTCCCCTGAAAAAGGGTTTGGGAACCACTGACCTACAGTATAATATGTGCAGATTGCCTCTAATCCAACATGACTAATGTAATTTGGTACCACTTTTTGGGACAAACCAAACTTCACAAGCCTTTTTAAGTTTTTAGTATATGACAAATAATAAGCCTTGACAAACATTGTACCATAGTAAAAGATAATTTAAAATGCCTGTTCCCAAATCCCCGCTCTCCACCATCTCAGCCCCTTCAGGTGACATGCATCAACTGACTGCTAGTCAACACAACACCATGGTGGAAACCTGATCCCTCTTTTGTCGCTTTGGGGTAAAGTGGTAGATGTTGACAGATTTGACATATAGCTGGCTCGTCTACAGGAGAGACAGACAGAAAGAGAGAGAGAGAGAGGACTTCCGTCTTCCAGATAACTTGAAGAAGATTAGTGATTAGGCTACTCAATGGGAAGACAACTATGCCAAGCAGAAACGTTTAACAAGGCAAAATCCTCTTTCAAACAATTATGGGACATTTTATACACAAGTCATAAATATAGAGTGGTGTTGTTGAATCTACAGTACACTAACTGTAACAACATCAATACTAATCATCATTGTAACAGAACGAAAATACATCGCTTGGATGCACCTGCATCTACTCGTCCTCGCCTTCCTGCACTTTCCAGATCTCCTCTGATTCTAACCGTTTACAGAAGCACAACATTCATTATATTCTGATATGGATGACTTTTCACTTACAATTGATTTCAGAATATAGATTCACTGCAATTTATAGTTAATATCATGTGATCAAGACAGATCTGATGTGGCTCATTTTGAACAAAATGCTTCAAATCATGAACGCAGCGTCCAAATGCTGTGATAAATTGCATGCACATTTCCACTAGGCCAAGACCGAGGCGAGGAGCAAATTTTTCTAGATATATGTAATGTTATGAATTATATGAGTGCACATATATGTCAGTAGTAGACAAATGTACTGGCAATCATTCATTGATGATCAATAGACCCCAGGGCTTAACAAACACTTGCCAAACTGTGCAGTGTGCAGTACTCGTTTTAAATTTCCTAAATGATGGGTTGACACACAGACATAGATCATGTCTGCTTGTCACGTCTTTCACCGAGTCCATGGCAGGATTGATGAAGTGGCCCTCTTCACTTTCTGTGTCACATATCACACTGCTGTCAGATGAAAACCTCTCATCTCCAGCCAGACAATTTCAAGAATTGAAGCATGAAAGCCAGATTTTCAGATTAAATAAAACCTCCATGTAACTCAATTAGAAAAGGTGGCAAGTAAAACTAAAAAGAAAATGCAATTTTGAACTGTTTATAAAATTATAGTAATGCTAACTTCTGTCTTGTTCCACTTTCATGACCTCCACTCACCTGAGGGAGGAATGTCTTGAATGTCAAGCCATGAAAAAGCCAGATCCCTTTTCCAAACAAAGTGGCCACTTTGGCCAGGAATTTGACATGAGCGATAACCCCGTCTCTCTCAACCAATGATCTCCCATTCAGGAGACATGAGCCACGGACACTTGTATAGTGTTAGTGTCATTAACCCACAGTCAGCAAGGGTTAATGATGCTAACCAGTGACGTATGAAGTTCACTGGGCGAGAACAGCGGCAACCTGAACAGAGTTGTACTTGTGACTACAAGGTTGCGAGTTTGAATCCATGCACTTGGAAAATGTGTGACGAGCAAAGATTCTCCTCTTCCTCATCTTTCGATGCCCGCTAGGTGGTAGCATAAGCACACCTAACCTGTGCCAGCCGTTCGTTCTCATTCTACGATCCTCGTTTAATTTCCGGGTTATCAGTGAGGTGGGGGCTGTGGTTATGAGCACACTGATAGTTAGCCGTAAGCTCATAGCCCTTAGTTCTCGTCAGAAACGGTTACATGTCTGGAGCGGTGTGAGACAGTCACAAATGATTTAAGATCGTCGGGATACGCGACAGCTCACCATGGACAGCGCTCGAAGCTTTAGAGATAGAAGGCTTTAAAAATCCTGTTTTAACCCATTCTGGGCGGGAACCCCTTTTGGTGTTCTAACCCTTCTGGACCCCTCTTGGGGTTCTGTACAGTATGTACAGTATTCAAAACTTACAAAAAATGTATGCTGCTATATAAATATAGGACTTCAAATACCTTATTGGGTCTTTCGTGAGTGAGGATGGCAGCTCCACAAAAGGAGATTAAAACAAGAATCGGCATCGGCATAATCAGCCATAACAAGATTGGCCAGAGTCTGGAGAAGCAACACCATCAGCTTCCCAGTGAAGGTTAGGCTGTACAAGTCACTTGTCTCTCCACCCTACTGTATGGTTGTGAGAGCTGGACACTCACAGCGGACACCGAGCGCAGAATACAGGCCTTTGAGAACAAGTGCTACAGAAGGATGCTACACATTATATAAAGAACACCGGACAAACGACTACGTTAGACAGACAGTCACCACCCATGCTGGAGAACAGGAGCATCTACTCTCAACAGTAAAGCGTTGTAAACTGGCCTGGTATGGTCATGTCACAAGGCATACTTCACTAGCTGTCAAAGACCATCCATCCTACAGGGGACAGTAGAGGGGAAGCGGAGAAGAGGCAGACAGAGAAAGTCCTGGATGGACAACATCAAGGAATGGACTGGCTGCAGCTTCCAGACCCTGCTACGCACAGCTGAGGACCGAGAGCACTGGAGATCCCCAACTGCCCATGCATCCACCATGACACCCCTACGGCCTCCTAGGCCATGGGATGAGTAAGGGTAAGTAAGGTCAGGATTTAGAAGGCTTTTTAGAATCGTCTGCAGTCCAAAATGGGATAATGGAGGCTCAATGGAGCTGGATTTAAAAATCCCATAACTGGTGGGGACGGAGGCTCTCCATAGCAACCGGAGCAATACTAAAAGGTAAATTGACGGTCGCCAAGTTGTGAATGCTTTGCCCACCCGGTTAAGCCTGATTTATATACTTAATTGCGCTGTGTCAGTGAGCTTGTATATCTGCTATTTACCTTAATAAAAAGAGGGGCCTTAATAAAAAGATTGTATGCTCAAATGGACAAGGACTCCAGATTAATGTCAGTTGTCAGTTACGTTTAGCAATGTTTCCTAAACAAATCTCTCAGTCGTTGCTTTTTTGCAACATATTTTTGGGGGGGAAATGTTTTAATGATTTATTGTGTTTCATTTGCATTTCAGTTGTGAAAAACTGACAAATAAAAGGGATTATGCACAACCATAAGAAAGAATAATTGTATCATGCTGCACAAAGCCTTCAAAGAGTGGCTGGATGCTGCAGTTTCATACAAACCAAAAGAACATTGTAAAAGATCTGAACTCAGGTAGGTTTTTCCAAACACATTAAAGGACAGATATTATGCATGAACTAATTTTCACTCGCTGATATGAGACTTAAACAGGCTCAAATGTTCCTTGACTTGTCCCAATCTTCTTCTTCTTGTTCTATTCAACCATTCCTCTCTGTCTGCATATAACCTTCACAGTACTGTAAGATTGGCACACACACACACACACACACACACACACACACACACACACAGTGAAAGCGGGGGCACATCTGGAGTTGGGATAAGAATGGAAGAATCATTCTAGGGCAGCATTAATGAGTTCTAGTACAGATTGTGGATGGTGTTGTGTTTGCCTAGCCTCGAGTCCACCCTTTCACACAGACACGCAAGCGCACACAAATGTGCGCAAACACACACACATAATGCCACTCTTCTATCCTGATTTCTCTCTCACACACACACACACACACACACACACAGCCGTGTTATAACTGATGCACAGGGGAAGAGAGTGCCACCATTATTTATTCTGCAAATGTTTGAAGTGTTTATCATCAATATGCAGACACACACACCAGGCACATGCTTGCACATACAGTTTCACACACATTATGCTTTGCACAATATTATGCACACACGCAAGCATGCACACACACACGTACACCTGGGGGTGTCCTGTCTCGCCAGCTTTACTTGCAGGCTGAAGTTGAGCTAATAATTTGCTCATGCTAGCAGCATGAAGCGGAGAAAAACTCTTGAGCGAGACAGACTCACTCTAGGCTACAAATGCAAATAGAGACAGGCTAGCGGAGGACAAATTAGATTATCAGACCTAGAGAAAAATGCTATCCCTGTATACAGCATTATGAAACAGAGTTTTCACTGGACTGCTGCATCCTGGTTTGACAAGATTATCTAAACTCCATGGCAGCGCAGTGTCAAGATCCTTTCAGAGATATGAGGGGATGTGGATGTGGGCTAATAGGGTGAAATGGGCTGGTGCCCAGAATTCTGAGAACACCAAACACTGATGGAATGGAGGCAATAGTCTTAGAAGTATTCTTCACTCATGATTTGACACTTTATTCTCATTTCAGATCATTCTTTCTCAGTTGCTTCAAATTGTGTGAAAAACATGATTTGCTCCCAGCATTGGAAACTGCATTTCCTATTTCTTCTCATGAAAATAGGAAGATGAGAATAAATCTTAAGCCCCAAATTGACATAAATTAGCCTGCGGACCCGCATTTGAAAATATACGCCTGCAGCCTGAACAAAGCCTGTTAGTGAGAGTTAAAATTAAGGACTGTATATGGACTGGTCTATACTGACTTCGCCACTTCACCCAGTGGTGTTGATTAGAGCACAGGACACACAACGATTTACTTAGACTTGAATGAGGACAGTATCTACCACTTTGGGTGTGTGTGGTGATTGGTGAACGGACACATGAGAGAAATCTGGGGATAAACTTCAGGACAACTGTTGGAGCAATGGGCAGCCTTTTGTACAAAGCCCATGTTGCCGTTTGTTGATGGACCCGTTTCTTCATGTCGAGTGTAGAAAGTCCTTCCCTGATCTTTGTGCATGCATGACAGCTCAAATGCTACACTAACCCTGGACAGTGGACACAATGTAGAGTTTTCTGTTTAGATACAGTATGTTTTAGTAGGCCTACTTCACATGTGTTCTACATACAGTTAGAAAGTCTCCTTCACTGAGACAAAACAGGGAGATTAGGTAGAAGAGCGATGGTGACACGATGCAACCATCTGATGGGAAAACATCTTTCCCATGACTGGGACACCTCTATTGGCTCCCAGACATGTATGGCACCATCAAAACAAACTAAGGTGTGTACAGTGTGTGTGGGGGTGGCTGGGGAACAGTGTAAGATGTACAGTGTGTGTGTGTGTGTGTGTGTGTGTGTGTGTGTGTGTGTGTGCGCATGCCTCTCTACTGTACATCACCTGTCGTCTTCAGTATGTGAATATAAAAGTACCGTAGAACAGAGCGAATGACTGAGTGTCCATCCATGCACATGCTTACTGTATTTGTGTATACCTGCATTAATGTGTCTTGCTTCTGCAAGCATTGGGCTGTACAGTGAAGAGAATGAAAAAGCCTAATCAGATTGGTAAACACTCACAGTTCGTTTTGCAGGGGCGAAAGGGGGGGGGTTGAGATAAAATATTATCACAGTATGTGTGGAGACAAAGGGCTGAGAGGGGCGGACTCATGTACATGCCTCCAGATTGGTGTTCTGGTTGAGCGCTGATCTCAGACAGAACAGATACGGGGGGCTCCAATGCCAAACCACTAAACCACTTTCTCACGGTGAGATGTCTTTTCTTTTTTTTTTTTCTTTTTTAAGATATTTTTTTGCGGCTTACGCCTTTTATTGATTTTCTAAGGGACAGACAGTAGGCTGACAGGAAACGGGAGAGAGATGGGGGGATGACATGCGGTAAAGGCCGTGTCGGGTCCGGGAGTCGAACCCGCGGCACACCGCGACTGGATCACCAGTCCGGTGCCCAGACCGTTACGCTACGGCCTGGGCCACGGTGAGATGTCTTGAGATGACAATATCCTTAGAGTACTTTAGACGGAGCTTAGACTGAACTAATATTTATAGTAATAATTGAAATAATGTTTTACATTCACTCAATATCATATCAATATAATTAATATAACATTATTTAATTTGGTTAGAGTTGATGAGTTGGAAGATAGCAACAAACCATATAGGCTCAGCTTTAATCTAAATATAATGAGTACAGTAGATGGGCTACAGTAATAGTATAAACATACATTTCATGACTTGCCATTCCAGAATGCAATACAACTCCATCCATCCTTCACTTAACATTTTAAGTGGTTTAAGACTCAGTTGATATTACAATGTGTGTCACGTAAATATCAGTAGCATTAATTAACCCATTATATAATGTTAATGAATTAGGTGGACTGGACATGCAGAAAGAATTCCACCTCTTGTTTGTTTAATGTGGCGCAATAGGGGGAAAGAAATGCTGAATTATTCATTACATGGTGGATTAATTAGCAGGCTTTGAAGGAACTGATTCATTAAAAGTTGAGAGGAAATGAGTGACATGTAAGAGGAGTGACGAGTTGGAATTGTCCACACAAGCAGCCCACTTTGACAAACCGTGCAGCAGGAAGGAAGTTCAATATCAGCATGGGTGTTTAACACAAAAGGAGAAGATGTGTACATGTTATAATACAAATCATTTATCATTTCTAAAAAGAAAAATAAATAAAACAGTTGCCGTGCAGATATTTTTGGTCAAATAAATGAAATCTTGTTTAAAGTCATCTTCTGAGGTCACATGATTAGACCTTTGACCTACTGATAACGCTTACAAAGGCAACACAAAAGACTCCCATGCGATCATACAAGTATCTGATACTTTTTGCAGTTGCACATTAAATACACAGAATAATCCAGTTCTTTGAACACTGGAAGTCTGAAAATTAACTCTTTACAGGTTAATCTTGTAATTTTCTAACTACACTACACTTTGGGTTTTAGTACAAACCCCCTTCCTAGTTACTGTAGTTATTTTTGTAGGAGAAAGCAGAGAATGCAAAAGGTTATCCCCCCTGCATTGTGCTTGATGAAATCCACGGCTTACAACACTTTGTGACATGTGGATAACCCGACTTCGTTCGTATAAAACCCACAAACTGCCCTGTGAGGATTTACAGCCAGAGGAACATAACGGCTTTCCTCCTGATGTTAACATGGTTAGACACCATGACATGTGCAGTGTGACAAGCCCTGCATATACAGTCCACTTTCTTTTACACACACACTAAACAGATTAATATATAAATGTGTGGACATGGCGCATCGCGTAAAAACACTTGCAAATCATGCAGAAAACACATGTGCACACACACACAAACACACACACGGAATAACTTGACAACCTCCAACAGTACATTTATCTTTATTTCCATTAAAACTTTCATACTGGGCCAATAGCTTGAATCAGGTTATATGAGGCAAACATCTCAACCTCTATTAAGCCGTGGGCTTCAGTGACACACACGCAGACACACAATAAACACACAAGGACCGTACATTCACACCCACCACAATCGTACAAAAAAGTGGAAACAAGATGATTACTTCCAGAAAGACCAGATGGGACAGCATGTAGACGGGGCGCCGGGGGGGGGGGGGTGAGAAGCAAATGGAATAAGAGAATCTGATGTGAGGAGACAAATGGCTGGGAGTCAGATCGAGGCCGGTTGAGATTGTCATCGCAGCCTTGAAAATATATCTGCACTCCCACAGGAGTCACCCAGCCTAACCTGCCATTTACAAGATGTGAAAGTACTAGCATGCGCGTGTATAATGTTGTGTCTGTGTCCAACATGCCTGTGTGTAAGTGTGCTCACACTTTGGCACATGCCTGAGTCTATGATATGAGTGCTACCGTCTCTGTGTCAGTCTGAGTGGCTGAGAGGCAGACAAAGCACAGGTCAGAGGTTTCCACAGATAGCAGGGCTATTCAAGCACACTGTGGAAGTTGTGGAACATGAATGGTTTCCACACCCTGGGCTGTCACCACTCACTATGTCTCTCCCATTACTGTCAAAGGTTCATAGCCACTAACTTCATAAATCAAGAAAATGTATACTTGAAAACTTACGCACACACATGTTTGCAAACCGTGACAAAAAGAGGGGGAGACATTTTTGCTATAACCTCAGCCAAAAAAAAAACACTTATGCCAAGTGGAGAGAGTGAAAGAAAATCTTGAACAGACATATGCAACAAACAATAAAAGGCAACACCATATTCTAGGGATCACCACTTTTATGCAGTTGGGGCATGCTGAAATTATCTTTTTCTTCTGAATTGCAAAATATATACAAGGATTGTTTATTTGAAATAAAATGTAGCAGTGCCAGTGAGATTCTATTAAAGAAAATAAAGCAATGTCAGTGAGCCATTGCTGGGTTATTATTTTTTTAATTATAGGGCTCTTTACAAACTGTGAGAAAGAAGCATGAATAATTCTTGGGTTCTGACCCACTGCCCAAGAACACTAGTTATTCCAAGTATTCTCATATGGTTTGGTAGGCTATGCCCTTGGCCAGAAAGAAGGTGATTATGTACAGTTTTGACAAAAGTATCCAGCTATGTTATTTGCAGAGTTAGAAAATACTGAGGTTAAAGGGTATACAGTATATATATTTTATGATTTTCAGTCTCTGCTGGCAAAGGCCATTCAGCTGCAGGCAACGTTGAACTGTAATGTAAATTGAATGTGCTGGGTATACATTATTAGGTTTATAATATAAAATAAAAACATTCCAAGCCGTTGCCATCATGCTGAATCCGCAATTAACTTATGATACAAAATAATAATCATTTAAAACGGGCAAACCCTTATTTAAGCATGTATTACAGGGCGACAGTGGCTCAGGGGTAGAGTGGCTGGAAGGGAAACACGAGGTTCCCAGTTCGATCCCGGGCTCCCCGAGTTAGTGTAAAGTGTCCTTGAGCAAGACACTGAACTCCTAATTGCTCTCGAGGAGCAGGTTGGTTTCTTGCATGGTTTCTTCCGCCATCGGTGTATGAATATGGATGTGTGTGTGAATGGGTAATGCACAATCTATGTAAAGTGACTTGGATAAAGGCACTCTATAAAGACACCATTAGTCTATTACTTAACTGAATTCTATCCACTTTGCAGTACAAGATGTCTTACCTTTGTTAAACAATCTGCAATCAGAACTACATGACCAAATGTAAGTGTACTCTGCCATCTTGTGGATGACTCATATAATTGCAGGGCTTGGCCATGTTTACTGTTGCCAAGTAACAGGTAGGTGAGGAAGAGTTGCGCCCTTCAAGATTGCCTTTGCTTTTATTCAAATAAACCTATACTAGAATGGCAGGAGCTAAGGGAGGAAAAGCTGCGCTGGATATTGTCCACCAAAATGCAATTCATGCCGAAACGATCCGGAAAGAGCAAAGATGTCAGAAGCTCTACACACAGTTTAGCATCAATCCGTACAAGAAATGTAAGTGATTGCACTCTGTTCTTTCTTCACTCTAGAAGTGTCAAAAAATGATTCATATTACTTCAATAACAGCCTAATAAGTTTGTACAATAATTTGTGTGTACTATATTCAGGAATGAACATTGTTTTCAAGGAGATTCTCAATGTTGTGGTGTGTGTATGTATGTCTGTGTTTCAGTGCATGCCATTACAGACAAGCCCATGTCAAGAAAAACACAAGAACTCACAGAGGAAGACCGTAAGTTATCATTCATGCTATATTTTCCTCCAGGTCAAGGAAAGTTAGTTAGCCTAATGAAAGATATTTTATTTATCACATTATGTTGATGACAATTTTAAATGCAATAGTCAAGGTTAGGTTACAAATGTAAAATGATACTAAATTGTATCAGTAACCCAAATAAAATCTGTGTTCTGGGAAAGCCAGGAGTATTAAACGGATTATAAAAACATCTGATTTCCAGCGGCCTTCATTGAAGCCATCCATAGGGCTTACCTGGAGCCTACTAAGAAATACACCCACCCACAGACAGAGAGTCAGGAGATAGGATGGATATCTACACCACTGGTAAGAATGTCGGTAGCATAACAAAACATTTATTCATTGAACAATGTCTACATACAAGGACTAAAAGGTTCACATTTTCAAAGTGTTAAGACAACATTTTGGACAGACACAGACACAGACACACACACAGTACTAACCATGCCCATGGTTCACATGACTGACAGTCATGTTTCAGAAAATGTACCTCCTGATCCTACCTTTATGATTTTGTAGCCTCTCTCTGTGCCTCTTCTCTCCTCATCATCATGTTGTGTCTGCCATAGGCCTACATGAAAGCACAAATCAGTATTACATTATTAGAATAGGAAGAATCAAAATATAATGTGCACATACTGTAGCATTTCTTAGCCTCCTACTGCCAACATCTAGTATTATTTTACCGTTTCAATCTACGGATGGCTGCAATTCGAAACTGGCCTCTGTAAAATCTGAATCCCCCCCACCGCTCCCCCCCCCCCCCTTTCCCCTCACTGTATATGTATCTTTTCCATTTTTGCTTCCTATATGATGAATTCCTGTTCTGTTCTTTAACTACATAGAAGTGTCTATTTGTATGTCTCTAAATGTTTTGATGAATTGAACAATGTGGACCCTGTTGCAAACAAGTGTAATGCTTAATTGGGTCGTCCACTCACAGTTAACAGTCTTTGTTTTGAGTTTGTGCTTGAAATGTACTGTAATTCTACAAACTGTTAATAAATATTTCAATCAATCAAAAACGAGTCTAGTGTTCATTTCCCTGAGGGGGAGAACGACACCAGCTGCCCCCTTAGAGCTCCGAACATGTACAAATGCTAAATATAAGGTGGTGCTTACCCATGTCCCAACTGTTATCGAGGCCTAGTACGGGGTGCTTGTGCAATGTATTAGTCCGTAATAAATAAGTATTTTAATCCCGTTTGTGACTGAAAGACAGTTTTCCCATCGTTTACGTGGAGAGTAGGCCTAATTCCGGCTTTCACCGGAGGCGCCCCGGATTGATTGATTGTGTAACTGTAAGGTACTGTACTTAGACATTCAAATTGTACGACTACACCACCTTGAGGTATCAAGGAATAGGTGAATACTCTAAATTGGGTTCCCCACAAACAAATTCACACAATGAGACAAACTTCCCCCAAATACATTTATTAGAGGAACACAGACTGATAAAATACAAATACTGGCATAAATACTGAATTTATGAACCAATTAAAAACACACATTGCAGTCACAGCTCGTAGGAACCAGTTTGCTAAAGGCCTACTACCAATCTACCACAAGATAAATAAAACAGAGGTAAAGATCAAAGACTACAATATAAAGCTTACAAAACAGAGTCAGCTGCCAGTGGGCAACAACCACTTTTAGCGGAAAGCTAAGCTACAGAATAGGCTAGACCACTATAACCACCTAAGAGGTGGACTACAGTGAGACCTATTGTGTACCCCTTCAGTAGGTCAGCTACACCACTTGGCTCCCTGACTCTGGATGGGCAATACACTCAGCATTGGGGGGATGCAAACAAAAGACAAAACTTCTAATTAATTCACACAATAAAATAAATGGCTCAAATAATCAAATTCAAACAAAATTAACAAACAAAGCAGCAGTGGCTAGATCTAAAGGAGTGGGAACAACATACATTTAGACAGTACACAATATAAATATAAACATTTATTGTATACCTTGAAATGTCCATGTGTGCTCACACATTCCCTCCTGCCACATGAAATAGGTCAGCACAGCTAGCCAGCTAGGGCACATGAATTATCAATCTGAATGATGACAGATATGTTTAGATTCATAATGAATTAACATAGACCTGAATGGTAACAGCTACATTTAGATACAGAATGAAACATGATTAAAACTGTCTTGAGACATGTTACTCACCCTGGCACTAGTATAAATAAAATCCCAGCAGCAGACCCAGGTCTAGACCCTCGGCAGCGTTCACCAAGTTTGGCAGATGACAGGGCTTTTAAATAGTCACCTGATTGTCAATGAGGAAGTGGACTTTCCCTATGGTGGCTCCTGAGGCTCAACTCCACCTGGCCACAAATTACAATTGATTGAAATATTACAGTTTAACAGTATTAACAGTTTGCAGAATTACAGTACATACATTTCAAGCACAACTCACAAAGACTGTTAACTGTGAGTGGACGACCCAATAGAATAAAGCATCACACTTGTTTACAACACCTTGTTCAATTCATCAAAACAGGTGCTGTGGTACCAAGAGGTCCGACAGATTCGGCTAACTTCGCCAATTATATTTGATTTGATTTGAAAGTTCTGGATAGATACCTTTAGTCAAAGTAAGATCTCCACTTTTACACAAGATTTACACGGACAACATTCTAATTTCTGTTTCAAGTTTCAAATGATACTAGCTAGTATAATTTTCATTAAATAATATTTATAATACATTCTAATACATCTCACTTTGTAGTACTAGGGAGAACTGCTATATATTATTGCAATACAATATATAATACAATATAATATTCCATAGCCACCCTATACATGATTGATAATACATTGGAACAATGTATTATCATTTTCCTATGTTGATTGTGCATTTCCACCCATGCAGATCGTGTCAGACCGCAGTGACAGGAGACTGAACTTCCCCAGACACAACTCGGAGGTCACCAAATACATGGACGCAGCCTGGCGCCTCAAAGAACAGACCCAGAACCTCAGTTGAACATAATGAAAAGGAATGATGAATGTGATACCTCATACAACAGCTAAATCAGTCCATTCTAACTTAGCCATAGGCATATTTCCTTTACAGTGTAATTTCATGTATTCTATTGTAATAAGATGTGCAATGTTCCTTCTTTGATATAGGCCTACATAAATCAAGTTTCATGTTTATCTGAATATAGGCACAACAAATCTTTTTTCATATTTATTTATCAAAAGAAGATAGAGTATGTAGTATCAACACAAGATAACTTCACTTTAAAATGTTTTGCAGAGGAGACATATTCTTAGGTTTATAAGACTGACACTAACAAATAATGACACTGAAAGGGCAAAACTGGCAGCTGTTATATTTTACAAATCACACTAGAAAGAATGTCAAGGAGATCGCTGGGATATAAAATCACATTCGAAAGCAGACAACAAATAAGTGTTTACATTAATGTTTGCTCCATAATGAAATCACAAAGTGATTTTCAACCAACCTTTTCATACAGCTATTCCAACAATAAACAATGTACATGGACTCAAGATTAATATTTTGAATAAAAAAGAAAATAATCTATTTAACCCATTAAAATCGGGAAAGCATCTGTCATTTTAGATTTTGCATTGGCTATTCAAAAATAGAAACTGCATCACTTCGTGCCACGCTGCAAGGTTGTACATCTGGTATTTTGAAGGGGAAAAAAATAATTAAACTACAACTGATTTAGAAGGCATTTGTAGAATCAGCCTCAGGTCTTTTCATGAATGGGTTTTATACTCTTAGTCCATGGATGAATTTCCCTGCCAATGTAGTTGTACCCATGTAGCCATGGAAAAAAGAGCTCCACAAAAACAAAAATTTAAAAATATTATGGTAAAGTCATCCTGAACACACCACAAAGACCCAAACAGAAGACATACTGTAAACTCCCAATCCCTCCGATGTCTCTTGAATTTTAATGAAGGGGTGCAGATATACAATATAGAGCAAGATCCATATCCATCCTATTGACCAGTCCTCTATTGGCAGCATTAAATCCAGTTTTTATTTGCGACCTTTCATGTTGTTGCGCACAGCCTTGCCCGGTCGCTTCTGAAAATAGAAAGTTTACCGTCAGTTTACCGTTTTCTCAAGTCAGGGTATGACAGTTTTCATCAGATGATACAATGCAGTGGCCATTCGTGTTTGAAACTTACATTCTTGTTAGCGTATTTGCCTTTAGGCCCTTCCCTCCCATGAGCCACCTTGGCACGGAACCGAGACACATCATTGTAGCTTTCCTTGGTGTTCCACTTCTTTCCACTCTTCTTGCCGCCAAAGCCAAACTTCTGATCCTTGAATTTTCTCTTAGAGTTGGGTCTGTTGATTTAGTTTGTTGATTTTATTGTAATTAAACATAAGTAATACAGTTAAAAATACACAGCTTAATGTTGAGGACACTGCACAGCTACAGCGCAATAACATACCCCTTCTTGTTCAACTTGTCTTGTGCTTTCTTGGGGCCCTGTTTAGATCCTGTTGCTGCCTTCCCATCTCCATCCAAGAAATCTAGTTTATCAGTCATTCCTAGGAGGAACATAAATCATAGGTGTACATTTTCATATTTCAATTGAAATTAACAAATGGTGTAAACAATCCTGCAAGGTATTTCTGGAAAAAAGTTGTTTCCACATTTTCAACTCGATTCTGTGGGAGGTCTTAGTTGACCGGATTTCCATGGGCTCTATATTAGGCCCCCTCCTATTTTTGAGATCTACAAACATGAGCTTGTAGATCTGCTATTTGACAAATGTTAGCCACAGAATAGTGACACGAGGGTTCAAGCGGTTAAGTCAACAATTTCCGTGGGACATAGGGACTGATGTACAGTAACTGATGTGTACACCGAATCCATATGCCAGAACTTTTGACATACTGAATGAGTCGACCATTTATAAGTTGCCTGTTCCTAACAAGGACAAAATAATGGTCTTGCTCATAATGAAAATAAAGATCTGCACTCATAACATGACAAATCTGATGCTCGCCATCTAAAAAGCACTTTGGACAAAGTTTGTGGCACTATTAGGGCCGATTCATACTCCTATTTTAGAGCCGAATAAAAGTCGGTTCGGCGCTGTAGAGCCTACAATGCGACGTCATTAGAGGTTCGGGGGCGGGTACCGTACTAAAGTCGGCTCTTCGATGCTACTGAAAATTTCTGACGAGCCGAAATCATTTCGGCACTACAGCGCCGAAACAGCGGCAAAATAGGAGAATGAATCTGCCCTTACGGCTGATAATTAGTGAAGACATAAGTAAAGCGCAACAACCCACCTTTCTGGTACTTCTTTACATTATTCATCATTGCCTTCTTCTCCTTCTGTCTCTTCTGGATCACTTCCACTTGTACCTATTGTAAAGTAAACATTCCATTTACTCACATGTATCAAAGACAACTTTACTGTACAACAGTCTTGCATTAATTCCTTCGTAATTATTCGTATTTTTTTAAGAGAACCCTAGTTATATTTGGTTATGCAATATGCATAATGTATAAGAAGAGAAATCACATGGCACATCTACAGGGAAGCAAGTACTTTCTTTTTTTTATCTATAAGGGTGACAACTGCTCACAGACGCAAGCCCTGGCTCAGATTTCGATTCTAGTACAGTGGTTCCAAAGTCTTTTTTCCTGTGAGCCCCTTCTCGTACGATGAATAGTGAAAATCTACAAGCTGTAGATCGGCAAACATATTGAATGCGATGCAAGAGTGTGGTCTAGCTAAATTGTTTTTTTTATATCTTTGACAATTATTGTCATCAAGATATTATCGCATAGAAAGTGGATAAATAAGTTAGAATTTTGTGCAGCACGTTTACAATTCTGGACCATCTCCAAACAGACATGGCCTGAGCCCTCAGGTGTCCCAGTGATCTTTAACGCGCCACCAAGAGGGGCACAAACAGTTAACCCCAGGTACTAGTCTACAGTCATGGAGAGACTGTGGTCCCTGGACACGATCTGTACTGGCTATTCAGTCAGTTGGAATTTGGCTAATGGTCTATATATCACGCTCTATAGATATTTCTTGTGACTTTATTGTCTACAGTGTATACACAGTAAAACAAAAGACAGAAGTAAACGAGACACTAACCTTCTTGCCGTACTTTCTTTGTTCTCGTATCTTCTTGGCCTTCTCAGACTTCTCCAATATTGCCTGTTTTGCAAT
Organism: Protomyctophum parallelum; assembly: GCF_964188405.1. NCBI lineage: Eukaryota > Metazoa > Chordata > Actinopteri > Myctophiformes > Myctophidae > Protomyctophum > Protomyctophum parallelum. The sequence goes on along the minus strand of NC_139701.1, from coordinate 27,988,174 downwards.
CAGCTTTTTCCTGATCTGGACAGACGAACAAAATACATTATATTCATTGGCATGTGTCCTCTATTTGTGTAGAATATGGATTAATAGATCCTATAACAGTAATGAAGAGTGCTGTATTCAAGTTTAAAAAAATATTGCAACACAAAATCATGCAAACCAACCAATAAATTCAGTTTAACCATGACTAGTGATTTGAAAATACAGAGGCATGCATGATACCTTTTGCATGTGCTGGTCTGTCTTTGCCATCTCTGCAAAGTAATCCTCTGGCCTCTTTGTGGCTATTTTCAGCTTATTTAGAAGGGGCAATGCCTGTAGAACGGAAGCCTGGGCCTGGCGGTAGCTATGGAATATATATGCATTAACCACATGAACCACACATTAACCAAGCTCACTATGTGAACTAGACATGTCCAGCAGACTCCAGACTAAATAACATATAGGCTAATATTCCTACTTATATTGATCCCGAATGACTGGCCATGGGGTCTATTTGCAGAATTGCCCCTGTCGTCCAGTTTCCTCATCAGTCCCCACTCACCAAGCGGCCCTCATAGCAGAGAGCGGAAACCATGAGCATATTTAGTTAGCTTTTGTGGTCAAGTGAAAAGTCAAGTGATTATTTTTTATCATGAATCCGTTATTAGTTGTAATTACACACGCATCCATACACTGTACCTTGGTTGTCCCACATGAGCTGTCCCACATGACCTGTTTAGAAGACTACGGTGGGATAACCGTAGTTATCTGCTCTATGAGGGCTGCTGGGGACAGATGGGGAATCTGGACGACAAGGGAAATTCTACAAATAGACCCCATGGCCAGTCATTTGAATGTCTGCTTTAAGTTTAACCACACTATACACTAGCTTATGGTTACTCACAAGAACATCTCCCTCTGAAAATCATCCTCTGCGTTAACTTCTGCACTGCTTGCATTGGGGAGCTTCCCCTCTGCCTTGGCAACTATGTCTTCAGTAGGTTGGTTAGTCAGGTCCAACCTCTCCACCCATGGAAGGCTTTTACGGAAGTCTGCAAGGCACTGATTCAAACCCTCCTGGATTTCAACAAATAAGTGAATTATTAAATGGTATGCCATCTAAGATTGACTGAACAGTGTTGATGTCTGAACATAACCTTTCAGGTGAAGTTTCCCCAGCGTCATGGGCATGCATAACACTAAACATTAATGGACGATAACAAATTATGTTTTTCGATGGATTAATACTTACCACATTATTGTGGAACTTTTTAGGCTTATCTGCCACAAAATTAAGTCCAGGTTTAAGTAATCCTTTTGCGAACGCATCTTGAAGCTAAAATGAAGGAAAGTAAAGTAGAAAATTAAAATAGTATTGTCTGTACTTTATATATATTTGTATAACTTTGAACTGCTGGGGGTTGTCAGGGTCGGTATTTACTATAAAGACACAATTATGTTTAACTCAAAAACTCCTTACACAGCCAGCAGGCTAACGTTGCTAACGCTAGTCAACATTAGCACTCACCTCATTATCTGATAATTCACTTTCTTCCTCCTCTGACCCCAGGTCTAAATGATCATCCTCTTCCACTGCCTCCATAATGTTGTTTTCGACAATCATACGATCCAAATATATAACCAGAATGAATCAAATCCAGGGGAATGTGCGATCATGTATTACACGCATGCACTGGTGTTTTTCACGTGGGGAGGAAGTGATGTAATCAATGTGGTGGTGGTGCTACCCACAATGTCTACCGACGACATCTAAGGAATACATCTAGATTCTAGCACTACTAGTCCAGGCAATCTAGCCCATTTTAGACCCAAAAAACAGACTAATTAAAATAGTTTTTTTTTCAACAGATATCATTTCTATGAGGTGTCTAGAATAACATACTAAAAGTCCTAAGAAATCCTAGATGCGGAAATATGTTTAATTCTCATCAATTCAAGATGTGTGATAATACCTCGAGAAAACTAAACACCCTAATGGGCTTTTATTTTTATTTTGTTCTATCACAATGAAACTTTCCACAATGAATCTTAACATGAAAACTAAACTTTTTTGTATTACAAGTTTCTCTGAAACTTAATTTGAATATGCAAATTAGCTTAATATATATTGAATATGCCCACATTTGCATATCACGAAAATTACTTTTCCCCAAAATGTATAATATTTACATTGTTGTTTGTTAATGATATCAAACACACTGATCAGACTTTCATGAACCATTTCATAAAAATATTGTGACTTCATATAATAACATCAAAAACATGTATGACAAATGCATAAATCCGTCAAATCTTCCTCCAACCATCCTACTGCTAATGGTTGATGCCAATGCTGATTTTGGACTGGCCTCTAACCTGAAACCTGCCAGGCTTGGTTGTACCTACCGGGGGCATAACCCCCACCGGTATAGTCCTCAGGGTCACATAGGCACACAAGCCTCCCCACCACGACAAGGTAGCAACAACAGGGGAGGTTCCTCTGCTAACGTGGCCCAGGAAAGAGAAGTCTGGAACTCTATGCAACCGACTTCGGATGAGCGGATGAAGATGAATGGATGGATGAATTTGCAAAACATTAAAGGGATTGTGTCATTGTGACATTAAAAATAAATGAATTAATGTCACATGTGAAACCTTTAAGGAGTAGGAAAGACACAACATAATTGTAGCGACAGCTGTGTGATGGAGTCTACCTGGAGGAGACAGAGCTGTGTGATGGAGTCTACCTGGAGGTGGGAGAGCTGTGTGATGGAGTCTACCTGGAGGAGACAGAGCTGTGTGATGGAGTCTACCTGGAGGAGACAGAGCTGTGTGATGGAGTCTACCTGGAGGTGACAGAGCTGTGTGATGGAGTCTACCTGGAGGAGACAGAGCTGTGTGATGGAGTCTACCTGGAGGAGACAGAGCTGTGTGATGGAGTCTACCTGGAGGAGACAGAGCTGTGTGATGGAGTCTACCTGGAGGAGACAGAGCTGTGTGATGGAGTCTACCTGGAGGAGACAGAGCTGTGTGATGGAGTCTACCTGGAGGTGACAGAGCTGTGTGATGGAGTCTACCTGGAGGTGACAGAGCTGTGTGATGGAGTCTACCTGGAGGTGGGAGAGCTGTGTGATGGAGTCTACCTGGAGGTGACAGAGCTGTGTGATGGAGTCTACCTGGAGGAGACAGAGCTGTG
>NC_139701.1:27812499-27979999 GCF_964188405.1 Protomyctophum parallelum | reverse complement strand
CCATTGTTCCTTACAATCCCTTTATCTCTCTCTTTTCGCTCCCTCTCTCTCGCTCTGTGCCCTGCAGTGTAATGACTCAGTCACTTGGCCAAGTGTATATCCTCCTGCAAACACTGCTATGTTGTTTTATCTTCATGGGAACTCATCTCATACATCCGGAGAGTCTTGGAAAACAAATGTTGCACAAACCGACCTGACCTGACCTGCTGTCATTAAAGGCATTCAGACAGTATTTTCAATTGAAAAATACAAAGCTATTATTTTGGGAGAAAATCGAGTCCTCCTGACCCTATGACAACAGATTTAAATCAATTAGCCTAAATGAATAGTCCTAGTCTAAATAGAGAATGCATGTATGCATGTCAGACTCAGTCCCATCTGGGTGCCACTTTTTAGGTTTTGTTGGGCCAAGTGTCGGGGTGCCAGTCAGAGTCCCAGTCTGACAAATAGGGTTAATAATAAGACCACCAACAACCGTACACGGGACTGACAAACAGGGTTAGCGTGCCGCTACAGTATACTGTACAAGTGTACATCTTTTGAGTCAGCATTTTGTGAATTAAATGGGTAGGCAACAGCTTTAACCTTTTCAACTTCAACCTTACAGGTGTAAAATAATCTTTCGGCAGAATATCTTCTGTGTAAGTGACATCACTTAGCAGAAGATAGCAGCAGATATAGAATCAAAGAAGATACATGCTGTATATCTTCAGCAGATATAAACATATAGCTTCATACATAGTGATAGTGCTAGTGCCAGCACAGCAGCAGTGGAGTGTACAGTATGATAATTTCTGTCGGAACACGTATTGGTTATCACTTCATTGTTGTAGAATGTAGATTAATAGCCAACTTGTTGATGATATAAATGTTTAAAGATGGAGATATGTATACAGCTGGTCTGTTCCCTAGAACGGATAGATGTATACAGCTGGTCTGTTCCCTAGAAAGGATAGATGTATACATCCGGTCTGTTCCCTAGAAAGGATAGCCATCACAGAATGAAAAGCAATTTTCAGAACCACTTAACTAGTGAAATGTATTTATCATGACATAATTTGTTGTTAAAAATCGATAGACGCTTTCTGTGTCTAGAAGCCGCAATTTCGCTTTTGTGTGTTTGGTGCTTGCATGAAGTAAGACAAATGTTAAGACACGCTAGTGTTCTTGCCACATATTGACAAGCTTCAGTTGTCAATATGTAAAACGTTATTTGGCCATGTCAAAACTTGTCACTCACTTCACATCTGTCTCCTTGGTAAGAACATATGTAATCATCCAGCAAATATCAAACATATTTGGAAAATCTTCTGGGCGGCTTGAGCACATCTGAGTCTTAACATTGGATCTTTGAAGCCCTCACATCTCTTGCAAGATAATCGCTCTCAATCAGGCCTTATTTCTACAAGGCACTACTTTGCGCTCTCTGAACTTAATTTATGTGTCTATTTACCTTGTTGTTTATGGACTGGAGTTGTTACTGTAATTGTACAGGGAACACCACTCGCGATAGTCTGGGTAGGGGTTCCCAACTGTAAATATCCCTGTTATCCTGTAGTGTGAGCTGGGTTTAAGAGATTAGTTGGAAAATATATATTTTACACAAATGGATTACCAGGAGAATTTATTTAGCTATTAAAGAGATCTCTTATGTATTGTATCCTTTTAGCCTGGAGGGATGGTGGATTTAAACACATACACACGGACGGACACACGGACGGACGCATGGACGAACGGACGGACAGGGATGAAGGCCTGGCCGAGATACCGATTTTCCGCTTTGTGTTTTGTTGTATAACAAGGCCTGAACGAGTCTGCATGATTTAAATCAGATATCTGTCACGGTTTGCAGAATGACTGAACCCAAATGCAGATGAAAGTTCAAATAAAGAGATTTATTAAATCAGAGGAGGTCAAGCTTACAAAGTGTGAGCTGTGGCTGCTTACAGAAAAACCAGGAATGCTAAATGCAAAACATTTCAAAGCAGAATGCCACAAACAGAAAGACCAAAAGGCAAACCTTACAAAAGGCATCAAAAGGTAAAGTCCCAAAACGGAAGAGCAACACGAGGAACCAGGAATCTTCACGGTAGCGCTCAGGGACAGCAATGTTGCACACCGGACAAGGGTTTATGTTCCCACAGTTTGTGTTTGCAATGAGTCCAGTCTTTATAGGAGGTGGGTTGATTGGGGAAATGTTCTCAGGTGTGAAGGGGCATGGCACTGCTGGGCTGGGGATGGATTGGGAACAGGTGTGTGACAATGACTGAGGGTAGGAATGGGGAGTGGGAGTGGCTGACAGGGAGATCTGGTATGCAGACCCTGACAATATCTAGAACTGTCTGTGCTGGCCACAGCTAAAAAGAAATAGAAAATAGGTATCATATTTCATCTAATCATTAATCACATTTGCATTAACCTTCTAAATGTTCCTTAACATTTTCTCCTTGTTTGTACTAAATGAGCCCCAGTCTCATACATCACATCGACCAAGGTGACTGGTGAGTGGTGACTGAGCCATCTTCTGTGTCATGAATGATCACACTGAATCAGCAAGATCCCACTGTAGGACACACACACACACACACACACACACACACAGTAACACATTTCTCAACCGTTTCAGACACAGGGCGACTCGCCAGGAACCGGCCCGGCCCCCTGGGCATGTTCCTGGAGGTCTGGATGTTCCGGGGACCCCCCGGGGACCCCCACACGGTAACTCGTGTAATTTCTCGACCGTTTCGGACGCGGGGCGGCGCGCCGGAACCGGGCCGGCACCCTGGGCTTGTTCATGTGGGTCATGGAGTTGCACCACCCACTTCACACAGGTGTGATTTATTTCAAGCACATATAGTTTGGGACCGGGTGCACACATCCCCAAGGGACCGGTATTGACAACACAGGATTCTCTGGCATCATCATCATCATCCTTCGAGTGCCCTCGAGATCTGCGACACAAGCTGCTTCCACTGGTCTCTGTTGCTCATTGCCACACCAAGTTCATTCACAGTCAGTCCTGTGTCCCTACTCAGAACATCTGGAAATGTGAGAGGTCTTGTTCCTCTTGATGGGCAGGATAGTCTCCACAGAAGAATATCCAAAATGACCTGTCTTCTCTCTGCCACAACAACTGAGATGGGGGGGATGCCTCCATAAATCCCAAATTCTCTGTCAGTGATACACATATGCGCTGCACTGTACCTTTGTAGTTGAGTTTGCAATTCATTAACTGACCTTTTTTCACAAGGAGTAATATTCTAAATGTTCATATGGGTGAATACATTCTGGATGGTTTGAATTTACAGAGGCTCTGGATGGTTAGAATTTACCCAGGCATCAGGATGCAATCTGTCATCCATGTAGCATCCATGTCTCGCGTGGCATCCTTAGATCCATGCATGCATCAAAGCCAGTCCATGTATCACATCAGTCAGTCAGTATGGAAGTGTGTTGTCAGGGTGCGGTAGGCCTGCGGTAGGCCTAATAGTTAAGCATGCTTCCATCAGTGTAACCAGTGTGTGACAGTCTGGCATTTGCCCTCTGTGGAAAGAGCAAGTCCATACTTCATCACCAGCAGCACGCTACCAGACAGAAAACAGACATGCTTTTTTCACCCTGCGTGCATTCCTCAAGTGTCTGTCGGACTGTTTGTATGCTGGGAGGTTGGGGAGCATAATTGATAAGTTGCTTTCGTGTGTAAATGTCACAGATGCGAACTATGAAAAGATTTGCTTGACAGCCGGGCATTTCTTCTGAAAGCTAATTGGGATGGGGAAAATAAATTTGACTACAGTACGTGTTTTGCATGCAGAGGAGTGTGTGTGTGTGTGTGTGTGTGTGTGTGTGTGTGTGTGTGTGTGTGTGTGTGTGTGTGTGTGTGTGTGTGCGTGCGTGCGTGTGTGTGAGAAAGACAGAGACAGAGTGAGCAAGAGGGGAAGCTTTTAAATGTTGATCTCCAATTCATGGATGATGAATAAATATTTGCTAGAGTAGAGTAGCTGCTGTTCACATGTTGTCCAATTGGTTTTGTTCTAATTAGAATATATTTGAACATGATTGATGACATTTTAATTGCGGTTCATTTCAATCTAACACTCACTCTGGAATTACCAATGCTTGTTGTCAGACTAAAAGTGACAATATTCTCTTTCATGGCTTATCAAAACGTTGTCTTTGTTTTGTTTTTTTATCAGAGAAAATATTGTAACATGGAAACAAATGTCATCCAGCCTATTCTCACCATTGTAATCAGCCTATTGTCATTGGGTTTCATGGGCATAATGTGGCTGGGATGGGGATTTTTTTTATTTGTATCAAGATACTTTGTATTTTCTGTAGGTTCTTCCTTGACCAACTGTGTGTGCGTGCAAAGTTTCACAGCAATCAGGAACTGTGATATGTGGCATGCCGCATTGCCAAAAATCTTATCTTGAATGATCACATGACCCCCCCCCCCCCCTGTTTCTGTCAGTTCAGCAGATACAGAAAAATACAAGCTGCTATTGATTGGAAGAACCCATTTTGCTGCGCTGATTTTACTGGAAATATTTCGGCTTGCCCCATCATTGGTGAAAGTTTGTTGTGGCCTGCCAACTTGGGATTTGCTTCATTTAAATGGAAATGAGACACTGGTCCTTATAGATTGAGGATCAGGTAGCTGATCGGTGCTCGATCAGCCTTCTTTTCTCCGTGTTTGTGTGAGTGTGTGTATGTGTGTGTGTGTGTGTGTGTGTGTGTGTGTGTGTGTGTGTGTGTGTGTGTGTGTGTGTGTGTGTGTGTGTGTGTGTGTGTGTTAGATGGCAAAAGTACTGGCCAGTTACCACAAGAGGACCACTCAGCAGGAACTGGAGATCTCAGCTGAAATTCAAACACACTGCCACTGGCAAGGAAAAGCATTCAGATGCTAAAGATTTAGCATTTGGCAAGTGATGAACCGTAAATCCAACAAGAAATGTGCACTCAGTCTCTTTCTTTCTTTCTTTCTTTCTTTCCTGTCTCTCATTGCTAATGATGCTGCAAACTTGAGAGTAATTAAATGTATTGATGACATCACTGCTGTCAGTGCTGTGTGTATGGGGCTTTGTTTGAAAAGGAGAAAAGGATGTGCATATGCTGTCCAATAGTGAACAGATGGGTCTGTGCATTGTTAGTTCTATTGAATCCAGAGTCAATCTATCTTCCAGTTAATTTATTGCCAAACAAATCAGTAAGGAGATTAGGAGAACTGTTATAAAATCCTATAATGTTATAGGTCACTTTACTTTTTCAGAGGGTAACAACATTTATATTGTATAGCCACTGAGTGTCACTGTTGAGGGCACACTCACACTGCACATCAATCAGTTGGTCATGTCATAGTTACAACAGCTAATCATGATGGAAAATATAAATAGAGCAGTTGTTTATCCAGGGCAATATGCACCATTCAATTATATCTTACAATAGATGCACCAACTCTCTGTACTGTACTCGAGAAGCGTTCGCCCCACCAGCTTCAAATTGTTCCTCACCACCACAGGGAGTGCAGTGCATGGCCTTGAGTCGGTCGGATACACTATAACAATCAGAACCATTAAAGAACTAAAATAAATAAAGGTCCTGTACCTGCGTCAGTAACCTAATTATTTATACTGTAACCAAACTGTATTGCAGACCAAAAGGAAAACACAAAACTATTACTTTTGTTGTTAAATTGCAATATAAGAATATGACTTAAAGGTATATTCAGTGATTTCACTTAATTCAAATATCACTTATTTTTTTCTTTTGTTGTGATAATCCTCCCTACTATAGAGTGTGCTGGCCATATAAGGAGTTCCTCCCTGTCCCCAGTTAACCCCTGGGGGTCAAAAAACCTTAGGTTTCGTTTTTGACTCTCTATCCTGATTGGACGAAAGGCTGGGTCCCACAGCCAAAAACGAAACCTAAGGTTTTTTGAGTGAAATCACTGAATATACCTTTAAACTTGATCAACCAAAATATGAATTAAATTAAATTGAAGAATAAAGTACAAATGAAAATTCCTTTCAATGTAAGTATCAAAAAAGTAATCAAACAAAAAACTGTAGATATTCTATTTTCCAAAAATCAACTATTCCATAGTCATCAAATAAAAAGGCAATGCAGTGCTCAAAAATGGAAAAAAATAATACTCCTCACCCAACCATCAAGTCAGGAGGCCAAAGCAGGTTCTCATTTGTCCAAAAGCTCAGAAGGGATTCAGAGCTAAACACTCCTTGACTAAACTTTTCTTCTTCCAGATCTCAAAGTTTCCCAGACCAACTCTGTGGTTTATCAATTTCTGATTGTTTAGTATTTGTTTAGTATACTTTAGTATTCGTCTATGTGCGTAATGTTGACTAAACAATTGACTTGTTTCATATTTGTGATATATGGTGTATTTCTGCATAATCTGCACTGGGTAAAGTAAAATGACAATGCTGCTTTTGTTAAAAGGCTCAAAACTCCAGCTACAGTCTATGCAGCCCTTTGAAGTTCAGATCCATGTACAGCCATGGGCTGTAGACAAGTCTGGCTGCTGACAGATAACCGACTCTATGTCTACTTGTCTAGACATGAATTCGGACTGTTTAAGAGACTATTTTTTAAGCCAAATTGATGTGCCACTGACAAGACTGACAATGCTGATGCCTGCCATCAGCATACATTACTTTACTTACTTTACTACTATGGTGGTGGTGGACGGTGGTGGTACAGCACTCACCTCACCACACACACACACACACACACACACACACACACACACACACACACACACACACACACACACACACACACACACACACACACACACACACACACACACACACACACACACACACACACACACACACACACACACACACACACACACACACACTTAAACTTAATTGGTCCAAATTCGTATAGGATTGAACTGTTTGTAGTAATAAAGTATAGGATATATGTCAGTGCATGTTACATCCAATAATTGATCATTCATATCAGAAATTATCTTGTTTTATTTCAGTAGACACCCCCTATTTTGTCCATTTTTTCATGTCCCCAATGGCCTTCAATGAACAAAATTGAAAAAATCCATAAATTATGCCATTCACATATAAATCTATCAGTGCTTTATTGCTGGTCATATTTAGTTTTTGAATAAATAGATGATTAATCATTAAAATAGCATTATATAGCTCTGTCCCCAATCGCACTCAACCCCGTCACACAAGTCATTCTCCCCTCCATAACAATAATTAGCTGGCCCTTTAGTGACATCCCCAACAGGAAGTGGCATTATACAAGTCTTCTGAACAACATGCTACAGAAAGAGGCAATCTCACACCTTATTTTACAATGTTTTAGAGTAATTTATACTCTCACTGCTGGTCTCGGACAGGAACAAACTGCAGGTTGAAAAGACCCTCAGCTCTGAACTCGGTAGAATCTGCACCTGGCTCGCTGATAACAAACTATCCTTACACCTGGGAAAAACTGAATCCATTCTCTTCGGATCAAATAGTAATCTCAGCAAGGCAGATGGCTTCTTGGTTAGAGTGGGTGACAATATTATCACACGAAAAGATGAAATTACCTACCGAGGTTCCATCCTGGAGGCCAATCTTTCCGGTGATAAAATGGCCACCAACGTAATCAAAAAAGTCAATCAAAGAACAAGATTCCTTTACAGGATCTCCTCACTGGTCAACAAAAACACCTTGAAGACCTTAACAGGAGCCCTCGTACAAGGTTTCTTTGACTATATGCATGCACCTCTTGGTACCACAGCACCTCAAAGGCCCTTAAAACAAGGCTCCAGACCTCCCAAAACAAACTGGTCAGGCTCCTACTTGGCCTCACCCCCCGAACCCACCTCACCCTTGCCCACTTTGACAGGCTGGGATGGCTTAGGGTCGATGACAGAGTACAGCATCTTGCAATGGGTCTGGTCCACAAGATTCGATACACCACCAAGATATGCATGTACCTGTCTAAATACTTCCTTAATGTAAACGAAGTCCACACCCACAACACCAGAGGGAGTGCAACAAACCATGTACAACCCAGATTCGGCACAAACAAGGGACTAAATTATTTTCGCTCCTATGCCACCAAAATGTGGAACGCCCTATGAACAGTCATTAAGACATGTGAATCCCTTGACTCCTTCAAAACCGCTCTTAAAGGGCACCTACGGACAGCTGCAATTCTAAACTGGCCCCCGTAAAATCTGAATCCCCCCCCACCCCTTTTCCCCCTCACTGTATATGTTTCTTTTCCCTTTTTGCTTCCTTTATGATGAATTCCTGTTCTGTTCTTTAACTATATAGAAGTGTCTATTTGTATGTCTCTAAATGTTTTGATGAATTGAACATGGTGGACCCTGTTGTAAACAAGTGTAATTCTTAATTGGGTCGTCCACTCACAGTTAACAGTCTTTGTATTGAGTTTGTGCTTGAAATGTACTGTAATTCTGCAAACTGTTAATAAATATTTCAATCAATCAATCAATCAATCAATCAGTCGTAAAGCATAACAGCTCAACTCCGTTACATGGAATAAAGATAGAAAACAATTATTCGTGAAAATTATGTTTGTTATTTCAACATCTGATTTCTTAATCTAATGCATGCCATGTGGTGTTGTGGTCTCCTCTTAATCACCACAGGTATAGAGTAGTGGCCATCTTCAGTAAAATATCACAACCCTGTGTATAACGGGGTTTTTTTTGATTGATTGAAATATTTATTAACAGTTTGTAGAATTTACAGTACATTTTAAGCACAAACTCAATACAAAGACTGTCAACTGTGAGTGGACGACCCAATTAAGCATTACACTTGTTTACAACAGGGTCCACATTGTTCAATTCATCAAAACATTTAAAGACGTACAAACATTTAGAGACATACAAATAGACATTTCTATGTAGCTAAAGTACAGAACAGGAATTCATCATATGGGAAGCAAAAAAGGGAAAAGATACAATATACAGTGAGGGAAAATGGGGGGTGGGGGGGGGTGGGGGGATTCAGATTTTACAGAGGCCAGTTTCGAATTGCAGCCATCCGTAGGTGCCCTTTGAGAGCGGTTTTGAAGGAGTCAAGGGATTCACATGTCTTAATGACTGTTGGTAGGGCGTTCCACATTTTGGTGGCATAGGAGCGAAAAGAATTTAGTCCCTTGTTTGTGCCGAATCTGGGTTGTACATGGTTTGTTGCACTCCCTCTGGTGTTGTGGGTGTGGACTTCGTTTACATTAAGGAAGTATTTAGACAGGTACATGGGTATCTTGGTGGTGTATCGAATCTTGTGGACCAGACCCATTGCAAGATGCTGTACTCTGTCGTCGACCCTAAGCCATCCCAGCCTGTCAAAGTGGGCAGGGGTGAGGTGGGTTCGGGGGGTGAGGCCAAGTAGGAGCCTGACCAGTTTGTTTTGGGAGGTCTGGAGCCTTGTTTTAAGGGCCTTTGAGGTGCTGTGGTACCAAGAGGTGGATGCATAGTCAAAGAAACCTTGTACGAGGGCTCCTGTTAAGGTCTTCAAGGTGTTTTTGCTGACCAGTGAGGAGATCCTGTAAAGGAATCTTGTTCTTTGATTGACTTTTTTGATTACGTTGGTGGCCATCTTATCACCGGAAAGATTGGCCTCCAGGATGGAACCTAGGTAGGTAATTTGATCTTTTCGTGTGATAATATTGTCACCCACTCTAACCAAGAAGCCATCTGCCTTGCTGAGATTACTATTTGATCCGAAGAGGATGGATTCAGTTTTTCCCAGGTGTAAGGATAGTTTGTTATCAGCGAGCCAGGTGCAGATTCTACCGAGTTCAGAGCTGAGGGTCTTTTCAACCTGCAGTTTGTTCCTGTCCGAGACCAGCAGTGCTGAGTCATCTGCGAACAGGAACAAGTTGCAGTCACAAGCTGAAGTCATGTCGTTAACATATATTAGGAACAGTAAAGGCCCTAGTATGCTTCCTTGTGGGACGCCACAGCTCACTGGGAGGGGAGGGGACAGTGTTCGGTTCACCTCCACCATCTGTTCTCTCCCCTCCAGGTAGGATTGCATCCAGCTCACTGATGTGCTATCAAAACCAATAGCTTTAAGCTTGTTAACCAGTATGGAGTGGTTCACGGTGTCAAAAGCCTTTTGGAGGTCCAGCATGACCATGCCGCAGTATTTTCCAGCGTCCACCTCGTGTTTGATGTGGTCGCTCAAATAGAGGAGGCATGTGTCAGTGGAGTGGGATGTTCTGAAACCAGATTGGAACTCGTACAGCAATTTATTAGTGGCAAGATACTTTTCAACCTGTTCATAGACTATTTTTTCCATCACTTTCGAGATGGAGCTTAGAATAGAAATAGGGCGGTAGTTGCCGGGTTCTAATTTACTCCCTTTTTTGTACAAGGGGGTTACTTTGGCCAGTTTAAAATCTTGGGGGACCTGTCCCTGTTTGATGGAGAGGTTAACTATGTGGGTGATGACTGGAGCTATGGAAAAGGCTGAGTCTCTGAGAAATTTGGAGGGGATATTGTCATGGCCAGTGGCCTTGTGGGGTTGGAGGGCACTCAGTTTTTTAAGTACCTCCTCGGTTGTTACCATTGCCATTTTGAAATCATCTTTACAAACACCAAGGTTTTTGTAGAAGGCTTTGATGTGCTCTACACCAAAACGCCCAGAGTGGGAGGGCAGTTTGCTAACCAGCTTTGTTGCAATGTTTGTAAAGAAGATGTTCAGGTGGTTGGCTACATCAAGCTTGTCAGTGATGAGGGTGTTATTCGATTTGATGTTTATGTTAGTAAACCTGGTTTTTAGTTTCTGACCACAGCCTAGTTGGTTGTTTAGTAACTTCCAGAGCTCCCGAGGATTGTTTTTGATTTCCTCTGCTTTATCGTTGATAAAGTTACATTTGGCAGATTTGGTCATGGCAATTACACCGTTTCTTAGCTTGTTACACTGGGTTTTTAGGTTGCACAGTTTGGTTTGGAGATTACTGTCGAAGCGCTTGGCTAGCATGGACTTGCATTTAAGAAGTTCAGAGCATTTGTTATCTCTGGCTTTCATTGCAGTCAGTATGTCCGAATTCATCCATGGCTCCGAGCGGGTTTTGACCCTGATGGTTCTCAAAGGAGCCATGATGTTTAGTACTGATGTAAATTTGGTTTTAAAGCCAAGCCATGCTTCTTCGACTAGTGAGCTCCTGAGCACATCGGACCAATCCAGACTCTCCAGTTCAAGGTTAAAGGCCTCACTTGAGTAGGTTTTGAGGTCCCTAGATATGACTGTTTTGTGACAGTCAAACTTTAGTTTTTGTATTTTGCGGGTACAGAAAATCATAAAATGATCACTGAGCCCACATACAATAACCCCTTTCTTGGAGATTCTGGATTTGTCCGAGGTCAGAATGAGATCAATGACAGTTTGAGTAGAATCACACACTCTTGTGGGTTGGGTAATTAGCTGACTGACACCATGTAGATCACAAAACCGACTAAATGACTTAAACACAGGTGCTTCCTTGCGAAGCATATCCGTATTGCAGTCGCCAATCAGGATTTTCTCTACACATTCCTCCCCAGCTAAGCACCCCTCAAGTATATCATAGAACCCATTCTGATCGGGCGGTCTATAGACGGTGCCAACTAATACTGATTTAGCATTTTTGAAAATTAATTCAACCCACACAGTTTCAATTTCATCATGCTGTAAGTCAGTACGAGTAACATATTCAGTGTCTTTGTGAATATACATGCACACGCCACCGCCATGCCTGTTTCTGTCGTTCCTAATGATAGTATAATTCTCTATTTCTATCTCTGGGTCCCTGGTGGACTCGTCCAGCTTTGTTTCAGAGAAACTTAGGATGTTTACCTTACCGCTTTGGAATACTTGTCTCACCTCAGCCAGTTTGGGTCCAAGGCTGTTGATGTTCAGGTGAAACAAATGGATTCCTTTGACGCTGGCAATACTGTTAATGTCCTCCATGTTAAAATAGGGAGGTCCATTGTTGATGTCTGGTGGAATGTGGTGGAATGTGGTGAATGTGTGGTGAATGTGTGGGCTGACACAATTAACCCTGTTATCAACCCGTTATTATATTATTCTATATAAAAATACATACAAATATTAATTGAATGCCTGAGATGGGAAATTATGTTTTTCTGATAGCTGAAGTCTGTCCTTAATATTGTGGGGTATTCACAAAAAAAGGACAAATCGTACCGTTTCGTGGAATGACTCACTTTGCAGGAGAGAAAAGATTGGGGACGAAATAAAATCGATAAAAGCCAATGTGTCAGAGAAGCAACCAATGATCGATGTGTTATGCCACAGCCCTCGATTCATTATGACACACACACACACACACACACACACACACACACACACACACACAATTCGTGTCAATGAAATAACTTAATAACAAATTGTGCGTGCGCGCATGCGTTTGAATGGTTGTTGTAAAATGTAATTAATTAATTTATGCAAGCACTATGTCATATTCCAGCTGGGACAAATGTGTCATTTATGTTGCTTCGACAAGATCACATCCATCAGTGTTTTTTCTCATGGGATCATGAGATCATGGTGGAAAGGTTCTCTGTTCCCTCCCATCGGCGTCTATCCGCCAGCGTTGCCACACCTGCATTAAACGGGGAAAGTCCGTAGGCTACGTGAGTGAGGGGAGGCTGGAGCTTCGATCGCGTCTGCACTCTGCAGTCGGACACTTTCATCAAAGAGGAATTCATTCATGCGGTGACTATCGAGACGAGACCGCCCGTGCTTTTCCTCCGCGTTCATCGGCAAGAGCAAGACTAACACTGCTTCTAGGATTTAGAAATCAAGGACGGTGGATAACAGCAGAGCAGGCTGCAGACAGCGAACTGAAAACACACCATCTACAGACAGACAGTGCGGTACAGTGGGAGCGGAGCAGCGTCTACGCGCACAGGTAAGTGATGAAGCGTAGTAGCTATACTTCTCAGTAATGGTCGTAGACTATAAAAGAGTTGCCAAAAACAACTTTATAGGCTAGACAATTTATACCAGATTGTTCAGGTATGGCACTTTTTGTTTTGTAGAGAAGATGTAGGTGCGATTATTGCGATACCATAATTTAAATGGCATATTGTTTGTAGCCTACTGTAATGTGTCACATTGTAGGCTACAGAAAAATAACATCTTGCCTTTCTTTTTTTCGAGTTTCCTAATATTGACAGCTGACTTTGGGCTGCTGTCTGAGTAGGGTGTTTATTGACCTAGACCGAGCGTGCATGGCCAGTCTTTCTTTTCTTTTTAATAGAGTATGAACGCCTTTCTTTCTGCAAAGTTTTTTTTATGTATTATTTATTTGAACAAGAGCAGGCTGAGCAGCAACCCGCATGCTGTGAGTCACTCAATATGTGTATGTAACTTACAATGATAAGGCTCTGCCTCTGACTAATGGAATTGCCAATTGACTTTCCCCTTCTAACCCTAAACCCAACTTTTTTTTTTTAATCCAGCACAAAAGTAAAGTCTAATATTACAAAGTTGTTAATGTTAACCATTGCACTAGTGCACACTGCACAGAAACGTGTTTCAGTCAACTTCAATTATTCTAGGAAATGAGCCCTTTATTTTAACATTCGCCTAATAAAAGGAATAGTTTGTAATAGGCTTTTCCCATAACAATGAATTGCCTGTTTTTGTTCCTTTCAAAGCCAGGAAGTGAAACATGTTGACATTGTATCACACCCTAACCTTTGCACCGGCATTTGGCGCTCAGTTACTACACACTCAATACTGGAAGCCCATATACACTATTGGCTCATCAATTCATAAGGCTATGGCATACATACAAAGGTCAGTTGTGTTGTATTGTGTTCATGGGTTGTGGAAAATCCATAAAACATATTGTGCAACACAATTAAAGTGGAGCTGTATGTACAGGAAGTCATGTTGATGTTCTGTTCAAGTCATTGGCATTGTAACATCAATAGGCTAAATATATACTGTAATTATTTATTGCTCGCAGTGTGTGTGTGTGTGTGTGTGTGTGTGTGTGTGTGTGTGTGTGTGTGTGTGTAGATCAGATAAATGGGATAAAGGGCATAAAGTGAAATGAATCATATAACAGAGGTTGTCTGATGGATCTAATAGAATCGAGTTGACCAGTGGGTTGTGGGTTGGAGTCTCGTTCATAACCTTGGTGCGTGTTGTCCCCCTCCTACAGTCTCCCTTTATAGGCTATTACCTATTAAAGCAGGAAGGCCTGAAATAATCTCTCAGATAGCAGATAGGGCCATTAACACAAAAAGGTATGGTATAAAGTAAACACTATCATCCTTGATCTGTGGTGCTATAAATAAAAAGCTATGCATCAACCCATGAGCGAGGCACAAAGTGTGTAGAGGAGAAAGATCTGAGTCAGTGTTAGGTCAGTGGATGAACCAGCACAGTGAATGAATGCTGTACGGCTATATAAGAGCTCTGTCTACTGTAGGTGTACCTGAGAAGAGAGAGAGAGAGAGAGAGAGAGAGGGAGAGAGGGAGAGAGATAGTGTGTGTGTGTGTGTGTGTGTGTGTGTGTGTGTGTGTGTGTGTGTGTGTGTGTGTGTGTGTGTGTGTGTGTGTGTGTGTGTGTGTGTGTGTGTGTGTGTGTGTGTGTGTGTGTGTGTGTGTGTGTGTGTGTGTGTGCGCGCGTGCGTGCGTGCGTGCGTGCGTGCCCATGCATGTATGCATATGTGGGTGCGAGTGTGTGTGTGACATGGATCCCAGACACCTGAGGTAGAGAACAGAGTAGAATCTTAAATATCCCTGAGGGGCATTTTGTTTCCCAGTCAGCACATAACCAGAGTCATGACTGTGGAGTGTTGTCGAGGGCAGCCATTGGCTGTGCTTTCCCAAGGTATACCCTTTTCCTGTCCTTACTGATGATGCATTTATTTTTTTACATTTTACTGTTTTTAACAACAAGGAAAGCTTGTCTCTATATAGGCCTGTTTATATGGTGTAACACTACAGTAGCATGGTGTCTATTGTCCATCACCTTGGGCTAAAACTTAATAATGTATTGGGGTATGGCAGGGTACCCCAATAGGCGGCCCGCGGGCCATTTGCGGCCCACAGAGCGCCCCCTTGTGGCCCATGAAAGAATTAAAAAAAATAATAATAAATTTTTTAATTTATTTTTTATTTTTTTATTTTTCTTTTAAGGGTCCCAGATATAAATGGCATTAAATGGGGGTCAGTAGCCTATGCATGTCAAACTGGGCATCCTTTTCAAATGGGGTCTTGCCCTGGAAATGAATTTTCAGGGCAAGACCTCGACCTCGCGCGTGCAGACTCGGCCCCCAGCCTGGTACGCTAGTCAAAATATGGCCCTTGAAGAAAATTAATTGGGGAACCCTGGGGTATGGGATTGCATGATTTATGTTAAGGAAAGGAGACTAAGGAAAATTAATTACATTTAAAAATATCAATAGCTGGGGCTGGGCAATATATCAAAATGATCATTATTATGAAATTAAACTAGATATCGTCTGGGATATTGGATATTGTAATATGATATGGCGTAAATGTTGTCTTTTCCTGGTTCACTCGCATGACTGAAGTACAGTAGCATGTGCTTAAATTCATATTTAGAAAATGTTTCAGATGTAAAACAAAAATCTGAGATGATGGAAGGATGATGTTCATGGAAGGGGAACCTTCTGGAAGCTTCATTGGCAAAGATAATGAACTTCGAAATCTGAAAAAATAGGTCATAATGACCTCTCAGTCATGCAAGTGCTAAATCAAAATCTCAGATCAGAGATCAGATCAGATATTTTGATTATATTTTGATGATATTCTGTATCGACATGTAAGGTGAAAAAGACTCAACATCCAAGGGCTCACGATATTCACATATTTCATTCAGTTTAAAATGTATGGATTTGTATTTGTATTTTTGTTATGTATTTTATGTTATTATAAAGATGACCTTTTGCAATCAATTACATATTGTCATAATCAATAACAAGATTAAACAATGCCAAAATACTAACCCCAAACCATCAATAATAATAATATAATTATAATAATATAATATTAATCCTTTACAATTTATACAAATTTATAATCCTCACTCTTTTACCTCTTCATTTAATTCCTACATTATTTCGAGATGCCCCCCCCCCCCCCCCCCCATACACACCCATACATCCACACCATAACCAACGGCTTATGTTAACCCTTATGGGTTAAAACCTATATGGGAAAACAAACATTGGAAGTCTGGTGAGGGAACCCATTGAGAACTAACTTCGGGTTTCATGTCTAGTACAAACAGTAGCTTTCTATTCATGTCTAAATCAGTGACACATGAGAGGAAGTTTTGTGGGATATTGTGTCTATGATGTAAGAGCGAAATGCCACGGTGTGAATGGCCAATAAGCTAACAAGCCAGTCTGTCATACAACCTGTCAGTCAATAAAGAAGCTACACAGCGGGTAATTAGCCAGCCAGGCAGTTTTGCACATTTGAATATCACACCTGAACTAACGGAGTGAAAAGTAGAAAAGAAAAGACAGAGAAAAGTAAAGGTGAGCTACTTTACCATCGTCAGCAGGAGTGAGGCAGAAGGGGATGCGCATGTTAATTGGTGATTTGATTAGCGTTTTAATATTGCAGCTGTGCTCAGCAGAGAAAGGCAACTGGCTGGCCAGAAGTTCTTTCCCCTGCATCAATAATCACTTTTCCACAGGAGGGACCATGGGTTTTGCACAGCGCTCACTCATTATGCATATCACTCAGTTGGTCTCCTCCCCAGAAATGTTTGTTAACTGAGACTATTTGGCAGAAATTAATACTTTGGATTTGTGAGTTAACATTTTGAATTGCTAAGTCTTGGCAGGCTTCACATGGACCCTTCTGTATGAGAGTGACTTAATGAGGCTGAACATAATCAGCATCCATACACCACTAAGAGAATTAAACTCCCTACGTGTAAAGGAGGGAAATATAATACCCTATTACAGTGGTAATGATGTGATGAAAAGCTTCTTCTATGCGATTCTAAATCATGTTTGGACTATCTACAGCTCTAAGAGAGGGTTTATTTCTGAGGTTTTACAACGTAGAATGATGATGGATTGTCCTGAACTTGGCATTGTTGGGAGGAAGGGCAATGGTCGGATACGACCTATCACAGCCTGCAAGGGCAGTGACGTGACTACGGCCTGGCTGATCCTGTGTAATCAACACTAGACACAGGTACTAGAAAGATGTGTCTGTGTTTGTTGCTAGAATGAATAAAGAGGATGGTGCACGGAGGCGCGGCCTAGGCTCCTTGGGAGGTTTGCACATGTGCAGTGTAAACAGGAACTGCGATGATGGAGTGTTCCAGCAGAGGTGCTAGCTCTTTGCATAGAGTATTAAGGTGCATGAGAGTTGCTGACCCGGAACTGAAATAATAAAAATGATATCACAAAAAGAGAATAGTACAAAGTAGATTTTGTTTTTATTTTAAAAAGTATATCAATATATCAATTTACTTTTGGAAGTTGACAGCAGTATTTCAATGTTTTTGCATTCACTTAGTATAAAAACATTCGCGACAAGTAGCAGCAATTTATTCAAATGTAATTGAATTAAAATCCGTTGCTTATAACAGTATACCGAGGTAATTTGTTGTAAGCAGTGTAGGGTATAAACCAGTGGTTTTCAACCTTTTTCATATCAAGGCCCATTATTTATTTGGCATTTGAGCCACAGACCACCATTTGATGAGATTTTGCCTCTCAGATCCATAACTTGAAATATCTTGATCTTGGGGACCACCTGGAACCCCCTCAAGGACCACTGGTGGTCCCCGGACCACTGGTTGAAAACCACTGGTATAAACAGTGTACTCTCTCTCTCTCTCTCTCTCTCTCTCTCTCTCTCTGAATGCTCAACATCACAACACCAAAGCAGACAGCAGACAAGTGGAAGATAAGTAGTTAGAAAGATAAGAAGTACTGGTGGGAAGGCAGTGGAGGAGCAAAGAAGTGAGGGAGAACAAAAGAAAGGTGTGGAAGGCCAAAGAGATAAGGATGGGAATGGGAAAACACTAGACTACAAGGTAACACAAACTAAATGAAAAAGGTGTAACAGACCATTTATTATTTTTGGCGAACGAAACCGTCGTTCTATATAAATATAAATGAAGGTATAGATCTGCAAATCATAGTATGTGCATTCACTGTATCACAATATATATAGGCCTATATATCTGAAAAGGCATATCATGGAGACATTTGCGCCTTTGATGCCTGAAAATAGTTCCATTGCTTGTTGTTGAAGAGAAAAATATGCGACCGTCGCAACCCGGAACAACAACAGACAGAGAGAGTTAAAACTACCATTCACTTGCATTGAACTCATTTTCCCAGAATCCCTTGCAGCCCAGAGCAGTGAGCACGGGTCGATTTCCGTTTTCGTCATCATAACGCGACGGCCTTGTCACTAGGTCGACAAATCCGCTATTTATTAAAAAATTATTACAAAACAGCGAATGAAACACTGTTTCAGCGGGTATAGTGTATTAGCGGGTATAGCGTATTACGCAGGGGAGAAACATGGATTAAATAGAGCGTGTAAAACGGGTTATGCAGCTAAACTGTTTTAATATCGCCCACCCCTGTGTGAGTGCGCATGTGTGCGTGCACACGTGCAGGCGTGTGTCCTGACTGGTGTTGCTGGTTGGGCTAAACTGTGCCATAAGCTGAGAAATGACTTTGCTCTGAAAGCAGAGAATTAAATCGTCTGGGAGATGAGAAGAGAGTAATAAAGACAGAAAGAAATGTAGGACTTGAGCTGTTTAAGCTTCACCAACCTTTTTTATTAACTTCACCTTTTTATTAACTTTTTTATTAAAATCATACTGAAGTCTCCACTACAATATGCTCCAAGGAAGTCATTAGTTTGCAAGGAAAACTGAAATTGTATTCCTGTCTGTTGACTATAATTCACAAGGTGGCCATGCAGCTCTTACTTCATGCCCTCCATGAGTATGAAGTAGAAACAACGTGGTCACCATATATATGAATGATTAATTGGCGTAAATGTGGCTTTCATTCCCCTTCTCCCAAAAATCAGGTTTATGGCTAAAAATGGCCCTACATTACTTTCTAAGATGATCATTTTGCAGAGGGACTTGAATGGGCTAATGGGATCATTGGTCAAAAGGTGCAAGTTGTAATTCAATGGCCAGACGGGGAATGACAAAAACAAGAAACACTGGCAAGGTGACTCATGGAGGAGAGGATAATTCTAGTTTCATGTAAAGTTTAGGTAAAGCTATTTAGTGTCTCTTCCTCGTTCTTAATGCCTTTATCTGTCTATCTGTCTGTCTCAGGTTCCTGTGGAAGCAGAGTGGGGACACTGACACTGCCTTGGCCTATTGTCCCCTTTGAGGCTCTCTGGACTCTGACAGTACAGAAAAGAGGGATGCAGTCTGCCTGCATAAAGAGCCATTCAGCCTCTCCAACCTAACCCACATTCTGAACTGCATCTCCAAGTACAACAGCACGGAATTCCAGACCCAGCTCCAGGCGTCTGTCCCAGGCCAAGTCCTTGCTTCTAAAACCCTGTTCTCGATTCAAGAAGCCCCATTCGCTCTTACCCCCCCCCCCCCCCCCCCCCCCCGCATACACACACACCCTCAGCACCAAGCTTTTCATGAGCTTGTTGGAGCCCCATTCCGTTGCCTCTGAAGCAGCTTCCTCTCCTCAGTCCGGCTCCAGATGCCATCTCTGAAACATCCACTGCCTCACTCACTGCGCTAGGATTCTTTCCTCTTTCTCCAGCCCCCGTGGCGTTTGGCACGGATGCCCATCACATAGACAGATGGAGCCAACCCTGACCCCTCTCCTCGCCCGGGGGGACGCCAAGAGAAACAACGCCTGACCGGAGGGAGACAGGAAGAGGAGGGAGGAGAGTATTGCCTTGTCGCCACGGCAACACATCATCCAATGTTCCATTAACTCCCCTCCACCCCCTCCCATGGCCCTCAAATAAACACACACACACACACACACACACACACACACACACACACACACACACACACACACACACACACACACACACAGCAGGCAACTCAGTTGCAGGACCAGTGAGGCGCCCTTTCCATAGCTACAGTAGTTAATTTGGAGCCCGTTGTATTTTGCTTCCAATATTTATGCGAGATATCTCGTGTGGTGCCTCTCAGAATGTATTTATGAGACATACTAATAAACGTAAACTACATCAAATTTCATCAGACATCCATTACAATTACAGTGAGGCACAAAAGCACAAAGACCATTAGAAATGGATGAGAGTGGCGTGATCAAGAAGGGCTGGTCTACCTGTATGCCTTACGGACAATCGAGGATAGTGCAGAGGATTTGTTGAGAGCCAGAGAAAGTGTCCCATGAGGGGACACAGTCTTAAATGCTGCAACTTTGGCAACAAATGTGATATTGTGGTCAAAACGTTGTAACGTGAGGAACTACATTACAGAAGGCACATAAATCACCCACCGCCCCACTTCCTTTCATGTTTTAGTTTAGTTTTTCATTGATGATTGGATGTACACACTTAAGATATTTTCACCTCGACACATCATTCAGGCATGCATACTCAAGTGTGCTTCTGTCTCATCTACAAACTGCGATGTTGACCCCACAGCGAGGCTCAGTCCTCTGAAAATAATCTCTAAAGGACTAAATCACTCTGCTGATTGAGAGAACTTGTGTTGGCTCAGAGGTCAAACTTTTTGTGTCAGTGTAGAGGCAGTTTCGCCCACGTGACTGAAAGTCTTCTGCAACTGTACTTTTCTGTGCCTTTTCGGGCTGAAGCAAATCTTAACAGCTCATCCAATATTCCCGGATAATATTGTACTGCATGAATCTACTCCATGTTGGTCTGCGTTCTTGTTAGAATACAATGCTGGACAACCAATTTGAAAAAGAAAACACGCAATAAAATGAGACACTAATGGCAAGTAAAGTGAATACAGTGGGCCGACACAACAGAAGGGGGAATACCGAGTCCCACAGCATCCCAGGTAATTGGAGTATTGAGTGTTTTTCTTTTTTCTTCCAAAGATTTTTCTTTCTTTCTTTGTTGACCTTGTGGGCTGAGAGAGAGAGAGAGAGAGAGAGAGAGAGAGAGAGAGAGAGAGAGAGAGAGAGAGAGAGAGAGAGATAATGTGAACATGTGAGAGAAAGCACTAATGATGGGGGATAGAAATAGATTGCAAAGTTTCTGATTATCTCTGGGATTTGTCATCATCACTCACAGATCATTAGCATAACCCGACAATGTTTGGAGCACAAGCATCAGCCCCTCTCCACTCATTGTGGTTTTTCAATGTGGCTTTTCTAGACACTTATTATTCTTGTCACTTTAAAAGAACCCTATCTAGGATCTTCTTTGGATATAATCTTTGTCAAATGAATTGTTGCATGGTCCATCAGCACTCTGTTTCACTGCTGCTTTGAGCTGCCTTCTATGAGCATCTTTCATTACAGACCCTTGCTGTTTCTTTCATGCGTTAAGCCTGATTTATACATCATTGTAAAAAGTGTCGCACGCCCGACATCATCATACGATGGAGCATAAATTACGCATGACGTTCCAGTAGGAGAGTAGCAGATGATTATGATTTCACACAAGATTATTATTATGAACTACCAAATTATTTTCATGAACTTAGACCAAATGAAGACTAAACGAAAAAGAAAATCGTGTAAGTCGTGTAAAGGAGATCTATTCTATCACCACCCCCAAACAAGACACAAAATAATGACTGGTGGGGGTATGCTGTTTAAAAACTCTTAAACCACAGGGGGGTCCAGGAGGGAAAATAAAAAATATCAAAACCTAAGACCTTGACCAGCCCCATTTACCCGCTGTTCATGAGGACAGCCTGTGCCCCCGCCGGCGGGGGATTGGGGCTCTTGGTTTTCTCATATTGCAGTGATGAGTGAAGTCTCTCAAATATCAGAAGAGACAGAGTTTAATCTCTAGCTTATCTTTGATGACCTCTTGAAAGTTGACTGAAGAAAATGGTATCCATGATGCATCTAGTGGAGAGCACTTAAGAAATGATTCATATTAGGGAAAATACAATTAAGCAACCTAATAAGGACATTATAATGCTAACTGGTACAGCCAGACGCCTTTGCTAATACATATTTTGCACAGAGAGGTGTGGGGTTGAGGTTCAGCAGGCAAAAGCTGCACTTGTTTTGGGGATAAACCACATGATGAATGCATGTTTGTGGAATCAAGTCTAGTTATGTTTTGAAAATGAACTAGACTGCAGGAGTCTATCAGTCTATAAGAGGTTCCGTCTGTGACATGTGTCTGAAGGTATAATCTTGCAATTTCTTGTGCACACTGCCAGTAGCCCACAGAGGCACAGACGTACCATGACAATTTTCTTTCACATGAATACGTAGGTTTTGTTTTTTATCTTATAATGTAAGTTGTATGGGCTCTGATCTTTTTTGGAATCCACATTTGGAGCCATACCTCATATATGGTATGTCATAGATGTCACAGGCTTAACCTATAACAGTATACTGATTTTGGGCCATGGTCATGCCCGTTTATTGGAGACCAGTGCAGAGAGAACCAGCCTGATTAAGGCATTTATGAGGCCAATATAACAGAGCTGATATGACGGAGGTAAGAGGTCTTCGAGGTGATAAGAGAGAGGCACACACTCTAACATACGGCCCGAAATAAAGATTCTTATAGTCATTGTTTTTATTGATTCTTTGGTCTATAACAGCGATCGCCCCATTTATCTAACTCTTTATTATTCTAAATATTTTTATTTAAGTTTTCGTCACAAACCAGGACAGTTAAGACAACGCATGAGACATCATTACAACGCAAGAAACAAAAACCACTGACATAATAGAGGGTATGCGCGTGACATCATCATCATACCGGGAAGTTATGCGGGAACAGCTACTGAGTGGCAAAAAACTACTTTCTGGCCTTGACAGCCCAAGAAAACAGAAAAGTCCTATCGGATTGCACTAAAACAAACTATGTTAAACTCACTTTGCCACTCGATTGAATACTCTATTTGCCATTAATTTTATGCATGCTCATACCCTGAAAAAAATGCTGTCTGTCAAGGAGACATACTTCTGCATTTTAGGAACAAATTCTTGTTTGAAGCTAGAGAGAAATTATCGCCAGGCTTTAAAAAGCTCAAAACGTAACTTAGTCTAGCTTTAAATTTGTCAAAACATTCTCTCTCTAGCTAATAAACAGAAAATACGTTTTTAGTTTGGGATACCGATTTAATCCAATCAAGAGAGAGTTTCCCACAAAGCATCATCATTTTTATAATGTTTCAGTTCCAATGTTGTTAATTTATTTTGCTTCATCACTTCCAATTTCACTTATCTGTATGGAGATGGAGACCCCTGTTAATGAACAAACACTATTGCAATGATTGCTATGTGAATATAAAGCTTAAAGTTTAAAACTTACAGCATTTAACTCTCAGAGTTACATCGACAAGCGTTTTACTGTGTACCTGATAACCTTTTAAGACAGATGATGACTGTTGGCCCGTTTCCAACTATTAAACACTGATTCCTATTGAAAGCATGCATCAACTCATCTCCATTTGTCTCAAAAGGTTGATCTGGAATCTGGAGAGACTGTATTTAATCACAATGCAGACATTTCTTGTTTGGCTCATGACATTTTTCACGTCATCCTCTGTCTTTATCTCCATCTCCATCATTGCTGTCATGCTCCACTTTGTTCTGTGTAATGAAGCAATCTTTTATAATCTAATGATCTTTACCTCAGTTTCCTCAACCCCATAGTGGGACAATGTATTCTGTCTTCCTAATGTTTAAATTATGCTCTATTGTATGATGGTCACATTAAGCCTATAAATCAGGCTTAAAGATGTAGGGAAAAATATGTTTTTAACAATTTTAGAGCATATTCGTGGTCATCGTCATCATCACATGGGCATACCTAACAGCAAAAACAAGGCCACAACAAAATTTCCAAAGCTTAATATTGACGACATCAGGGATCTCCATGGGCATAACAGGGATTGTATTAGGCATCGTCTGGGAATGCCCATACAGTATATGGACCTTTTCCCCCCTTTTTTTTAATTGACGTTTTCAGGGCTGAAACAACAGAGCTAATACGGCACGAGTTAAACTAAAAATCTGGTGTCAGTGAGGTCAGAAGTAGATTGGTTCATGGCCATAGCGTGTCTCCATATATGGAGCGTGTCACGGGCTTGATGTCACGAGGCGTGACTCATGACATTCTCATATATGGGCTTAATATTGATGACATCAGGGATCTCCATATATGGGCATAACAGGGATTGTAGGCGTGACGCCACAAGGCGTAATAAACTGTCAACCGTATATGGAGGCGTGACCGACCGAACGACTGACAGATTTTGCACGTTTTCATAGTCATCTGCAACCTTCGGTCACGAAAAAGAGAAAATGTACGATGACAGTAATACACTGACTGCCAACAGTGTCAACTAGTGATTACTGATTATAGTAGTCGACTAGTAGGTGAAACCCTAGCCTAGTGCATCATCTGCTTTGCCGCATCTATTGTGATTCAATACCGCTCGCTCGCTCGCACGCACACATGCACGCACACGCACACGCACACGCACACGCACACGCACACGCACACACACACACACACACACACACACACACACACACACACACACACACACACACACACACACACACGCACACCTCAATTACTGTGCTATTTCTGTGGTGCTACCTGTCACACCAAGCGCAAACCAGCTGGGATTAATTAGTGACTCAGTAACACGCACACATGCACTTATAGGGCAATATATGTACACATATCTCATGTACAGTATGTTGTAATGAGGCGTGTAGGTTCTAATACGCACCACATGCTTATGTATACACTCTCACAAGAAACCCTTAACAAACATGGATGGACTCATGTCACTCATGGACAGACACATACAGTACACCTGCACTCTCTCCAAACAAAGTTTTGATATACACACACGCACGTACACACGGTCGCACGCGTACATGCGCGAGCACGCACGCACGCACAGTATTTGTGAATTGACATGAACAATTTTTTATAGATTTATTAAATTGATTAGTCTGAATTTAAAACCAGTTTTATACTAAATTGTAAAATGAGTCATGTACAAAAATGACCAGTCCACAAGCTCACAACATGACTCATTGTGAGATTGTAGATCTGCTATTTTCACTATTTGATCAAAATAAATCTTTCAGGCCCAGGCCGTAGCGTAACGGTCTGGGCACCGGACTGGTAATCCAGTCGCAGTGTGCCGCGGGTTCGACTCCCGGACCCGACACGGCCTTTACTGCATGTCATCCCCCCATCTCTCTCCCGTTTCCTGTCAGCCTACTGTCTGTCCCTTCAAAAATCAATAAAAGGCGTAAGCCGCAAAAAAATATCTTAAAAAAAAAAAATCTTTCATTACTCGCAATCGAGACAAAAGTTTGAATACTGATTTGAACTCATATCTTCCAGTCTTTTATCTTTTTTAAGATATTTTTTGCGGCTTACGCCTTTTATTGTTTTTTTTAAGGGACAGACAGTAGGCTGACAGGAAACGGGAGAGAGATGGGGGAAGACATGCAGTAAAGGCCGTGTCGGGCTCGGGAGTCGAACCCGCGGCACACTGCGACTGGATTACCAGTCGGGTGCCCAGACGGTTACGCCACCGCCTGGGCCATATCTTCCAGTCTTAACATGTGAATTGTGAAAACACAATGGAGGACATAAACATCTTCCAGAACAGCATGTAGCTAATAAACACCCCTCATCATTTGCTGTAATTTCCTCACTGTTCATCATTTCACACCTTATGCTTGCACCATATGTCATTCTGTCTGTGGCATCATGAACACTACCGCACAGCCTCAGTGTCTAGCAGAGGTGAACACACAGACCCATAGTGGATTGAGTGGATCTGTGTCAGGCAAACTTAGACAGGATGTGATGTCATGCCGTACGTTGTATTTGTGTTTTTTCTATTCATTTGGTCATTAAGGTCCACAGAATGAGAGGCCTGCTCTGCTGGAAACATCGCGAAAAAAAGCCCTTTTTGTATACCACACTATATAGACCACCAATATAAGGCAACATTTTCCATTTTTTCAGCTATAGCCATAACTTTGTTTCACGATGTTTCCGGCATTCTGTGCACCTTAATGACCAAATGAATAGAAAAAACACAAATAAGAGTATGACATCACAGGTTAAACCCTATTGCTTGAGCTTTTGGGCCTATGGCCCTCCAGCTAAAAACTTACTTTAAAAAAAATTACTTGTGTTCCAATGTAGTTATTATTTAGTCACATGCCCTTGTTAATACTTTTCATTGGTTCAATTTCATAAAACCCACAGACAAACTTTCAACCTGGCAAACCTATTTTGAGCATGTTATTACAGAAAAACATTTTCAAAAGATTGAGTGGAATTAGAAGATCTACAATCTCACAACATGTGGCGATGCGAGGGTTAGAAATTGAGTTGGGGTTAGGCTATTTTCACTACTTTTCCACAACACTGTTTTAAGACTAAGTATAAAATAGAGCATTAAAATATGATAAAACACAAAAAGATGAAAGATGGAGATTTCAAAAGGTTTCTGCCCGACAGAAATGACTAAAACAAATAAAAACTAAGATCTGTAATCTGTAATTTCACTTGTTTGCTGAATTAACAACCTTAAAATTCCCCAGAGCGGTAATTGGTTGTGCAGCAGTTATACTATAAAAAGACAAATACAGTAGATGCAATTATATAAGAACAATTTAAACCATAAATGTGTCCATCTTTACCAGACATTGTCGAGCTGATATTAACTGATTACCGGTAAATGAATGTTTCTGAAATAAAAATGTATTCTGTAATCGAGTAGAATGTAAAGCATTTGCAGTGCTGTGTTTGTGTTAGCGCGGAACGCGGCCCGTGAGGACAAGCTGTAACTCCTGTCAGCTTGTCCCGGGCTGCGTGGGCTTACTTCGTGCACTGCCGATTTTGATAGCAATAAAGCCGCTGACAGCTTTTTAAAGACAAGCTGTCAACAGCCATAACCTTGAGCCTGTGTGTGTGTGTGTGTGTGTGTGTGTGTGTGTGGGGGGGGGGGGGGGGGGTGGAGTGGTAGTATAGGGCCACAACTACAGAAAAGAGATTAAATATGCTAAGACTTAAAAACACAGGCTGAGCAAAGCACAGGCTTTTCACAGATGCAGTGCTAACTGCAGTCCATGAAAACACATTACCACAAATTGAACGGGATAGAAGAGAACAGAGCAGTGTAATGAAATGGAATGGAAGGAGTCAGTTTGACTGCCATAAGTCCCGACCCTAATTGAACACTATAAAGCAGTATAGTATAGGTAGAGTATACGACCTTGGCATACAGAATCCAGGAGAAACTGCTGTGAAGGTGTACAGTAGGTGTGTGTGCGTGTGTGTTGCAGTGGTGGAAAGTAACTAGGTACTGTAGTACTTCTACTCCACTACATCTCAGAGGCAAATCACAATTTTGGCAGGTCGATGTGAACATTGTGAACTTGTAGATTTCTTTTACTTTGGTACTCTAAGTGTATTTTGAAACTAATACTTTTGTAATTTTACTCACGTAAAATTTGAATACAGAACTTATACTTGTATAGAGATGCATATTGTATGCGCATGCATAAAGGGAGTAGCAAATCGAGTGGCAAAGTGAGTTTAACGTTGTTTAATGCAATCAGAAAAAAACTTTTCTGTTTAGATGTATGGGATGTCATGGCCATAGAGTAGGTTTTTTCCACTCAGTAGGCGTTTCCACATAACTTTCGGGTATGATGATGTCACTCGCATACCCTCTATTTCTATGTTTTCTACACTGGTAGAAACAGAAGAAAATAAAATCTGAGAACATCTTCCACCACTGGTGTGTTGCACAAAACTGACCATGGAGCCTTGAGTGTGTGTGCTGGAATCTTTGAGAGTTTACACGTGCATACGTGTGTGCACGTGTGTAATCTTTTGTGCCTGCGTGGGCATGGTTTATTCTGTTGGCGGCTGACAGTGACTTTAATGCTGTTGCCTCTGTAGAGGGAACTCATTAGCATAGCGATAATGAGAGAAAGGTTACCAGAGTCAGCATAGCAAGTTTTTCATCATCCAAAGCAGGTTTGGATGATCAGAGAAGCTACAAAATAGATGCTGGTCGCGTGTGTGTGTGTGTGTGTTCGCGCATGTGTGTGCGTGCTGCTCACTTGCACGCCAATGCCTGATTTATACTTGGATGTGCGATACAGGCGTCTTGCCACAATCACCTATATCTACTGTACACTACACAAGTTTAGATGGCATGTCCCCATGGAGAGGGATTTTGCCTTGTTCAGAGTGTTAATGAATGATCGGGACAAAGGGCTGAACGATTTTCTGTCCTCCTGTAAATGCAACTATTGTATCTCTCCTCTCCCCAGGTGACTGATGTCGTTCTGCAACATAGACCTGAGACTTCTGCAGATACTTCATTGGAGGATTTGGATTCACTTTCGGGCAAGAGATCCAGAGTAAACCACAAAGGATCTCTCCATACATATAGAAACAAGAGACTCTTTCTAAAGTTGTTTTTGCATTTCAGCTTTATTACTCAGTATTGAGTCATTTACCGTAGGGTTAGGGTTCCAGCATCTTGTGTACACTGGGAGGGGCTACCATAATCCATTTACAAGACCTGTAAAGGGGCGTGCGGATTCTCTGGTGGTTATCCATTCCTCTGTAGTGGTGGCAGCCTTGTCTGACAGGCTGGGAGTGACTGGACGATGCCCGAACTGGAGGACTTCCCTCCCCTGCAGGGCCCCAGAGGGCTCCATGGCCTGGCCGACCCGGCCCAAATCCAGCACAGCATCCTGGAGGAGCAGGTGGAGCTGTGGTGGTTCAGAGAGCCTGGGAAGTCCCTGCTCTGCTACTGCGTCGCCATGCTGCTGATCCTGGGTTGCGGGCTGGGCGGTGTGGGCCTCCTGTCCACCACCACCAGCGTCTCAAGTGAGTGGCGACTGGGTGTAGGCACAGCGCTCTGCCTGCTAGCCCTGGGGGTTCTGCTTAAACAGCTTCTAAGCTCGGCCGTCCAGGACATGAACTGTGTTCGAAGCAGGCGACGGATTGATATGCTCAAAAGTGGCGGCTTGTCAGATCTTCTGGTGGTCTTGATCACCGGACTGTCGTTACTGATTTGTGGCACGGTTCTACTACGGTTGGCCCTGGCTAACCACATGCCAAAGCCGGGTCAAGCCCTGAATGACATGTACATCTCTGGCGTGGTTCTGCTGGCCGGAGGGGGGGCTGCGGTGCTGGGGGCGGGGGTGTACTCTGCTGCCGTGCTCCTGCTTGAGAGGACGAGGCATGGACGGAGGTTGATGGACCGGGTTGTGAATATCTTCACGGTTTCTGGACACATGGATCACCAGGCGCGCAGAGAGACAACCTCCAGTCTGGCTAACCTGATATGACAATTTAAAGCGTGGCATCTACAGTACGTTATGTTGTGTTGTGTTTGTCTCAGTGGGTCAGACAATTTTGACACTCTGGAGTTCGAGGCGATTTCATGCACAAACATCAGGGACAACAGTAAAAGTTTTGAGATCCAGCCGAGACGACGGGCACAAAGATTCAAAACACATTTCACAGGATCCAGCTTCTTCGTTCAACTGCAGAGAAAGATGTTTGTAGAGAAGCTGCTTTTGTGCTTTGGTATGGAGGGAATTTAAAATGGCACAGGTGCAGCGAGGAGATGTCTGTCTTCAATAACAGAACAAATGTGGGCAGAACATCACATTTGCACAATAATGGATAGAACTGTGGGCAGACAATGGGGATGCGAGACAAGCTGCCTATGGGAGAGAGGCAAGCAGGAAGTAATACGATTAAATGATGAGAAATTGGGGAAGAAATGGGTTTATCTTTTTTTAAGGTTATTTTTATTGCATCTTATTGATTTCTGTGGATAAGAGACACAGGAAAGCAAGGGCAGAGAGGACGGGAAGACATAGATCCAGTTTTGAACTGAACCAGGGACGTTTCAGTTCTCTTACGGACATCAGAATACATGGATTGGACTTGGATTTGGGTATGGTGGTGAGTTATGAATGTAAGGAAGTGGCTAACAGCTGTATCTAAACTCACATTCTAACATGATAAATCCTGTCACAATGGTAACCTATATTCTATGTTCCTTTGTGCACCCTCCATCTAGGTTCAAGCTAATGTGGTAGTTCTGGAATGGATTATAGAGAGACAATAACAAATTAAAGGCTGTACAATTAGTATTTCCATTTTTACAGTCGACCTGTGCTTCATTTACCTCAGTCGTCAAATGGAAAAATTAAAATGTACCAGGGTGCTGATGCAAAAATAACTGTAAGCCTACACAGTAAAATCTTCAGGGGACTATTTTATGCCTTGTTCTTCTTGTTCTTTACACCTGACACAACACAGTGGGACCAACAGCCTGGGTCCCACTGTGACACAAAACCTTTCTAGACTAGTTCATAGGTTGATTATTTGTTTTTCTACATGACACTTTTGTCAACACTGCAGGGTTTGCCATGACCTGCCTCTCCAAACCTCATGAGACTCAGAGAATAACCAATCGAACCATCACCTGCCTGTACCCATGACACAAGAATCATTGGTGCAATATTGATAAAGCACTTCAGAGAGCCGGCATGGATTGTGTTTGTACAATAACACAGTATTGACTCAAATGCCCATAAACACGGAGGGCCCGATTCCCTAAAGCATCTCTGTAGTGTGGATATATTGCAGGGGTGATAGAGAGACATTAAATGACAATGACAACATGAAACCTAAATAGAATGACTATAGTAGACCTTAGGCATTGACCTGCCAAATTCTTTGACTGCTGACTTTAGATCGAACAGTTTTAAATACAATGAGGATGCTTTGGGGTAAATCCATTCCAAGGGTCTCATACATATAAAGGTTTTGTCAAATCAAATCAGATTGTTGAACAGTATGGTTAATGTCAGAAAATCATTGCACTTGCACCGAGATACTTATTTCATAATAAACGTTGTGTTGCCTCAAAAGTAAAAAAATAAAACATAAAATAAAAACTAAGGTAAGGTAAGAAACAGAACTTGGTACTGAATGGTGGCAAATGAAAGTCACTAAGAATATATGCAAATCTTTCACAAAGCCCCCGCGAGTCATTGATCAGCTTTGCAGTTTTATCAAGAAACTCAGAAAAAGGACGTGCATTGTTAGACAGGGGTGTGAGTGTGCATGCTTTGCTGTGTGTCAGTCACACCTCCTTATCGCTCTGTGCATATGCATAGCCTGTTGCTGTGAGACAAGGAGGTCACAGAGTCAGCCATTGTTAGAGTGATGACGGACAGCTGAGTGGAGGGACAATGCACAAGGCGGCAGCCTGCAGGGGCTGGCATTGGCTTGCACCGCATGCGCGCACACACACACACACACACACACACACACCAGCTCCCACCCACTTTTACACATTACAGCGGTGCACATTTGATTCAGTTTGTAAACTTGTTACAATTGGATAAATTAAAACACTTTCACTGCTCACACACACACACACAGCTGTGTAATCGCCATTCACAGAAGACTGTCCCCTGACCTACAGTAAATCCATGGCAGGTTGTGTTTGTATATGCATGACAGCGAGGAGACGGGCTGGTGCGGTTGATAGAGGTAAAAAAAAGAGGGGGCGGGGGATGTTGTGTGAGGATGCAAGGCATGTCATGTCAGGCTGAGACAATTTGTCAAAGAGACAGAGTAAGATGTACAGTTTATGCTGAAAACGTACTGCAGAGTCCTGAGAGGCAAAGCCAAAATGTTGTATGAACTTTAAGCTTGATTTCTGCTTTGATTTAAGTGGTGTGCCAAAATTTGCCTACTACGGTACAACTACAGGCTCACACCACGTTCTAGTGCGAGGTACAATGAATATCAAGCAAGCCTTAAATGTAGCATCTAGCTTGAAGACCTTTTTAGAAAGTAATGAGATTTCTTCCTGTTGTATTTTGCATAATAGAAATTCTAAGTATTTTACCAGCCATAAAATAATTTGAATGGTAATAAGGACAGCTGGTGTGCCGTCAGCTCTTCATGGGAGTCGGCGCCAAATAAGCACAAACACGACTCGATAGCCTTATGCTGCAATCAGTACAAAACACCCTTTTGACTTTAGTTGTCTGCATCAAAGCATCCTCCGGTTTGTACACATATTACAAGAAAAAACTAAACAATTATACTACATACAGACAAGATACAAAATTTATTTTCCAAATATATCCCTTTTTCCCCCCACATTTACAAACTGTGTTTGATAAATAAATGAAAAAAAGCAGATCCTGTAAAAACTAATTTTACATTTACAAGTTGCAAATGGAATTTTGGGGTTGTGTCGTTACAACAGAGTGAATTGATTTGAGAGGTTCAAGCAGAAACACAAGTCTATTCTACGCTGTTGGCCGTGTAGTTGAACTGATGATTGTATAACAAAGCATGAACAAGAGAGGCAGCTAATTACACCACACACTACCGTACAGTATTGGACAGGGCTTTGATGGCCAAGAAAAAAATAAGAACAGTGCAGAAAATGTTATTATTCAAGTTATTCTAACTTCAGGGATTTCCCCAACTTCTGGTCCTACATGGTTTGGTTTATTAAAAAGGGTATAACAAGTATCATCCCTTTACAGAGTACAAATGGCACTTACTTAACCACTTAAACTATATCCTTCATTGACCGGAGTAACCCAGGGGTCAATACTTGGATGCTTTCTTTTTCCCCCTCTACCATAGGTCTTTGTCAGCAAT
This sequence comes from Protomyctophum parallelum, assembly GCF_964188405.1. Lineage (NCBI taxonomy): Eukaryota > Metazoa > Chordata > Actinopteri > Myctophiformes > Myctophidae > Protomyctophum > Protomyctophum parallelum. Next base: position 27,947,099 of record NC_139701.1, on the reverse strand, counting down.
ATCTAAAGGCTCACAATGCATTGCTTAGCCACTTAAACCCCATTTTATACTTAGTTCTACAATGTTTTTGCAGGGCAATAATGCAGTAGGTGATCTACTAGCTCACAATTGCAATTGCTCAGATTGCATTGTGGAGCGCTGTGAACGCCTAGATATGCCATTTTGGCTTTAACATGCCCAAAGTAGGAACACCAAGTTGAAAGTATGGTTTAAAGGATGACATCAAATACAAGACAGTTCCCATTCCTTCACTATTTTCCTTCCAGTTGCCATGTACAAGCTGATTGGGAGAACGAGGACAAGGTTTCTGGCCTCACAAGCGTGTCGACAATATTATGTTACACAGCCGGCGGCTCTGACAATAATTAATTATTAATCATTGATCTGGCTGTACTGTCACTGGTGTCGATTTCAATGCACTGGGGATAATGTTGGCCTCACTAAAGGTAATGATACTCATACAAAGAAAACATTTTAAGTGGATAATACAGGAACAAACATCTTGGTATTCATGGCAAAATGCCACATCTCTCGAACAACATGTGACCTAGGTATGAAATCCAACCAGAACCATCTCTTGAAGAAAGAAAATGACTACTGTGCATTCATTTCAGTAGCTTAAGTCATGTCTACATTATCATGTCCTGTTGAGAAATAAACATTACTATAACTGCCCCAAAATACAAATGACGACTTTATATGTTCCACAATAAAAACAGGCCAAACACTGTGGCTCATAAGTCATAACTCAATCCCAAGCATGAAGTATTTTTTAATTGTTGTCGTGCAGTGCAAGTAAAAATGCAGTTTCTGAAATCCTTCAAATGGTACCCATACAGTACCATCTCATAAAGTTTGAAAAGTTTCATATTGTGAATAGAAAACGAGAGCCTGTTAAATCCAGACGGGCTAGCTAGTGTCCAAGTTCATAATAAAATGTGTTCCTGCAGTCCAGAGGGACGCGTTAAAACCACAGCTCGGAGGTGATGGCATAAATCGTTTGTTCTGGGATCAGCAACAATTACACATCCGTATTGCAGGAAGGGCTGAAAAAAATGTCTGCATTTGTCTCATGCACAGCGTGAAGAAAGTTTGACGTCTTCCCCTCCTCTTGTCCTCTGCTGTCCCTCGCTGCCAGGGAGTCACAGGGAGAGATGGGAAAGAGAGGAGGGAGAGAGAGAGAGGGGGAAAGTATCCATTCATCTGGCCGCATGTGTGCCCTTTAGTTTGTCCGAAGCTGGTAATCTGCCAAGAGATGTACCAGGGAAGCATTAACACACAGTCATCGTCTCCTCTTCACCTCTGCACATCACATTACCACCAATATTAGCATTGTTAGTGTCCTAACCAGTGTTATCACTACTACCAAGACACATGAAATAATATAAAAAGACAGCTCTATATATATATATATATATATATATATACACCGTCTATTTTGAGGGGCCCTAGTCGCTCCTATATCCAGTTTTTAGTGTCCGTCCAAAGATTTCGTCCTACAAACATTAAATTCCCATTCACAAGGAATGGAGAATTTTACGTCATAGTGTCTGAGCAAATAGACAGATGTCTACTTTATGTTACGATGACAAATTCCCTAACACATACATTGATATGTTGTATATATACTAGGCTTTCAATTCTCAATAACAAGTTGGCGAGAATTGTGTGTGTGTGTGTGTGTGTGTGTGTGTGTGTGTGTGTGCCGTGCATGCTCTACATATATAAGCTCACAGTCACATATGTATGTCTACTGCACATGTATGTACAGTATGTGTGTATTGAGGTCATTTGAGCCCGGGTAACACACATAAACGCAGACATTGTACCGTTGAGATATAACAGGCGACGGATTACCGTTTGTCAACCAGCATTGGACATGCATGACAATGTATGTGAAGAACAGGAAGATCACACATCATCATCAAGTAGAGAGCTACTTGAGCCCACACCGTTTCTTAATCAGAAACACTATTTTCTAGTAGTACATAATTATATTATTTTCTAATAGTATATAATTATATAATTCATTTTTTTGTTCATTTCCCCATCTGCTTGATCAATAATAGCAAATCTCTTGTACACGCTGTAGGTAGGCAACGGAAGTAACTCCCTGCATTATTTTCCAGTCTATTTTGTTTGAGGGGCGCTAGCCCCTTATATCCAGCTTGGTGTGTGTGCACAAACTTTGTCCTACACAAACATTAAATTCCCATTGACAATGAATGGAGAATTTTACATCATAGTGTCTATAACTCTATATTATGTCATGATGACATGACGCAAATTGTGATTGGCCAGAATGAGATGATGTACAGTATGATGATACGAGCGCCCATCACTTCACACGAGTGTGATTGTTATATTATGTGTTGTCCTCTTTTATATAATAATAAATTAAGTTTATTATTATATTATCATCATGAAACAGCAATGTGTAAAACACTGCATACCGCAAATTTAACTGCCAGGCATATCTTCAGGCGCCCTGTCACCCGTGCCAGGCAAAAACTACAAAGAGGACCCTGTGACGTGGCTTGTGAACCGGAAGTATTAGCCGTCCATATTTCTATCGTGAGCATGTATGGTTAATGGTTCCTTCAGCGGGTTGAGTAAATGGTGACGTAGAGGATGCGCTTTGACTGGCCAGTCGCTGTGATTGACAGCCTAAACATAACTCTAAACCTAACCTCAGTAAAACTATACCTAAACCTAACCTCAGTAAAACTAAACGCAGTGGCTGGGGGCGTTTCGAAGAAACCGGAAGAACGACAGAATCCGCTGAAGATCCCCTCCTCGCGTTTCGATCACATGATCTGATCCTTCACTAGCATTAAAAACGCTAATCTGTTAACTGGAGCCTCGCGCACATTTTTGATTGAGCTTGATGACAAGGCTTCTAGGAACATCTTTGAATGCAGATTGTGGCTCCTAGTGTCAGAGACTACATTTTTTTTACTCATTGCTCGCTGTCTGAATACCAAAAAGGTCATTATAAAGTATTGCTTATAGCTACTTTAACTATAATGGACACACCTTATCGTTACATACAAATTAATGCTTATACTCCTCATCTAGACCTCATAACAAACATTAGGTTACACACTGATGATTCTTGAGTAGAGACAACACCATTCAGAACACTGTAATAAGGTCTAATGCCATCATTGTAGATATAACTCACACATAAGCTGTTTACTGTAATAAGGTCTAATGCCATCATTGTAGATATAACACACATAAGCTGCATAACTCAACTCAAACACAGTGCGACCGTACGTCACATTCTAGCCCATGTATGTACAAATAACCAAATGGACACGTTATGGTCCATTTGGTTACAACTGTGCACTCCTCAGTTATAAATGGCTAATGACAATTTTACAGTGTGTGTGAGTTAGCGGGAGCCAGATGCTAGTGAAAGGACTCAGCATGACAGTGAATGACTTAATTAATAAGTCAACACGGCCAGTGTAATGTAATGCATCATGCTGCATTACTATTCAGATTTCTACTAATCGCACAAAGGCACTCATATTCTGATCATCATCGACTCCCCGTGTTGCTGATGGTAGTGATAAAAGAAAGACAATAGTCTCCCTGGTTGCCTTCGTTCTCCTAGCCATCATCCCCCCCCCCCCCCCCCCATCATGCCGAGTAGAGAAAGGTGATAGTCCCCTCCCTCCCTCCTGCTCGTCCAGTCCTTTTCCTGCCTCCCTTTCCCCTCCCTGTGTCTGTCTCTCTCTCTCACGTCCTGTTTATCAAACGGAGCCAAGAGTCTAATGGAAGGCATCACAGAGTCTGCGCTGGGCCGTGGAATAAACCTAACATTTATGAATTGCCGTAGATCAACACCAATGGTGCGATAACTGTTAAGGACCACTTCACCGGCCCAGGCCGTAGCGTAACGGTCTGGGCACCGGACTGGTAATCCAGTCGCAGTGTGCCGCGGGTTCGACTCCCGGACCCGACACGGCCTTTACTGCATGTCATCCCCCCATCTCTCTCCCGTTTCCTGTCAGCCTACTGTCTGTCCCTTCAAAAATCAATAAAAGGCGTAAGCCGCAAAAAAATATCTTAAAAAAAAAAAAAAAAAAAAAAGGACCACTTCACCTATACAGAGACATTGGAGTTGGAGCCACATGGAGGGGGATGAGGGGGGGAAAAAAATAATCTTGGGAATTGCTCGTGTGTCATATGTGAAAATGCTATCTGTATTGTACTGCTCTTTCCAAATAAAACAAATATTATAAAAAAAGGACCACTTCACCACTTTCCAAACTATCTTCATATGCTCCTCACTAATGATCGTGAATAAATACGACAACTTTTCGAATGCCCAGCTTTGTGGGTTTGTTTGTTTGTTCCGTGGTACACACAGACAAGGTCATAAAGCTGGGCATGCTCAGCCAATCAGATCATTGCTATGGGGTACACGCATTGCTCAGCCAATAAAATAATCGCTATTGGGTAGTACCCAATAGCGATGATTTGGGTACACACATTGGCTCAGCCAATCAAATAATCGCTATGGGTTACACACAAACACAAAGCTGGGCATGGAGCCCCTCACAAATAGCCGATCTACAAGATCACAACGCATCGCAGCGCGTTGTGAGCTTGTAGATCTGCATCATAGCGGCCGAACCTCTAGTATATTAAAACTAGCTAATGGGTTGGCAAGCAGGCCGGCCAGCAGGCGACCGCGGCATCACTATGACCATATATGGGCATAAAAGGGACAAGGACTGACACATACAGACTGACACATATACAGTATGGGTATGCCCATATACAGGCATATACTGATTGCATCAGGGATCTCCATATGCATATCGGTTGGATCAGCCCTGGGTGAGCACATTCATTGAAATGGATAGGTATATAATAGATGCATAAAGAAGATATATAACTTTATGGTGAGGGCGGCTTGAAAGTAAAACTTTGAATACAGGCCTTTTACTTGTAACAGAGTATTTCTTTGTACATTGTGGTATTGATACTTTTACCATCACTTCCCTGGCCTATAGTCAGTCACCTTGGCAGCATGAGTGCCACTCCGGGATCTTCCTGGCCCCCAGCGGCATCATTCAATGTCTCCTATCCTGACAGAGCCATTTAACCCATTCAGGCCTGACGTCGAAATAAAATAAAACGTTTTCTAAATCATGACAATTTTCTGAAAATAGCAGACCTACAAGCTCATAGCAGTGCCGCGCTATGAGCCATTTTTCAATAGCTAAATTATAACATAATGTATGCAACCACCAAAAGGGTTCCCGCTCAAAATGAGTTAATGTAAAGTATATCGTTGCTGTCGGGTAGAAACCTCTTATCTCCATATTTTAACTTCTTGTCTTTTTTTGTAAATTAATTACCCTAATTAGACAGAGTCCCACTGTGCTACAGCGCCACACAAAAGCATCAAAAGAAGCAGATAGCAGATCTGCAAGCTTGAGCTTGTAGATTTGCTACTTTTTGAATATGAAACGTGAAAAGTAAACAGTTTTGGACATATGAGGTTTCCACCCGACAGAGACAATATGATTGATGTGCTATATTGTGGTTCATATGTAGGCCATACAGCTGCTGTGAAACCCAAGGAAGTTTGGGAATGGGTCCAGCAGAGGTATTGGGTGCATTTCTCCAGGTAGCGTCCATTTCCATCTGCACCGACTGAACTCAGGCTATTTAGGAAGATGCTGTATAATCTTTTCAACATTTCCTTAATGCGTACATTGTTTTTTCTGACACATCAGTGCACATTTAGATTTAGCTATACTCAGCATCTTTGCCGTTTCAAAAGATCTTCATGGATATTGCCTCGGTAAGTTAACCCTTTTACTGCTGCCATTTATTGAGAAATTAGGACCTAATTCATGCCAGCATTTTTTTAATTTGAGCTCTTATTTTGAAAAGCCACATTTTGCCTCAACCGGAAGTGAGCTTATCCCTGCCAGCTTTACGTTGCCAAGACAACCTTTGTTTACATTATCGAATCATGCCGGTACATTTTAGCACTCCACAACGTCGGCTCGTGCCGTCAAAGAAACGCTGTTTTGACCAAAAATGCCATCTGGGACAAGGAATAGGAGATACAGGCGATTGAAAGAAACGGATAGAATGGATTCTTATGGCGACGGTGAATTAATATGAACGATCCAGTGCAGTGCTAACAACATTGCTAGCTAACCGGCTAACGTGAGTAGCATTATGGCTTGATCAATCATAAGCACTATAAAAGAGCAATTGCCGAAGGGCTTCGGCAATGGCAGCAAGCGTTAATATCAAATTAATGCTTCAATTGCCGAAGGGCTTCGGCAATGGCAGGAAGACGGCTAATGGCTAGTGTTTCTGTCCTTGGCGTACACTATGCGTCAACACTGAAACACCTCTCAGTCCTCGGCTCGTCTCTCACAGTTACAGACAAAGGTAATGTATATGATGAATGTGATAATGTTGTGGGTTTATTCTTAAAGCAGTAACTGCATTTAAACATTCTGGGCACTAACCAGGTGTAGCGGTTTGGCCTGGCATTGTTTGGGTCTTGTTCATTAGCCGTGTCTAAATTCTGTCTTAGTAAATTTAAAAGCCAGTCTGTAGAGGGCTAGTGGAATTTCCATCTGTAGCAGATATTGTGGTGTCATTCTTACCCCATGAGGCCATGTCTCCTAGTGACAGAGCCAGGTAATGGATATGATGGATGTGATACAGTTCAATCCTAGTGTGTGCAATGAATGGTGGTACTGACAGAATTAGATTATTTTCCCTGCTGGCAGGTTACAAAAACGTATTTCCACTACATGTGGTCACATCCGCATAGCCTATGTGAGCAAAATGACCTGATCAGTGACTCCCTGGTTCAATATCCCAGCTCGAGTCCAGCAGTATCTCAAATAAATGTTTAAAATGCCCAGACTATAACAAACAACAAGATACAGTTTTGTACATCGTAATTTCATATCAAGACTTAAATCAGTAGTAGTGTTATAGTATATATGAATCAGGGACTTACCTCCACTTTGTGTGATATATCGTACCCATGGTAATGCCTGGTAACCACTCTTCTCAATGATCTTCAGATAGCGCACCTAAGAAGCACAGACAAAACTAAAGTAGTTAAAATAAATAAAATAAATGCATGGGCATAATCATCGTTATTCGGTTTAAAAGAGGGACGCAAAAGATAAAGTCAAACTTTTGTGTGAGATTACAGTACGTAGTTTTGTCGTCCTACCTGAATCCCAGACACCGTGAAGTAAGGGATCTCAAAGTTGACAGTAATTGGTCTCTTTCCCTCAAGCTCAGCACTTTCCACACTGGGCAGCCCGAAGTGAGCACGCATCATATACTCTTTACCTCCCTACACACGCACACAAACGCACACGCACACGCACACGCACACGCACACACACACACACACACACACACACACACACACACTTATTAAAAACAAGGCAAACAGATACTGTAAGTAATCATTCAGACATGTTTTAGATGTGACGTGATTGATAACCAATCAAAACATATTTATGAGACGGCGGTGACTCAGGGGTAGAGTGGCCGGATGGTAACCGCAAGGTTCCCAGTTCTAACCCGGGCTCCCCCAGAGTTAGTGTCGAAGTGTCGTTGAGCAAGACACTGAACCCCTATTTGCTCCCGATGTGCAGGTTGGTGCCTTGCATGGTTTCTCTGTCGTCAAAGTGTATGAATGTGTGTGTGAATGTAATGCACAATCTATGTATAAATGCACCATTTACCACATTCACCTGACAATATTAATTTCACATACAAGCTCTGCTAAAACAGTTAATCTTGAGCATTTATTGTTTAACATCCACATGTGTAGTTTTGTTATGCAGGAATTCACTTGCCAGCTAGCCTAATGAACGCTATAGAGGGTATGCGCGTGACGTCATCATCATACTCGGAGGTTATGTGGGAAAAACTACTTTCTGGCCTTGACAGCCCATACATCCAAACAGAAAAGTCCTATTTGATTGCATTAAACAATGTTAAACTCACTTTGCCACTCACTTTATGCATGCGCATACCATCTATTGGAAGTGAACAACATATTTCATATAGCAAAAAACTAAAATAAAACTGCAACAAAGTACATCAACAACATCTGAAGGCTATGTATTAATGTAGGAAACCTCATATTTGCAGATTTCCCTGCCAATGGTTGATAAAGAATACTTTTCAAAGAACCAATGGCATAATATTGCACGCAGCACCATTAAAGATGTAGTGAAATGGCTTTTATTTAGAAGTTTCAGTCTGAAATGGAAGCCTGTGTGTTTCTGAACCAATCAGACCACGTGACGCATGGAGTCTGTTTGTTTAGTGAGAGTGAGAGACAGACGGCCAGCTAGTGCTGCACAATTAATTGACAAAAGATCAAGATCTAGATTCAGACACCTATGCAATCTCAATTCATTTTGTGAGGAATCATGCAGCACTAGTTGGCTGTTCAATTAAATTTACTCTTATGTTTGTTTGTTTTCTCACTAAATATTTTCGTGGGAAAAATGAGAATCGTGTGAGAATTGTAGTATCAAAAATCGAGATTCACATTTGAGCAGGAATCGTGCAGCACTACGGCCAGCTCAGCATGTTTGCTACAATACTACGTGGCTAATTTGTCTTCCTGGTGTCTTCCTGGTGGGGGACAGGCAGCCTTGTAATCCTTGAACCTATAATGTTTTCAGATCATATTTTAGCGTGCCGATTACCGCCTTTACCGGTAATTTTTAAATGAGAAATAAACTGTCTGGACGTCATCTCAAACGAGATTAAAAACTGAGTAGTTCTGTAAACAAAATCAGCTGCGTTTGGAGGAACGTGCATCAATGGGAATAAAACAGGTGAATTAAATAAAGATAGATTTGTATTTATGCAGGCCTCATTAAGTCATCACGCAGCATGTTTTCTTTCAAAGGAAGAAATTCAAATTCGATTTTATGGACTTTTGATTAAAAAATACATGGAAATATTCCCATTGTTTTGGCATCTATTGTTAGGTATGCCTATACTATGACCACGGATATGAAGTGTGAAAAACACTTTTAATTTCACTACGACTGTCTTTAAGAGAAAAATATATAAGAGACATCATTAATTATTATTATAGTTAATACTTTTGATGTTTGTGTGTTGGTAATCTGGCTTTCTTACAGAAGCTGTGAATAATTAAATGAGCCAGAAGACCAGGGGAATAATGTGTGAGAAGTAACTTAATCATTTCCTTATCATCTGTTCCCACCTACTGTCAGTCTGAGCTAGCCACACCATGCCCTGCCTGAAGCCAAAGCTTTAGGGATAAAATAACCATCAACAAATGCAGTTTCCAAAAAGAACAGTGGATTTGACCGTGTTTACAGGCTGTGCTTCATACTCAAACAGTGTAATGATGTGTCACTTGTAACGGTAATACTTATTGACCTTCTTTGACAGGGAGAAGGTATGACAAATTACTGTGGTGAGATCAGGACTCTACAGTAGACAAGAGGAACATAAAAAGTATGCCTTTGTTTACATCTTATCACCAACAGGAAAGATGGCAGATGGGGCTGTTGAGTACATGCCAGGAGATAACTTTTAAGCTGGAATTTAAAACCCACCAACTTCAGACATTACACAATGGAGACCATGAAGTCAAGATCATCTTAGATGTAGTCCAACACCTGCACATGTTTGGATATGTACTAGCCTTTGTTCAGGCCTATATGTATTATTTCTGTTTATATTTTGTACATTGTGTATTCGCCCTGCGACTAAAAGAGTAGCACTTTAGTGATTTGTTGTATATATTTCAGAGGTACTTTGAGGTGTATCATGGATGTATTATTTGCTGTTCTGTAATTTGACATGTAGCATTGAAGTGTAATTTTATTTCTGCCTCTTGGCCAGTTGTCACTTGTAAAAGAGACGCAGTCTCAATGTGTTTTACTGGTTAAATAAAAGTAAAAAAATACAAAAAACAGACATCAGCCTTTTAATAAAGAAGGGACAGAACTGCTTACTTGTTAGGACAACTAGGTACTGTATTTGAGTACTTGATATTTTTGTTCCAGGCAACTTCTTTTTGCATTTATAACCTATTAGACCAGAACCCGATTACGCTGTAAATAATATTTATTAGGTGATGCACAATAAATGGAGAGACTTTTTGTTCAGAATTAATTTCAAAAGAATTGTACCGTTCATATATTGAACATCCGTTTGGGCCTGGGTCTATAAACAAATAATGTTAGCTTATGCTGAAATAGAACAGTGTGTTATACTTACAGGGAAAGACTTGATGTTCCATTGCACCACACTCTTCTCGGGGACCCACTTGGCACTACCAGTGCTGGTTTTGAACTTGGGAGAGTCTGCATCGCTGGGCACTGGCACCAGAATGGCCACGTTGTTGGCAGTGGATCGGCTCTTGAACTGACTCCGAGCCTGGCCCAAGGGAAGAAACAGTGGTTCACAAACCTTTTCATTTCAAGGACCCCAGGATACCTGAGCGTTGCAGTTATGAAGACCTGGTCCCTGCTGGACCCACTTTGATTAACCACTGTGTAAAAAGGTTACCAAGGGTCAATCAAGGTCTGGTCAATAAGGGTACGTTCAAATGGTTATACAACAAAGACCGCCATTCTTGCATTTTGTACTTTTCATGAAACAATATTATGCCAAATGCATTTTACTCCTTTTTTATCCTAATAATAATAGAGCGAATGTCTGAATGTCTGTCTGTCTGTCTGTCTGTCTGTCTGTCAGAAACAAACACTTATCTCCTCATTGCCTGCACCAATCGCTCCCACTTTTCACACAGGCATTGACCATAATAATATGGAGGTCTTAACGAAGCCATTTTTCCAATAAGATTAATAATGAATTTATTAGTGAATAAAAACCAGTTTATTTGTCCGTGCTCTATCTCCGACCGAGCCACACTATTAGCACACATCTCTCCATGCCAAAATAAATCTGCACGCTCCCACAATCCAGCTAGGCTACTTTTTTACCGACGCAACTGTCATATTTACTGTACAGATATTGTTTTTACATCACCACACGATCATGGAGAATTGTAACTTGAAGAATTGTGTGCCTGTGGAGGGGGTGTGGGACGCATAATTCGATAGGTCACCGTTTGTAGTGTGACGTAGGAAGCGAAACCCAGCCCCGTCGGAGCATCTGTTCTGTGTCCGTGTTGGATGTGAATGACCAGCGACACACAGCCAGGACTGCAGCCGCTCCGAGGACACTGTTTCTGGGCTTATGATCAGTGACACACAGCCAGGACTGCAGCCGCTCCGAGGACACTGTTTCTGGGCTTATGATCAGCGACACACAGCCAGGACTGCAGCCGCTCCGCCGCTATATATAAATGCACCATTTACACTGTCCGCCCCCTCCTCAACCACCTCCTTCGCCGTGCATTACACATGGGCTACATGCACGCTCAAAGCCTGGACACTGACAACGACAGCTTACAGCCCTGCGCGCACCCAGCGTGGCTGCGTGACACACTGAACAGCACGAACACAACGGAATGCTTATCTGTCGGGGTCTCGGGGTGGCCAAATGGAGACGTTTGGAGAAGACAGATCCCGTGCCGTCGGAACAACACAATGACAAAATACATACAGACAGATGCAATGACAACGACACGTTCCTAAATCACACAAAACACCTAATTCTTATCCTGATTATATAAAGAACAAACTACAACTTGCTTTGAAGCCCAAAAAGCCAACCTCCGCGTTCACCGTTTAATAGCTTATATCTCCACGGGCAGCAGACGGTGAGCGGTTAGGGACCGTCTACAAAGTGCAACACCGACCTTGAAAATATTCAATAACTTCCATTTATAGGCAGAATATCACCACCATATTTACATCACACATCAATGGTGTACTTATGATTGTACTACAGCATTTAATTAGCCTATACTTTAGTGCCCAACCCAACTTCCCAAGACCATCTGTAAACAATTCCCCCCCCTATCAGTAATGTGATCTATTACATCACACACTGAACATGATTTGCTGTTTGCATATATTCAGAACGGGTAAGGACTAGTATTACTAATGAACTGTTTGGTCAGAGCTGCAAGAAGTGGATGACATCAATCTATGAGGCTATTATCTCTATGCATTTCTGTCAGTCACTACAGCCCCTTCACTGCATGGATTAGCCATCTACAGTGACAGGGAGATCCAATGAATGTGTGAGTGGCTGAAGAAAGGGTTCAGCAAAATAATTAAATATATATGAGGATAGCGAATAGGGTCTGAGTGTGTGTGTGTACAGATAAAGAAAAGAAGGTAGGTACTCGCACACTGTGGGCTCCGATGCTCGTAAAGTGCCTTTATTTGCACAAAAGTTGACTGACGTTTCGAGCGCAATGCTCTTCCTCAGACTCACCGCTCAGCACCTGCCCAAGTTGGGATTGGATGTGCATGTCTTTGTACCTTTTTCATGTGTGTGTGCGTGTGTGTGTGTCACAAATGTGGTTGTCATTACCTTAACCTTGATCTCCACACGGCTGTGGGAGAACTTCTCAATCACACTCTCGATCCATATGAGGGGCTTCACCTGCCAGAGAGGAGACATCATTACATTTCGCTGCTGTCGGGCAGAGGTCTTGTATGTCCACAACCGCTACATTTCAGTAACTCTGGAGTCAATGTTTTTATTTAGTCACAAGCGCTTGCCAACACATTTCACTTGTTAAATATTGATCAATTGTATTCATTATAGTCAAACGTTTTCAAAATGGCAAAAGCAGTCGATCTACAAGCTCACAACATGTCGCATCATGATGTGTTGTGGGATTGTAGATCAATACTTTTCCACGATCATGCATCAAAGCATAAAATAGGGTATTAATCATGACAAAACATGAAAATATGGAGATACAAGGTTTCTGGTGACAGCGATTATATAGAATATATAGGCAGAGAGAGAGACATTCATAACATAGGATGTGATACAGAATTCATTTACAGTGTCATGTTTATTGTGTAATTTACTGTAAATTACAGCTATTTGTAAAACACCTAATGATGGGGGGGCGGGGGGATATGTGAACATCAGTCTTGGTGATGCTAGTATATCATGAGACTTTGATCCTAGTACGGCTGTATGACACCTGCACATGTGGAAAAGATGTGCCTAGATGGCATAGGGCCAGTCAACTTGTGTCCCTACATGAGAAGCACTTTTAAAAAGGCTCAATGTATAATTGTATGTGTCGACTGGATGGGTCAGAAAACAGCATCATTGACCCCCTTAACACATTGTATGCTAGAGTTTTCTATTTGCTCAGGCTTGCTGGTGCTAAGCGATTAACATTGGACTTTTGAACTTTTTAGGGGCCCACAGCGAGGGGCCTCTTATAGCTAGAATCACATCGCATAAATAAAAAGTAGGCCAAACATGTCCACTTCAATTTAAAAAAAAAATTATGATTCTACCATCTTCCATTCTGGAGATATAGTCCAGGCAAACTAGCGTTTCAATCAAAAGTAATTGTAACAAAAGATTTTTCTTCACAGACCATTCCTATGAGGTCTCCAGAACAACATACTAAAAGTCCCAAGAAATCCCAGTTGGGGAAATATGTTTAATTGCATTAATCCAAAATGGCCGCCAATTGGGCTTATTTGGCCAATCTTGGAATACATTTTTGACCATCAGGTAATTTTAACAGATTTTTTTCTGCACAGACCATTTCTATGAAGTCTCCAGAACACCATACTAAAAGTCCTAAGTAATCCTAGTTGCAGACATATGTTTAATTGGCATCAATCCATGATGTCTGCCAATTGACACCATTATCAGAAATATTGCCATTCTTAGAATAAATTCCTGGCCAAGAGGTAATTGTAACAGGATTTTTTTCACCACACATCATTTCTTAGAGGTGTCTAGAACAACATACTAAAAGTCCCAAGAAATTCCGGTTGCGGAAATATGTTTAATTGCATTAATCCAAGATGTCCACCAATTGAGACTATTATAAGAAAAATTGCCAATATTAGAATAAATTCCTGGCCAAATGCTAATTGTAACAGGATTTCTTTCACCACACATCATTTACTCGGCATCAATCCAAAATAGCCACCACATTATTATAAAATGGCATACATTTGAATGATTTTAAGTGATTTATTTTGGGACAGAGTGGTTAATACAAAATGGGTTGCAGTTTAATTGGATACAGCTCATAGGAAGTTGTGCAATGTTTTTCACCATACCAATTGTTGGTTGACGAACTATATTACAAATGTATTAGTCAGAGTCCTACAAGAATTCAAGCTGCCGAGAGTAAATCCTCTGTATAAAATTGGAAACAAATTAGAACCTGGCAACTATACCACCTACCAACTAAAGTGCTATCAAGTCTAGAGACTAGACTAACGGGGGAACCGGGGAACATCTCCTCAGACTCCATTGTCCCGGTGTTGGTACTTTGCGCTCCTGAGTAGTTATTTTGTACATCCACATATGTTAGTGTGGGACGTCCTTGTGATCAATGCCTGTGTATTGGTTCCCACAGCACCAATTTGCTGGCTGGCAGTTCTTGATGCCAATGTCCTGCTACAGGTATAGTCTCATTCTCCTGGCTGACATTGTCTGGCTCAGGGTGGTATCCCCTCATACTGAATTGTAGGCTATACAGTGCTGTGTTACTATTCGCCCATTGGGCCATGGCTCATTCGTCCATGACTGGTAACGTATGTGCCTGTGGAATGGGGAACCCGGGTTCATCATTGGCAGCGGTGTGTATGGTTAACCTCTACAAGTATGTTCCCGCAGGCGACACAGACCTTTATAGTAGTCGGCAGCTCTGTCAGTCTCCCTGGGGTGGAGGTCCCCCAGTCAGTCGAGCCTAGCTCCTGGCTGGCACGCGTGGACGCGCTTCCAGGTGGGGCGGACAACTGTAGGCTATACAGTGCTGCGTTACTACTCGCCCATTGGGCCATGGCTCTTTAGTCGACTGGCTACAGAATCTTGTTGGTAACATGTTGAGAGACTTCTGCAGGGTTGACTTCAGGGTCCATTCTGGTGTAGCACCCGTCTAGAACCTTCTGGAGGGTTGGCTTCAGGGTCCATTCTGGTGTAGCACCCGTCTAGAACCTTCTGGAGGGTTGGCTTCAGGGTCCATTCTGGTGTAGCACCCGTCTAAAACCTTCAACAGGGTTGGCTTCAGGGTCCATTCTGGTGTAGCACCCGTCTAGAACCTTCTGCAGGGTTGGCTTCAGGGTCCATTCTGGTGTAGCACCCGTCTAAAACCTTCTGCAGGGTTGGCTTCAGGGTCCATTCTGGTGTAGCACCCGTCTAAAACCTTCTGCAGGGTTGGCTTCAGGGTCCATTCTGGTGTAGCACCCGTCTAAAACCTTCTGCAGGGTTGGCTTCAGGGTCCATTCTGGTGTAGCACCCGTCTAGAACCTTCTGCAGGGTTGGCTTCAGGGTCCATTCTGGTGTAGCACCCGTCTAAAACCTTCTGCAGGGTTGGCTTCAGGGTCCATTCTGGTGTAGCACCCGTCTAAAACCTTCTGCAGGGTTGGCTTCAGGGTCCATTCTGGTGTAGCACCCGTCTAAAACCTTCTGCAGGGTTGGCTTCAGGGTCCATTCTGGTGTAGCACCCGTCTAGAACCTTCTGCAGGGTTGGCTTCAGGGTCCATTCTGGTGTAGCACCCGTCTAGAGACTTCTGCAGGGTTGGCTTCAGGGTCCAGCATTCACTGCCATAGAGG
This sequence comes from Protomyctophum parallelum, assembly GCF_964188405.1. NCBI lineage: Eukaryota > Metazoa > Chordata > Actinopteri > Myctophiformes > Myctophidae > Protomyctophum > Protomyctophum parallelum. The sequence goes on along the minus strand of NC_139701.1, from coordinate 27,931,337 downwards.
AACAGACTCCACCGTTGCATAGAAGAAGCTGAGTTTGATCTCACAGGGGAGGTTGGAGGGAGATCCATACACTGACCATGCCGTTCAGGGACCTCCATGCAAGTGCCTTCCTCACTTTCAGATCTTGCTCCGTTCAGTTGACCCATGAGCCCAGTTACTTGAAGTCCTTGACTTCCTTCAGCACAGTGCCTCCTGTTGTTGTCAGAGGTGGATGTTCTGGTGAGATGTTATAGGTGATAACCTCCTATAGCAGCGTGATCTTGTAGATCGGCTGTTTTTGGTGCACACAGTTTTGCAGCATGACCTCGTAGATCGGCTGTTTTTGATGTCATTTGCATGTTTTTTGGACAACATCTGTAGGAGTACTGTTGGAAAAAAGGTGTGCTTGTTCCACGTTGTCGGAGAGCAGGCTGATGTTGTCCGCATAGCCTAGTCTAGTCTGTGCGGACAACAGTCTGTCAGGACTACTTTGGTATGCCGTCTCGAGTCAAATGCCTTTGAAGTCAATAGAACTGAGTATTATTATTATTATTATTACTATTATTATTATCATTATATTTGTAACTATTCTTATTTAGTTTCAGTTTTGGAAAGTAATTAATAGGTGAGTGGCAACTAAATTGTTTGTGTTTCTGGAAAAATGATAACGATTATTAATCTAACATTATTAATCTAACATTAAAGGTATATTCAGTGATTTCACTTAATTCAAATATCACTTATTTTTTTGTTTTGTTGTGATAATCCTCTCTACTATAGAGTGTGTTGACCATATAAGGAGTTCCTTCCTGTCCCCAGTTAACCCCTGGGGGTCAAAAAACCTTAGGTTTCGTTTTTGACTCTCTATCCTGATTGGACGAAAGGCTGGGTCCCACAGCCAAAAACGAAACCTAAGGTTTTTTGAGTGAAATCACTGAATATACCTTTAATCTAACATTAATGTTAGTTATAAATGTAATGCCCATTTGGCTTGTTAGCTTATAACGAACAAAGTGCTAAACAAAATGATGACCGTGTATAGGCCTACTGATGGCAGCGTGTTCTATAGTCTAGATAGAACATGATAATAACAGCCTTCAGTTATATTGGTTCAAAATGGCTAAAATACACAGTATTGTATCTGAATATCCTCAGCTCAAAATATATTTGGAAGTCAATTGAAATCTCAGACGAATGAAAATTGTGCCCGTCATAATTTGGGTAAATATTAGCGCGTTTTACATAGGCGTTTTACATAGATTGTGCATTACATTCACCAATTCACACACAGATGGTGGAGGGAACCATGCAAGGCACCAACCTGCAGATGCAATCAGGGGTTCAGCGTCTTGCTCAAGGACACTTTGTCACTAACTCTGGGGGAGCCCAGGTTCGAACTGGGAAACTTGCGGTTCCCATTCGGCCACACTACCTCTGAGCCTCTGCTGCTGAGCCACTAATTGGCAGACATCCTGCATGGATTGACGCCAATTAAACATATTTCCACAGCTAGGATTTCCTAGGACTTTTAGTATGGTGTTCTGATGACTTCATAGAAATGGTCTGTGAAGAAGGAAATGATGACCTCTTGGTATATGGCATTTTTTCCTGATAATAGTCCCAGTTAGTGGCCATTTTGGATTGATGCCAATTTAACATATTTCTACAACTACGACTTCTTGGGACTTTGTGTTCTGGAGAAATTCATAGAAATGATCTGTGAAAAAAAACAGTTTCAATTACTTATTGGTAAGGAATTTATTCCAATATTGGTAATTGGCCATGCATTCTTTTGAGAATATCTTATTGGTGGACATCTTGTATTGATGCCAATGAAACATATTTCCGCAACTAGTATTTCTTGGGACTTTTAGTATGTTGTCCAGGAGACTTCATAGAAATGGTCTGTGAAGAAAAAAAATCTGTTACAATTAACTCTTGGTCCGAAATTTATTCCAAGATTGGCCATTTTTCTCATAATAGTCCCAGTTGGTGGCTATTTTGGATTGATGTCAATTTAACCTATTTCTGCAACTACGATTTCTTGGGACTTTTGATATGTTGTTCTGGAGACTTCATAGAAATGGTCTGTGAAAAAAAAATCTGTTTCAATTACTTATTGGTAAGGAATTTATTCCAAGATTGGTAATTGTCTATGCAGTTTCTGAGAATAGTCTTATCGGCGGACATCTTGGATTGATGCCAATTAAACATATTTCCCCAACTGGGATTTCTTGGGACTTTTAGTATGTTGTTCTGGAGACCTCATAGAAATGGTCTGTGAAAAAAAATCTTTTGTTACAATTACTTTTGATTTTAGGTCCAAAATGAGCTAGAATGCCTGGACTAATATTGACCTTTTTCTAAAACCTGCTTTTGAAGGCACGCTGCTCGCTTGAAAAAACAGCAGAGATATGGAAGGTTGAAGTTGACAGACATTGACAGACAGATATAAAAATGAACACAAATAATATCATATACATACTACACACTGAATGAAAGCCCTGAATGTCTACTTTTAGGAGGAAAACAAATACACATGGTCCCATGTATAGTTTGTCAGTAATTGGCTATTGAATGCAGCTTGCGCCCACCAGAGAGGATTTCAGAAAATGCATGGACCAGAAGAACTATTATTCACAAAATAAGGCCTATAGCGAAATGTACATACTATATACCGTATGAAACAGAAGACTCTCTGCTTTCATAAGAAAAATACTTCTACTGTAATAATAATGAAAATCACACCCCTGTGAAGTGAGCAGTGCAATGTTGCGCAACATTGCACTGCTCACTTCACAGGGGTGTGATTTTCATTATTATTACAGTAGAAGTATTTTTCTTATGAAAGCAGAGAGTCTTCTGTTTCATACGGTATATAGTATGTACATTTCGCTATAGGCCTTATTTTGTGAATAATAGTTCTTCTGGTCCATGCATTTTCTGAAATCCTCTCTGGTGGGCGCAAGCTGCATTCAATAGCCAATTACTGACAAACTATATTTGTATATATTTGTATATTTGTTTTCCTCCTAAAAGTAGACATTCAGGGCTTTCATTCAGTGTGTAGTATGTATATGATAATAATTTATTTATGTTTATATCTGCCTGTCAATCTCTGTGACTTTAAACCTTTATAACTCGCTATGATAACTTCATGAGGAAATGCTCACTTCACAGGGGTGTGATTTTTATTATTATTACAGTATTAGTTTTTTTCTTATGAAAGCAGAGGGTCTTCTGTTTCATACGGTATATAATATGTACATGTCGCTATAGGCCTTATTTTGTGAATAATAGTTGGACCTGAACAACTGCATTCAATATCCTACTGACAAACTGTACATGGGATCAATATTATGTATTTGTTTTCCTCCTAAAAGTAGACAATTAGGGCTTTCATTCAGTGTGTAGTATGTATATGACAATAATTTATTTATGTTTATTTTTATATCTGCCTTCAGAACGATAGTATAACGGTGAGATGCGTTACTGGATCGGTGAGTTTAGTGGTTGAGGTTGACATGTCTGGACATGTTTGAGGAAAGAAGCACAGGAGAGAGAGATGATCAAATAACTGGCTGCTTTGTTGGACAACGCTATCTTCACTTTGTTTGGGCAAAGAAGCAGAGATCAGCGATGGAAAAGAGTTTTATCCACGGCAGATAAGTAATGACGTATTATCGAGGGACCGCCATGATCAACTAACTGCCTGGGACCGAGGCTACGTTGTCACCAGCCAATGCAGCCATCGCTATCCGTTGTGTGATTGTAGCCTTTTTATTCATTATAATTGCAGTGATAAGACCTATATCACAGCCGGGCGTCTCTCTCGATACCGTGGATATAGCCTACATACACAATCACACAACGGATAGCGATGATGGCTGCATTGGCTGACGAAGACGTAGGCAGTAAGTTGATCATGGCGGTCCTTCGATAATACGTCATTACTTATCTGCCGTGGATATAAAGCTCTTTTCCATCGCTGATCGTGCTTCTTGCCCAAACAAACAAAGTGAAGACGCGATGGCGATCCACACAACGGATAGCGATGGCTGGTGAAGACTGAAGACGTAGCCAGGCAGTTAGTTGATCATGGCGTGTGCCGTGTGCGTGTTGAAAACGTTATGAAATGGCGATCGTTGAAGATTATTCTTGGTTTATATACTGGCAGAGGGCAAATCGACACGACTGCGTTATATCTTTTTCCGAGAATGAGAGCGCGGTGCAAGGCGATTACAAGGCGCAGTGTGGCCTGGGGCCAGGGAACTCAAACTGCAATGCGATCCGGGCAGAAGAGACTCAGACTCCCCCCACAAAGATTCCTCGGGAGAAACCATGTAGAAACAGGAGGGGAGGGGGAATCGAGTGTATTCACAGACACTAGACTAATACTAGAGTATGGGTAACTCCATTTTAGATGCCCTGACATCTGCGTTGGTCTATGCCGTTGCCGTGCAGACCCATACGTGTAATGGAGGCATTGGAGGAGGGAGCGTCTTCGCCACAGACAGACCTCTTTTCAGGAGGGAGGGGCTTTTTACTCCCGGATCACATATTGGAGCTTCCTGGAGACGATCGCTGTTATTTTCCTCGGTGTCCTGGAGCATAGGACGTTGATGTACAGTAAGCAATAAAAAAACGTATAAAACGTATACATACGCTTCGCGCGTACGGCGTTCGATATTAATAAAGCGTATGGATACGTTTCCAGCATTTTTTGTGTTAACACCTTCCATCCATAGGACGACTGGAAACGTCATAGGGAATCCAATCGATGGATGCTATGGACGTGTGTACAATATTGCGCATATTGTGTCCGTGTCAACAATTGACTGGGGGAGTCATAAAAAAAAGAAATGCTAAACGCAAAGGATGAGATGTTCTCAATGTGTCAAGGCTGTGAAAGCTATGGTGAGACAGCCTTCATGTTTGTTAAACCTGATTATTGATTTGTCTCCACCAGGCCGAAGGCATGGGGAGAGAGTATGTTTTGCACTCCGTCCGTGTGTGTGTCCATGTGTGTCCGTCCGTCCGTCCGTCCGTGTGTGTGTGTGTGTGTGTGTGTGTGTGTGTGTGTGTGAGTCCGTCCGTCCGTTACCAGCTAATCTCCGGCAACATTAACCCAGTCGATTATTTCACACACACTATCCCTGGATGCCAACGATGAACCTCTGCCCCAAACAGAACGGCCTGTTATAGCGCCACTAGGAGGCCGACATTTGAAAAACATATTTTGCTATTACTCCTCCAGATTCTGTCCAAAAATCCCACAAATCATTACACACTCTATAGTGATGTGTTCAAGCCGGATCTGTCCGATATTTCATATTCCATCTAATTGGCTAACATTGGCTTTCAAAGTTTACAGGTTTGGCCCGTTTTGAACAAAAAGCCTCAAATCATGAACACAGCGTGCAATTTACGTGAAATCTTTCACGGACTTTCCTACTAGACTGAGGAATATATCCTACCCTTTTCACATTGGCCTGTTATAGCGCCACCAACAGGTTGAATTTTGCTAAACACATTTTGGAACAAAATGCCTCAAATCATCCAATTGCCATCCAAGACGTAAAAAGAAATGGCACCCTTTTCACATTGGCCTATTATAGCGCCACCAGGAGGCCACAACCTGACCTGCCCTGGTGGAGACCTGTGTCCCGAGGGGAACTTTATCTAGTTATACAATGTTTTTCTTTTTATTATGCGTTTTATGTATTTTGTACTCTATAGACCCTCCGGCAAGTCTGAAATATACCGGTAGTTAGAATTGAATATCTGTCTTTAGGGGCATGTGTGTATGTATGTGTATCTGTGAATGACAGTGGTATTGAGACTTGATAAATACGTCTGTCTTTACTGTTGAGGGACTAAAGAAGATGTGGTGTGTGTGTGTGTGTGCGTGTGTGTGAGAGAGAGAGTGTGAGAGACTGGTGTTAAGATTCAATACTTGGGGTACATCACACATCAAGCTAACGTGTGCGTGCATGTTGATGGATCGACCTTGTGTGGAAGTTTTGGTCGTTTCTCATGAGGAAAATGGACTTTAAATTTAGAGTTACTTGTTGTGACATACACCAGCACGTAACTAAATCTGGTTAAATTGGCATTGTTTTATGACAAATAGCTTTTGACATCAGCAAGACAAACGTGTGTGTGTGTGTGTGTGTTGTTTTCGTCGACTAAAACTAAGACGAAAAATGTTCATCAACTACCTTTTTCCATTGATGAAAACAATATACTGACAATTTCTTCAACAAATAAAAACTAGACTAAAATTAGGGATGCTCCGATCAATCGGTGGCCGATCGATCGTGGCCGATCACCGATCGATCGGATCGGCCGTGCAAAATCCACCGATCCGCGAAACCGATCAACAAAGCAAAAATCTGCACAGTTTCACATCCAAAATAATGTGTCACTTTCTCGGTTCGGCACCGCTACTGGAGAAATATAGCACTGTCGAAGGCAGCGCAACTAAAATCTCCCCCCCCACACCCCAGGGAGAGGGAGAGAAAAGAGAGACAGAGCGAGAGAGCACTCACGTCTTCACCCAGCGGGCCCCCCCGAATCCCGCAATTAACCAGATGCAGAGCTTATATAGCCTATAATAGCCTACACTTTAGCAAAATATCATGTCTGATGAGAATGTACTGCGCTGGACTGTACAAGCACCGTGGAGTCTGTCTCACACTCTCTCCAACAGACATCCTCAGCCACGCTCCCAAAGTGGCAGGCTGGCAGCACCTGTCACTCATAGGCTAATCACTCTGTGAGGACTTAGGAGTGCATATGTGTGGACTTCCTTTTCTCCACAACGGACTTTTTCGCTTCTAAACCCCTTCTTGTTGCTTTTCCCTGTGTGCGTCACTCAGAAATAAGGTGAAACAGAACACAAAGATGAGTAGCCTATTTATTTGTTACACAGCGTTTGTAGTGTGGAGCTTAGCGTCAGAGTGTTTGTGTTGGAGCGCCTCAGCGCGGTGGGAGAGTTCATGGTAAACCTCTTCCAGAGAGAGATGGAGACACTACAAACTCTGCTGGAGACACAAAACAACGCAGCACACCACACACACACACACACACACACACACACACACACACACACACACACACACACACACACACACACACACACACACACACACACACACACACACACACACACACACACACACACACACACACACACACACACACACACACACACACACACACACACACACACACACACACACACACACACACACACACACACACACCTGATCTGCGCGTTGCTCGTTAGCTGTTCCTCGTTAATTTGTTCCACCTGTGTATGAATGCGGCTACAGAAGAAGTGGGCACAGGGAAAAAGAAAGCAGATCCTCCGTGAACGTTTTGCTTAACAATGATCAGAGTTCACTCATTTTGTGGTGCTATCATGCTAGAGAGCATATGCTAATATATTATGGCTGCTACTGGTAAGAACAGTTCCCCCTATCAGCGATCAAGCTGGCGTGTGCTGTCTCACCCCCCGGCCCGGCCCAATGTTGTTCCGCCACTGGTTGTCAACACATGCTGAGTTGACAAAGATTGACAGATTTCGGAGAAGACTGATAGTTTATCCTTTAGTAATTAGGCTGTGGAAGTATTCACACTACTTTAGTGTGGATTTATTGGTATTGGCAATTTAAGGAAAGGAGGAGGATTTGGTAGGCTCAAGGCTGCATTTTTTTCCCTTTTTTTTCTCTCGAGGGTGCATGGGGTGATGGGAGCCCCTCCAGCAGGCTAGGGAGCCCCGCTCAGGTTAGCGGAAAATGACCGCGGGGCGCGGGTTGCCAGGTTTTTTTATAAGTAAAAAAAATAAATATATATATATATATATATATTAATAAAAATATTAATAAAAAAATAAAAAAAGATCGGAATCGGCCGATCTAAAAAAAAAAGATTGGTGATCGGGATCGGCCCCCAAAAACGTGATCGGAGCATCCCTAACTAAAATTTTAGGAAGGGACTAGTGGACAAGAGATCCAGTACAAGTCATTTTACACTTGGTTGCATGCTGAAAATAGCCGATCTACAAGCTCATTGTACAAGCTTGTTGTGAGCGACGCTTGTGAGCTTGTAGATCAGCTATTTTCAGCAAGTGTAAAATCAGTCATTACGACGGTATCAAGGCCAGCCAAAACACATTTTAGCTGACTAAATCACCTGTAGATTTAGTCGATTCAAATCTCATGACATTTAGTCGACTAAAACTAGACTAACTAACTAACTAGAAGAGACTATGACTAAAACTAAAATCAAAATTTGCTGCCAAAAACACTGGTGTGTGTGTGTGTGTGTGTGTGTGTACACGACTCACTGTAGTGTTGAGGCGGTAGGACATGAGTTCGCTCTCTCCATCGGGGGGGATGAAGGAGATGGTGCGGTCATTTTCAAAGCGAGACAGGCGCACGCATTGGTGGAACTTGACGTCCTCCAGCTCCACTGCTTTACTCTTCTCTCCTGACAAACACACATTCACACATTCAGCTGGGGGGTTGACACTAGCGACAGGGTCCACAGCACACATAGGGACAATTGGCAATGTCTGACATACACACATGATGCATACAAAAAATGCCAAAAAAGACTGAATGTTTGGTGGATCATGTAATGACTATGAAACACGGTTCTATCCATAATTCGGACACATAATTCTATCCAATATCCTCAATCTATCTATTTACATCAGTACTACTACAGTGACCTCTGTAGATAATCTTTACCAAAACAATATCAATTAAAAAAAACAGTATCTATTGTATCTTTCAGTGGGAAGACATTTATTGTTCCGCTGGTGCAGACACCGATGGCAGTGTGACCTCTAGGAGGAGAGAGAGGCAGAAAGACAGTGTTTTTCTGCGTGCTCGTGCGTTGGTGTTTTTGTTGGCCGATATTTGTGTTTGATATTTCCACATGGAAGACTAGGGGGACTAGCTGAGGTCAGGTCTGCGGAGATCAGACAACTACTCCTAGCTGCACACATACACACACACACACACACACACGCGCGCGCGCGCGCGCGCGCACGCACGCACGCACAGTAGAAAGGTCACATGGACAAAACCATCACTTGGCTCTGGAGTAATGGGGGCGAGACAAGGATAGAGCAGTGTTCTTAGACCGTTGCCTCACAGAAAGAAGGTTGTGGGCTTTTCTGTGATGTCCTCTCTGTGTTTGCATGCTTTTCCTCACACACAACATTGCATGCATGCTAGTAGGTACAGTACTGGTACATACAGTATAACATATTCCTGCCATTGCCCTTGACCAAGGTACTGGCATTCCAACTGGAGTCCCTGGGCACTGCACTGTGGCTGCTCCCAATAATAGGATGGCCAAATGCAGAGGACTTCCCCAAAGGGAATAATAAAGTATACATTAAAGAGGTGTGTGTGTGTGTGTGTGTGTGTGTGTGTGTGTGTGTGTGTGTGTGTATATTTAATATTGTGAGCTTGTAGATCTGTTCAAGCTGTTACTTTGGGCTTGTTTATCTGTAAAGACAGAGCGATTAATTAATCGGTCTGATTGATTAATCGAACCGATGCCGATTAATCTAAAAACAACTAGAATCGGCCGATACCTATGTGTTTGCCGATTAATCTCCCATCACTACTAGAAACACATCAGGTACTTAACCACAGGAACCCAGCTATTCTGGGAGTTAACATTCTGCGGAAATAGCAGATTGTGAACCTGATAAATAATTTACACCGAAGATACCACCTCAGAAATCAGCAACATTATAAAAATCACATAATTGTCAGGGTGAAATCACCCAGGTTTAGTGTTCTGGGTTAAGAGGTGTTACGACTACGAGTGGATGAATTCAGTATATCAAAGAGCTTCATGAAACCCCATTCCCACTTGAACGCTAGAGGCCCGATTCAGACGCATTCAATCAGACGCATTCAATGAAAATAGCAAATCTACAAGCTGTTGTGAGAAGACAGATCTAAAATAGAGATGTGGGAGACTCCAGGCAATGAAGTATAGGGTTTAAGTGGACAATCTTTTCCATTCCCAGGAGTGACATTTACACACTGCTGTCAGAAGAGGGCAATGTTGGACACTTAATGCACTCTATTCTGCTGCATAGAACCATCACATTTTATGCACAAACCATACACTGGTCTACATCATACATACTTATTCTATAACTAGATACTTATAGATGTACATCGCCGTTGTCAGGTGGAAAGCTCATATATCTCTATAATTCAACTTTGTTTTGTAAATGAATGCCCGACTTGGTCATACTACATTCATACATTGTCACACAAAAATGGCAGATCTACAAGCTCAAAACGCATCGCATCTACTATTTTTGCTACTTTTGAATGAGGTTTCCACACGACAGCAACGATATTTTCCATAAGTGGGCGAGTGTACTCACTGTACTGTATGTGTGCCGTACAGCAAGAGCACATTACAGGCCTGGAGGCTTGAACTCTGCAGTGGGGGGCTCAGGTGTCTCTGTTATGCTGTGGGGGGGGCTGAGGCCCTCCAGTCTACAGGAAGGAACAGGGCAAGCTGTTCTTCCTGAGGCGGCTCAGGTCTTTCAATGTAAGCAACAGGCTGCTGCAGATGTTCTACCAGTCTGTTGCAGCCAGTGTTGTATTCTTTCTTTGCCAACACAAGGGATGCCAACTGGATACAGTACAGCGAAACTATGAATGGCAACGTAAAGGCTCTGCGTGCATCCTCACCCCAAACGCAGAAGAAAAGATGCTTCCATCAAGTATGTCCCAAACGTAACTGAGGAAGACTAGCTCCATATCCGGAGTTGAAGTGGATAATCTGGGTGTTGTTGCAGAGGGGAGTTAGTTTTTTGATTGAATACTTTAGTCAAAAATGTAAACTGCACGAGGCGGACGTTGAACACAATCTCCTTGAACCCCTCATCCACTCTAGGAAGATCTACTGTACCGGGGATGAGAATCACATCAATGCCGGTATGCCAGTAGCCATCAGGCTCCACACTCCCCATACCACCACCGCCAGTAGCCATCAGGCTCCACAAACAAACAAGCCTGACGCCCATACACGTTTGCTAACATAAGACTGTCTGTTCTGTTCTTTGGATTATTACAGACTCTGGCACACATGCACATGGACTACTGGGATGTACAGTACACCACTACAGAACAATGACACATTGAGATACAGTACCCGTTAAGATAACTTACTTATATATTCAATGTTGATTTTTGATTATGGAGACTATAGAGAGATACACACTGTTAAGAATGGTTAACACAGTACATTCTGCCTGTACATATATCCATTCATAAATTGGTGATATAAATGTATGTTCATGCATATATTCACTTGTGATAGTACAGTTCCAGAGACTTGTACAAGACAGTGCACTTGCCTAGCCTCGACGACCTTGCATTAGTATGCAAAGGATAAAACTATGTAATTTAGATAGCATTCTAGTGTATACTTAGTTTCATTGTACAGATATACTGTTAGGCGGGTGTTAGGCTTGTACTACCTCGTAGCTTACTTATGATCCTTGATGACTATTTGATGTATCACCATGTGTTGTTCTTCCTTACTGTAGTCGCTCTGGATTAAGAGCGTCTGCTAAATTCATAAATTGTAAAGTGTTTTGGCAGCTTGTCGAGTATCTACATTACACCTTACTAAGACACTAATTAAACTGGCTCTATAAGAACTTGACCAGGGTGCCCTACTGCCCTCTATACTAGGTCTGCTCCTTTTCTCTCCCCTAAATCTATATGAAAGATAGGAGACCTACAAGTTTGTTTCTCCAAATCGGCTAAATAAATTTGCTGAATGTTTGGCCGAGAATATAGATGCTCTGGTTCATGTGGTTAATTTGACTGTATATGTGATCATCACTTCTTATTCATGTATTTTGCAAACGGCAGGTGGTGGACTGCATATGCAGCGGTTCCAGGGACGCTGGTCTTTCATCTACGGGCCGTATAGCCTGGGGTGCGGATTAACTCACAGAGAGAGAGAGAAAGACAGAAAGTCAGTGAGACAGAGAGTCAGAGAGAGAAAGAGAGAATAAGTGAGGAGTGGTGGGAAGAGGTGAATAAAGAGGGGATGATTGTCCGTTTGGGACTTTTTGTTGAGGGGATAGCGAGGATAGAGAAGGAAGAATTGTGAGGAATAATGCACCTGAGGTATACTGTGGGAGTGAAGGATTTAGCTATAGAGCGTCGCAGTCCCAGAAAGTTTTCAGAAAGTATTTATTTAAAGACGTTTAGCCAACTCTTGTCGTGACAAATCATGACAATGAACAAAGAAGGACGCTCTATAGAGCAGGGGAGGAGTAAGGGTAGAGGATCAGGCTGGGTTATTATTATGAGTGGAAACTTCTCCGTCAACCATTTGAGCACCATCTTCAAAACAGTGAGTGTTTAGAACAACAGTGTTTTTTCAGTACTGTCTTGAGTGTTGGTTTGGGTCCGTTTTTACATTCTCTAACACTCAATACTTTTAGGACACAATCACGGAAATAAGAGTGTCAACACAGTATGCCGTATAAACACATTTTCTGAATATAAATCACACTGCCATTAGTACCTTAAAATTTCAGGGAATTACCTATCTCTGAATAAGTATAGTCTCTAATACATAGGCTTGCTGTCTTTGTGTTAAAAGCTCTTGAGGTGACAGTAGAGTGGAATTGTACATAGAATGATACTCACTGCCAGTGATCTCAAACAGTACTTTGTCATTGAGGCCCAGCCGGAGTTCTGGCATTCCTGACAGGACCACTTTGAGCTTGATGGTGCCCACAATCTCACTGCGGAGGACGCTGCCGCTGGCACTTACCTACAGATGGACAATGGGAACAAATGGACACATCTGTGTACAAGAATACCAAATCCTACTGAAGAAGCAATAGCATGTTATGCCATTTAAGTATATTTTACAGTACAGTACAGTCAGTAAAAATAATAGTGTACAAATGTTTTACACAACATGAATGCTCTGATGTCTTAGCTATGAATGCAACACTTCAACTAACTGTCATTCGATAATAACACGATTGATGAGACTTATTATAAAGGGTTCATGTGTCATCATGTACACTGCTCATCAACACAAGAGTAAAAAAGAGAGACTTGACAGGAACACACAACACAAGGACAGATGGGATAGAGGTCAGACAGGGTCCCTGACTAAGAAGAAAGGCAGACACAAACGTACAGGCAGTGGTATTCAGTATTTAAGTCCGACGTCATTTTGTAGTGCTACGTTACGTCCAGGTCCAAGTGGCACCAGCTCCCGTCCGCATCTCATTGTAAATTGAATATCTAAACGCGTGAATCTTTTTACAGTGACGTTATTTTTCAGAAAGGAAGCCATTGAGGGTTAAAATGGGTCTTAATGCTTCCAACTCGAGTGGAATTATTAATGTTTTGTACAAGTGTCCATGACAACAAAAATATATGATGTGGAGACAATAAAGACTATTATTAAAGGTGGCAACAGTCCATTTGATCGGTAAAATATTTCTGGGGCATATTTAGAATGTGTGCAGGCTTGAGTATGTTGAATCTAGTTTGCATTAATGAGGATTTAGTTGACACAATAAAATAAAATGGTGATAGTATTCCATGCGGGACAGACGGCCTGTCACTGTCAGATTTGGGAGAGCAGCGCAGCTTTGTTGTTGCGAGGAAAGCGGTAAAATTAGACTTTCGTGGTTGTTTTCGTCTCAGATTTAGTCCGACGGAGCGTCACAGTATAACTCCATGGGGACACAAAAGCGACACAAAAGTAGGACCCGGAAGTATCTCAGGAGGGGGCGCTCACGTCACAGCTAAAATACTGAATTGACAGAACTCACAGACAGACAGGTCGATCCACAGTCATCAAACTAACAGTAGTATTAAACAAATACTAATCTGTCAAGACAGATTCTGTTAAACTGCAAAAACAATTAATTGGTTCCAAGATTGTACAAAAACATAATAGACAGACAGATCAACAAACTAAAAGTCAGGAAGCAACTAACAGGCATGAGTTCAAGTCCGTTGCTCTCCCCTTGTCCCCCATATATGGGGACTAGGTTGGTGGAGGGTGTGTAGAGCCCTGGTGGAGGGTGTGTAGAGCCCAGGATCACATTAGATGATTGACACAGGGGTGAAAAATGGGTTACAAAATCGTGGGATAAAACATATATTTAAAAATAAAAGGAAGCAACTAACAGGTTAACAGTATGGTAGGCTGGTGAACATCAGATTTGTTGTGGTCTTCGTCATACATGGGCAGGAAAGACCTGTGAAGTCTAGATTAAAAACTCCACAGACAGTCAGAGATAAAGAAATGGCTACGGCAGCAACCTAGCTGGCTGTGGCATAGAACCGTCAAGATTTTCTGTTTCCCTTTCATTCAGAAGCCTGGTGAGCCTGCCTCTAGGGTCAGCCTTATTTCCATTTTAATGGTCTTCAGATTCATGAACTCTCTACACAAGACAGCAGAGATGAGTAGTCTAATTTTTCTAAATCTGGCGAGAAATAAGTCATGCAAAATGATGCGTGTCAAAAAGATCTAGACTTAAGAATTGATATATTCATGGTTGCACACCAGAGTCGCGCAACAGAAATAGCAGATCTACAAGCGTCACAGTGCAAAACATTGTGATTCTTTGCAGCAGCATATAGCAGTCAGCAGTGACTTAACAGACTCAACAGGAAGTCACAGGATGGAAATATTTCTGTTCAGCAAATAATATAGCTCCTGGCCCACAAAACCTGTTGTGTATGGTGACACCAACTGCAGCTTGGTTCAATGAAAACAGGCAAGTGTTATTTAGTTACCTACCGTACATGGCACTACAGAACACCCATCTAGTCTTCATTTGATTTATGTAATTTTGCATGAATATCATTATCATACTACATTCACCTTCACAACCAGCTGTCCAGTCATTCACCAATGAATACAATTTCATTAGAAATACCATGACAAATAATGGCCGGGAGATTGTTTCAATATGGGAAATAGGGGACCATTTCCTCAGATTCAATTCAAGGAAGGAGGAAAATTGTGCCTGGAAGCTTCAAGGCAGGCCATGGACAACACAATAGAATACTTGGCTCCCGCTTTGGTTTCAGGATGTATTTTGAACATTTATATTCAGCTACATTTCTTAAAAGCCGTTTCCAAGAGGATCCAAAAGTAGTTGAAAATCCTTCAATTAAATTTGTACATTAATAATCACTGTACATGAGTCATGAGTGACCCAAGATATGCATTTCTTTTTTCTTTTCGTTTCCAGGGATGTTGCCGAGCATGGTTCTCTTAATCAGCGTTCTGCCTTCATTGTCAAACACATTCACACCAGGGAAAACAACTGATCATAAATGTACAGTACTAATACTATGTCTATATTGTGCTTTGCCCAAGGCCAACTAGAAGGTAGTTGTTAAGGGAGTGAAGTATCCCTCTTTCAATGTCAGGTAGTCTAAATTATTGAACCAGTTAAACAATTACTGCCCCAGTGCACCCCAGCCACACCTACACCTAAATGATTACACACAGTACACTAACACAACATGAAAAGGACTTCTCAATGTTATATCGCTTGATTTGCAGGTTATGATTGCCTTCACATCTATAATTACAGATTATAAGTTTCCTCAGCCACGCCGAATGATAAATCTAGGGTTTCATTCACAGTGCGTTTACTTTCATGTAGAATAGATGGAAAGTTCTTGGTTAAAAGAGAATGCCAGAGTCAATGTTGACACTTGACAGAGGTTTATAGCTATGAATAGATGGTATACATGGTATTACACAGCCTTGTCAGAATCACTCAGCCCATTGTTTGGTCAGCTGCCACCTTGTCAAGTTGGTCAATCTCACTACAGTTAATCACCACATAATTTGAGAATACACACTGACTGGCAAAAATAACAACCTTGACAATTATGTGCAGAAAAAAGTGCAGCTCATTCTTAAATATAAATTTAACACATTTAATTAAGATGTCATGACAGCAAAGTGGATTCATGTGTGACTCTCTGTTTGACACTGGAAAACAAATAAAATACGTGACCGCAGTCACAGCACTCAACTTTACAACTAAAGTCCACAGTGTGCGTGCATTTCCTTTTACAATGGTAAATCACGTTGTTTATTGTTTAATTGGATCATTTTGAGCAGAGGTGTGACATTCATGGCAGTGGATGTTTATGAGACACAGAGTCCTGTACTGTACTACACTATGAATACATCAAATGGGCCATGAATGAATGTACTTTTGTTGAGTCTTCACATGGCAATAGTGTGGCAAGATCTTTTTATTAGACTGGGTCCCGAGGTGAGATTATCTTTCTCAAAGTTGGCTTCCAGGCAAAAAAGATTAAGTGCTCTGGGTGTGTATGGTAAATCCCCTGCCCCTGGAAACACAGAGAACCTCATCTTATCTCACCACTCTCTACTGGCTCTGCTCTACTGTGAATACTGAAAATATGTAATCGTTTGCCCCCCCCCCCCCCCCCCCGCAAAAAGAAATCCATTTATATTTCAGTATCTGCTGCAACATCAAAAAAGTTGAAACATTTTCAAATGATTCCTGTTTAAGGAAGACAATTAAGCTCCATTTTGCTTTTGGATTTTGCTTATCAATTAGTATCTAGTATAGAATAAAAATAAATACGTAGGTTGACCTGATCTCACCTTTCTTAAAAGCAAGCAGTGTGGTGGTACTACGATGTGTAATATCTACAGGAAGGGATTTGATGTGGTATCACAATGTGAAATTGAGCTAAAATAAAACATTACTTATCCTTGCCCTCAGCCTCATAATTTTGTATTTGACCAATACATAGCATTAGCACTTAAATACATTTTTCATGCAATCCTGCAGCAAAGGCTGAGTGAAATTATTCAACCCAATAATGTAGTGTAATGTAAACACATTAAATAAGTATACTATACACTATATATGATCACAAGTTTATGTAATAGTGGCTCAGCTGTGTGAGGGAAGGAAGCTGTTTTCTAACATTCAAACACAAATAAGTGATATGATGCAAGTTCTGTTCACTACCGGGAACACACTGTGCATAAAACCGTAAAATCCTTTTAGGTTCAGACGTTTGAGCTGTTCGGTTCTGTCCAAGCTCAAAGCCATGACAAGATAACCCCACAACAACAAAGTCTAGAACATTAAGATTGCTAGAATTCAGTTAGTTTTTATCTACTGAAATATATTTGATACATTAAAAGCTGCTTTGGTGACAAACCTCTTTTAAAAAAAACCTATAGGGAACAGTAGACCGACAGGAAAGGGGAGTGACACATGGCAAAGACCGTTGGGCTCGGGAGTCGAACCAGCAGCATGCCGTCCGGCTGGCTTGGCAGCCTTGGTGCCCAGGCAGTTGCGCCAACCGTCCGGGCCAGTGACAAACATTTTAAGACAGCAAAGATTTGACAAGTGAAATAAATAGTCCTCACCAGCAAGTTGACTGACTCAATGACATCCATGAAGACTTCATTCTTCCTGTACTTGATGCCCTCTGACCGCCAGGACACAGCATTAGTGACGGTGGCAGGGGGCCGAGGCGCCCCCACCTCCAATTTGTGGCCCTGCTGGGTAATGTACCTGAGAGAAACACAGAGACAGAGAGAGGGAGAATGATGGAAACCCAGACATGGACATTAAAATGAGTTTGGTTGGTCCCACACGGAGCTAGCTTGTACGCCTGCTGTTTGATAAACATCTGCATATGTGTCCTTTCATTGAAAGCTTACCACTGTTTGAAGGACCCGTTTGCAAAAACAGCAGTATACTGTAAAATCCTCAGTGTCCTCATTTCACGCTTAAAGGGTTAACACACTAAGAATTAAAATGTCTGTGTTCCTGGGTCTTCAGAGCACATTAAACTAAACTCATTTCTTCTACTTCAACTTGTTAAAAGTATTCAATTTGAAAGTAAGGACTGCAGCAGAAAGCATCGGTATAGTGTGATATCAACCCCAGACAGATTTAAGGAGAACAAGGAGACACAAAAAAGGAGCTGCTCTAACACGAATCAATTAAAATGGGTTTTGAGGTATGAACAAGTTATTCATGGATGTAATTAGAACAAGAGGGTTACGAACCCAATGTGACTGACAGATTAGAAAACTGTTATCTGAAATAAAGAGAAGATGAAAGCGATCACCTAGAATGGATGATTAGCATGAGTCAATGGGTGGATGGGGTGAATGGACTTGGAACGATCCACAAGATGGGTTTTTTTCATTCACCTATGGGTTTCCTTTATTATAAAAGAGTTAGTTGTTAATTCCATTAAATAATTGGCCCATTTGTTTAATTGAAAAACTTCTATCGTCCGTGTCAGTATGTCTACCCATCTGTTCATGCATCACACAATAGGCTTGGGTTGCCTGTTATTGTTAAAAGTGAGAAGCCAGTTTGCTGTTGTCATCAAACTCGTCCAGGGGGAGAGGAGTGTACCTAGGTAACAGCAACATGTGACCCAGTGTGTTTATAGACAAACAGCTTCCCCCTGCCTCTCTCCAGTGTTGTGCACTGGAGTTTCCATAGAAGAAATCAGAGAATCAGGGCTTCCTCATTATTCATGTCACAATTTCCCCAGAACCACATTAATGAGACATTAAGGGGAGACAAAGAATCAGGGCTTTCCTTGCAAGTAGAGCGACCGTCTGGGAACCGGAAGCTATCCAGTTTGAACCCAGGCTCATCCTTGCTTCAAGTGCCCTTGAGCAAGACACTGTACTCCCAACTGCTCCCAATAGTTAGAATGGGTCAGACAACTAATTTCCCTGGAATAAATACAAGTCGGTAAGTCAGTTACCCAAAACACATATTCTTTGTGATGGGCTATGAATATGTATTATACATAAAGGAAAGGAAGTAATATGAAGCAGAGATGATTACACTGGTTGGATAGGATACAATGGACTGGCAACGACTGTACATTTATAAATAAAGAATTTTACACCATGCACTCCCCAATCGTTAAAACACACATGAGGACAGTTCATACATGGCGGTATAGTGCTGACACACAGCTTTTCACTTTTGAAACCCCTCGACAGATCTCTCCCCGAGCTTTCTCAGTAGTTCCAACGCTAACCTCCCCCTGCTAGCCTCCAGTCTTCCCATTGCTCCCCTCAAAATCCACTCCTCTCCCAATCTGTCTACACTATTATGCCTGATTTATACTAGCAGATCTACAAGCCCACAACCCTCACACCACGACACATTGTGGTCTTGTCGATCAGCTATTTTTGGTGAGCAACACCAGTGCGCAACCAAGTATAAATCAGGCTTTACCCACCCCTTTACACCTACTGTACCCCCAAGCCTCTAATCCTCCCATCCCTCTCACCAAATCCACTGCTCTCCTTCCCATTGCTCTGAGTCTTCACTAATACTAACCCTCCCACCTCCTGGCCTCCATCCAACCCATGCCCCCAATCTCCACTCCTCTCCACTAGTCCTCTTTCTCATCCCCTCATCTTCTCCTCTCTTGCCCAGGCCTGCAGTGACTCCCCTGAGTGATGTGATAGATTGATCTAACTTTGCATACACATCTGATGCCCCCAGACTCCCACCCCCGATTCCTTCATCATCATCACTGTGAAATGGGTACCGGTGAAGCAGTGTCTTGCCTAAGAAGGACTTACAGGCTGTGGCTTTTTTTTCTTCTGAACACCTACTCCTGTTCTAAAGATTAAATTTATCTAAAATAAATCAAATCTTGAATAATGATTCACGTTTTCTTCTCAATAGGATTCCCACATCTATGGGTTCTCATAGCTATACACTTACTTTTAAAAGATCACTGTGTGCTTTTATAGATTTTTCTACTCTCAAATCTCCCAGCTGGTGGTACTGTAAATCCCACTCCACTGATGTTGGCACCTGAGCCCACTATGCCTTGGTCAGAAAGATCCTTAAACGATAGCCACCCCAGGAAACATACATGTATTAGGAATACTTTAAAAAAGTAAAGTGAAAATTCTTGGCTTTCCGACACTAACAGATTTCCGCCAAGCTCACCACTTGGTAAAGCGCATTGTTTGAAGGTGTAAGGGAGGAGAGAGCCAAATAGGACAGGTTAAAGATTTGGCTACATAAACAATGCATTCACTCACAGTAGTATTCACGTGTATATTAGTGATATATTAATTAATACTGCCCTTTTGGTACCGGCCCCCTCCAGAACAATGCAAGTTGGTAAAGCAGGCCGCACCCATTTATGCATGAACAGTTGTACTTGTCACCGTCAGAGTAGCCGTTGTACCCATTATCAGAGTACGAAGTACACAGTGCAGTACGACTACTAAGCTTTTAATAATGCTAAAAAATTATTAAATTTCATAATGATTTCAATATAGCCTGTAGAATGTTAGCCTCAGGTAGCAAGACTAATATCACTGCATGGATATTAGTCTCGTGCCCAAGTATTATTTATTCTTTGCAATTTCCCACCCCATATTTGCATAATGTAGCTTTTAGCAAAGGTTCAATAAGGAAGATCTTAACGCTTTAATTCGGCCTTACGTCATTTCCGTTCTCACGCTGTCAAAGTCTGTTCATTCACAATCCTGAGCGCGAGCACTTTGCAGCAGCCAATCAGCGATTAGGCTCCATTCTTTAAAATGCCTGTCTCTAACCTGTCATTCTCGTTTCAGCCAGCGACACCCACCTCCATCCCCAGCTCCACCTTGCCAATTCCTGGAGCTGAATGGAAAGTGGGCCATGCATCTGCTCTGCCACCATCAGCGTCTAGACTCCATGGGGGGGGGGGGGGGGGGGGGGGTTCTCTCTCCTATTAATATTTTATGCCTACTAAATGCTCATTGAGTCTAATCGCCAAAATAATCTTTTGCAATAAACATTTGCTATTTTGCTTGCTCCAATAAATTGCCAAAACTAATCTTTTGCAATAATCATTTAGCTTGCTCCATATTGGTGTGATCTCTTTTATTGAACTGGGCCCTGGTTGGCTCCTCCAACCACTTCAGCTGTGAAGTCCTCCCACAATTTAGAGGGGCCAGACTTAATCTGCCTAGGGCAATATGCATTGCAAAGGCAATTGAAGGCTGGCTATGCGAGGCTAGTTGAATGTTGCCATTTATTGCGCCACTAATCACTAGTCTAGTACCGCTTAACTGCTTTGCCTGCACAGCTTGTTGGGTGGAAGCGTCAGTGCTTTGCTTGACGTGGCGAGAACACTGCCCCACTTTCTCCCATCCCCAAGTTTCTTTATTATCCAACAGTTCTGAAGAAGGGCGAAATACTCCAAAATGAAACGGGGCAGAGAGGATTGCCAGGCTGCTCTTACATGAACCCCCTCTGTACTCTTTATTCTTCTCTTGTGGGGTTTTTTGTATGCTCGATGAAAATATGTCTCCGGAACCGAAGGGGGGGCTTTACAGAGTAAAAGTGGCCATGTCTTCCCGGCACCCCAAGCTTCTATTTTTAAGGAATCCCGGTGCTGATTGTGTTAACTGCAGTATCTGACTAAAAAGTGTCACCCATAAAACTAGAGGGACCAATAACAACGATCTGGTTCCACCCACCTTTAAAGCAAACATGGGTAAATTATCCTCCTACAGCACTGCCACCCAAGTGTGGAACATGCTGACCCCTTTCCTTCAAAGATGCAGAACATTGGCTTAAAATGTTAAAATAGGCCTGAAAATCCAGGGCCTGAAAAGGCCAAAGGGGTAGGTAAATATTCACTCCTTTAGACAGGTGATCACCCCGCCCGCCTCCATTTTGAGGGGCGCTAGCCCCTCCAACGTCTGGCTTCCCCCATGACGTCATGCGGAAGCCAAGTCTATGGACTATGTGCTTGCCCCAAAGGCGCTCCTCACAAGTGTGATTTTTTCCCTACTTTTTACAATGGACTTTTTATGGTGTCATCCTTTTAGATTTAGACCAAGTGCTTGACTGTACTTTGTTGCCGTTTGCATTTCTGTCTAATGAAGTATTTAATCAATCGAGTGACAAAAAAGAAACTGTCTTGGACCTTGAATCTCTATTATTAATATTTGACAGTTCTATTATTTTGCTACATGTTGTGATCCACACGTAAATTGTACATTTTCAAATCTAAATAAGGCGTCACACTGACCAAGTCTCATTGTGTGCAAAGAAAACCCATTCAAAACACAGCAAGTGAGAGCTTTTTAGAAATGCTTGCTGTGTCAATCAGAACATAAGTCTGTTTCCTGTTGAGGTGCAATATTTTCCTCCAATGGTAACCATGCAAAAATGTTCTGGATAAACAAGTTGTTGATGGATTGATTGATTATTCCTCCCACCTACAGAGCCCTGAATACCTGTTGACATGAAGCAGAAGTCTAGGATTGCAGAGAGATGAAAGACAGCGACTAGTGGGCTGTGGTTGTTTTGTTTGGATTTGTGTTACGCTTTGCCCAATTCTCTTCAGAAATGCTAATGAGACGATCCACGGGGTTGGAAGCAAATTGACAGATTAACATAACAATAGCAATCAAAACATACACACCGACTAGATACTGTACAGACTTGCACACACGTAGAAACATTGACACACACACACGCACGCATACAGGCAAGATGTTTCAGAACGGGGGGGGGCGAAAGACGACTTGTTATGTGTGCCTGAGTGTTTCTTTGGCAGTGAAGAACAGTGCTTTTCTGCGTCAGTCTCTTGACCAGCTGACAGTGGCATTGAGAGTGTCAATAGGAGCCTGGCAATTATGGGCCCTATTCAGAGTGACCCCGAGACTATAAACAAACCTCACACACAGAAGAGCACCACACACAGTAAAATAAGTATAAATACGGCAATATATAAATTGCATACTCTGTTCAAAGTAAAAGTTTGGGAAAATGCACATAAATATATATATATATATATATATATATGATGCGTCCCAGTTGCATCCATGCGATGTATTTTCGTTCTGAGTATCTCTGGGTTACTTTAGTAACCTCAGTTTATCAAGCGAATCGAGCGAGAGAATCGCCTAAGGGTGGCGCCATTTCCATGGTGCCAACACAGAATAAATCCATATACTCACGAAACAATACTGATTGGGTCGTGCAGCTGTCTGTCACGACTGTGGCTGCAAGCTCCGCCCAGAGCCTATAAAGCAGCACACAGCCGGAAAAGACGTCATTCCTGCCTTTTTCTGCGCTAACACAGATTTTCTAAGACTATCTATATATACAGATACAAAGTAATATTAGTAACTAAAGTTTTCAATAATATTTTGCCTCTGAGATGTAGTGGAGTAGCCATACACTATATCACAAGTACTGATAATTGGAAATACTAAAGTAAAAAAATACAAAGAAAATTACTTAAGTACAGTACTTGAGTATGTGTACTTACTTAGTTACTTTATACCATTGATCTCAAAGATAATGAAAAAAGGAAATGAATTCCCATGTAATGGTATGTATTTAAAAAGCAACACACAATATAGCCACAAATAAAGCATGAGTTACTGCAAGCATGACTTCAGTGAATGTTGAACCTATTCCCAGAACATGGCACGCCTCCCGGGAGCCAAAAGAAAAGTGAAACCACCTCTTGTTAGCTAATGAGCAAAAGCCCATTGTGTACAAAGGTACATTGTTAACTTGAATCACCAGAGCCAGACTCGGTGTTTGGTGAACAAAAAATATATATATAAAAACCTAGGACAGCAAAGAAATTGTAAAAATGGCCCATATCATAACAGACTGTGTTGGAGCTGGTTTTCTAACTTAAGTGCATCTGGGAAGTGAACCCCAAAATTGCCACCCAACCAAAAAACCTGCAAAACACTAGATGGATTAATACCCGATAATAGAAGATTGCATTGGGGTGGGGGGGGTTGGAAGGAGTGTGGAATGAAAAACAGTAACTGAGCAGCTCTTGTAGTGCATCGGCACAGAAACCAAACACAACAGCTGAATGCTGCAGGCTTGTGTCAAAATAAAGAGTGAGCTTCATTCCTTTCAAACATTGGGATTTTACCCACAATAGTAATATAACCAGAGTGTCTCAAGTGTTCTTACTCCTGTAGGATCTTGCTATCGGTGGTCTGAGGGAAACCAAAGTCCATCACCTCGTCCATCAGCTCATACACTGTCACAAAGTTGTCACGGATGCTCTCCTCTTCCAACTCCTTAAAGTATTCTTTAAACACCTACAGGCACAGGCACACACACATTTACATGACTTTTTGTAGCAGTTCTCATCACTTTTCAATTCTAAACATTGTCCTATTTAGACAAACTGCAGTGCAGGGCACATGCGTAGGGTGAATTTGATTAGTTGACTCATTTATCACCAATTGCGCCTTTTGACGTTAAACAGTGTTTTCTAGGTGCAAAGCAAGGCACACAGCGCAAAGGTTATATTAAATCTCTGAATTAGTTATGGGTGTGTTATGGGAACAAAATAAATGATCAGTGTCCTCTCAAAATCCCTTGTGGAGCTAGTTGTGTCAGTAGTGCAATGACTTTTTGGGAAATAAATATTTGTACATTTAAAAACTGTGTACATTGGTGACTATAACTATAATCTACCTGATCTTGAGGCCTACAATTTTTTTGTTTCCTTATCAAGTAGTCAACTAGTACCAACAAGGTCGACTAGTGGATTTACTAGTCGACTAGTTGAATAGTCGACTAGTTGCATAAAGCCCTAGTGTAGCCTAATGGTCTCCTATCTATGATATCAAAACAGTTCAATTTAATAACATGGCTCATTCCCTTCTTTTTTTTTAACACCCTTTTCTCCCCAATTTAGTCATTATGCCAATAATTTCCTCCCCACACACATTTGTGTGTTGTCACTGCTGTTCTGTCCTACAAACTCACCTGGAGCAGGCTGCAGAACAGAGATGCAGCACATTGTGTGCGCTGGAGACCCAAATGGATATTTGCTACGTAGGCGCACATCTTAATCCAAATCACGTGTGGTAATATCTGTGCTCACTAAACTGGCTTCAGAAGATTCACACTTTGAATTAGGTATCAAATATACACACTCACCTGTACTATTTTATAGAGAAATGAGTACACCAGTGCAGCATTGGCATTCTTCTTTGTCATTGCTACCACTGAAAAAGGACCGTTAGGAACTACAACAGTAAGTCTAGTAGTCGACTATAAGTGATATGTTACAGTTTCAAAAGCACCCAAAAATACAATGGAGATGAGTGTTGAGTATCCCTCAAGATATCCCTGTGATTAATTAAAACATTGAAAGTTTCCCAAACACCACATTAGCCTTGCATGTAACTGAGAACACAGCTAAGGGAATTTAGAGTGGCTTGGAAGTTGGCGGTCTAGTACACTGCATGGGGAATAAAAACAATTCACCAATGCACTCTTCTGTTGAATTAATAATGATAAGGAACATTTTTAAATGTCCATCCTCCCTTTGGAGAGCAAAAAAGAAGAAGTTGATGTACAGTGCTTAACACACCATAGTAAATCTCTGTTAAATATTTCAACTTGATGTGTTGCATGATACACTGAAATTAAATTGAAGCTGAAACTAGACTGAAAACTCAGCAAGCAGGACTGGAGGGTCTCTCTGGTACTGCACTGAGCATGTCGAATGCAAAGACGTCTTCAGTCACACTCACAACCATCACTAATGGGCAAGAAAGAAATATTATCCATTGTCCTTTATCGTCCTGATGCATCCTGTTTATGTTCAACAAGGAAATTCTGTGGATCTCAGAACGACATGGCGCCGGCATGTGGATATTGGACTTCATGTGAGTGACCAGCCTGTGCCATAAGTGATCTACTGTATGAAGTATCTATGACACACTGCATGACTCCAAATCTGGTACACAGCTCCACTGACTTCCATTATAAAATGTAAAATAATTGTGGAGGTAGCCTACTGGCAGCGTGAACAGTTGCCGATCGTCCAATGGTTTCTGCAAGTTTACCTCCGGACAGACAGAACGACACCCACATACCTTCTCATAGATGGCTACTAGCCTCTTGCAAAGCCACGCAGTAAAAACAAATGCAAACTAGAAAAATGTGCTCTTCAGAGTACAGATCTTTGCCAGGGCAGTTAGTTTATTGTGGGCCAGCAATGGTTCATGGCAGTTCATGATTTGATGCATTTTGTTAAAAATGGGCCACTGCAGCAAACCTTGGAAGCCTATAAAAGTGAGGGGGTTTTGCAAACATCGGCGTCCAGGTGGCGCTATAACAGGCCGATGTGAAAGAATTGGGGCAGAGGCTTTTTTTACAGGCCTCCAAGTGCCTATTCTGGTAATAGCTAGTAAACTCAGTGAGCATCTACAAAGTGACAGTGTTAATTTGACTGATCCATTCTTATGTTTTCATATTTATGTAAATTAACAAACAGTAGTTTACTGTGAAATCAACCTGTGGTAGGATACAGTAGAGGTTACTTTACTCAGAAATCAACCTGTGGTAGGATACAGTAGAGGTTACTGTACTCAGAAATCAACCTGTGTTAGGATACAGTAGAGGTTACTGTACTCAGAAATCAACCTGTGGTAGGATACAGTAGAGGTTACTGTACTAAATCAACCTGTGGTAGGATACAGTAGAGGTTACTGTACTCAGAAATCAACCTGTGGTAGGATACAGTAGAGGTTACTGTACTCAGAAATCAACCTGTGGTAGGATACAGTAGAGGTTACTGTGCTTGATCCACAGGAAGTGGGAGGAGCCGTGGGTGACCAGTGGTGACATCTCAGCTTCCTCTTCTCTCATCATCAGGATGGGCAGGAAGTGATCAATCTCATTCATATCCATGTTCCCCATGTAGTTACGGCAGATCAGCACCTGAATGAAGAATGTTGTCATTGTTGGGTACTAGAAGCCTTGTCCAAATCCATTATTTGCCTTGATATTCAGTATCGCTTTCAGGTTTGGCCCAATAATTATATCCTTTTCACAGCAGGAGGGTGTTTCATTTGTGTACTGTGTGAACTAAGTTCCAAGTATATATTAATTTGACATTCAAATCTGGTTGGCCGATACAGGTAGTTAATTCAAGTAATATCAACTATAGAAATGTGTGGTTGCCGCATTTTCCCTTGACTCCTTGACTCTCTGGAAAAGTAATTTGAAATGTTCTATAATGCTTGAAAAGTTTGGTCTTCTGCCTCTGCAAAGGAATTTATGTCTATATAAACGATTGTAAAACATAGATTGGTTACGTAACCAACAACAGCCAATTAGCTACTACAAACGTTATGCAAAGCTTGGCCAATCACAGCAGAAGTTAGGTAGGTTACTCCGGAAGAAGAATAAGAAAAAAGTGTGACAATAACTATAGTCTGTTTGCCCTTTGGTCAACCACACTAATAAGAAAATTATAAGAAAAATTTAAAACTTTAAGGCAAAGAAAAAAACATGGCAATACATACAGTACATATACTGTGTCACACACACACACACACACACACCAAAAGGAGGAGGAAAATTGAAATACAAAAATAAATACCAGGAAAAGTAATCTGGGGAGAGAAAGGGATATGAAGAGACCAGTGCTCAGCCTGTGATGGTGTGGGGGGGGGGAATCGCAGCAAGAAAAGATCAAAGGTCATTGGAGAAAGGAAGGTATATGGGAAGCCTTGTATTTAAAATGTCACACCACTGAGGGGTACTATCCTCACACTTCAGCGATTCTTTTGTATCTTCCTGGAACTCCATTTTCAAATTTAAATTTCCAGCCGGAAGTACTGAAAGCTACAGTATTGTCTGGGTAAATCTCTCTCTCTCCCTTTCTACACACTCGCTTATTCCGAGTTTGAACAAGCAAATGCAACCACCACTAATAGTCATTGAAGAACTGCCTTACACAGTAGGCTAATCTAGTTATCCCTTCTACACGGGCATAATTAAACACATTTATGATGACAGGCAATGATGAGCTCCTCAAGCAATGTACTCATTAACATTCATAATTTCTTTGTTGCCGAGACGAATTTCAGCATGTTTTTAAAGAGAATATAAAGTGAGACGACGACAAGTTTTTGCCTCTTATCCCTTATACATTTTACTAAGAGACTAGTTCCATGGACGAGCAGAGAGACAGGGGCTGAAATTCCCTAAATTGCAAAAATAGCTGATCTTCAAGCTCTCAACACGTCGCGACCCCACACTTTTTAGCTACTGGCGATATGACGTGGATTTCTACACAGAGGACAAATTCTTTCAATGTAAAATGTCATGTTCAAGTTCAGGAGAGTTTGGAAAAAAAGGCATTCTGACTTTGGGTATGTCATTTTCATTTATTTCACCATTTCATTTAATTAAATGCTGCATTCAGACGGGTAAAAGGGCAAGTGCTCAAGCCCCCTTTGATGTCCATGTGTGACTAGTTCAGTATTTGCAACTAGAGATTGCAAGGCTATGTCTCACCTCCTGAGATAAACCTACAGCTACTTCAATTCAGTTGAGTGGACAAACCTTAACTAAAATGTATAGAGTTTATACAGTAAACTATGCATCATAAAAGAGTTACTCAAAATACTTAGAGAATAGAGTCAAAAGCAATTTGTTGGCTGACAAACACACCCTTTGTTGTAATAGTGGTTTGACTCACCTTCAGAGGTCATTAGTAACCAATTACAAAAACTGATTCTGTTTTCCTCAACTCAACAACTAAGTATTGGCACTTTAGAGGGAAATTACAGTATATTGATTTGGTATCTGCTGAAAATATCCTGTGTAGTTAATAGTTATGTACATGTAGTGAATACAAAAATAAAGACTCTTCCCAACACAGATTGCATTTACGATGGTTTTCTGGAATTTTAGAAAGAC
This sequence comes from Protomyctophum parallelum, assembly GCF_964188405.1. Taxonomy (NCBI): domain Eukaryota; kingdom Metazoa; phylum Chordata; class Actinopteri; order Myctophiformes; family Myctophidae; genus Protomyctophum; species Protomyctophum parallelum. The sequence continues at coordinate 27,902,530 of NC_139701.1, read as the reverse complement.
TTTCAATAAAGATAAAGTTAATTGGACTTACAGGCGAGGCGTTTACAATGATTGAAATGAAAATAAATGCTATATGCGATTGATCATAATCCCGGTACAGTAGGCCAGTAAAGCCTCTATCTTATGTTAACAGTTTGACTGTTTTTTACGTTTAACACGCATTTTAATCAACCCCCTTTCACTGCCGAGATTGTTGTATTACCTTTAGAGCATACGCTGATTATTTGGGCTTTTAATCCGCGAAAATCCAGCGAAAAAAGGTCCCGTGGTTTGTTATGATCCGAGTGTCGCATCCACCACCCGGATGCACCCGGAAGACGCACACAAGACTCGTCTCAATGAGGCGTTGCACCCAATGCATTTCCATTGGCCTCAATTTCCCAGAAGCCCTAGCAGCCCACAGCATGTGATGATTTCCGGTTTCGTCATCACAGCGAAGGCATCCAGTCTCATACTCCGCGACGAAGACGGATTTTCTTTTGATTCATTACATTACGGCGGATTAAACACATAAAACAAAAGGCGGGTATGTCCGATACGGCAGCGACATTAACCTGGAGTAATCCATTCGCGGCACGGAAACTGTTAAGCAAGCTGCCTCAGCAAATAATCCATCTCCTGCACAACTAGTGCATCACTCAGCTAGCAAGACCATTTGATCTGCGTTTCGACACCATCTTGCATTGTTGTGTGGTTGTCATGGACATAATTATTTGTTATCTTATGCCCCCCTCAAAGATTTGGGGTTTCACCAATAGTAAAATGTTTATACCCTTGTCCCTTTCAGAGTTAAATGAACACTGCATGACATTCTACTGTGCAGCAGCATCACCCCTTAAAATCCGATGCACAAACAACTCCCACATAATAACTATCCATAGAGGCACACTGAAAAATAAAAAAAATCACACCCATGTGAAGTAAGTGGTGCAACTCCGTGTGGGGGTCCCCAGGGAGGTAGGGGGGGTTCCAGACCCACAGGGTGCCGGCCCGATTGAGGCGAGCCGCCCCACGTCCCTCTACTGTACCCTCTACTGTACTGGCACACCCGAAATCACCATATATACAGTTAATATGTGCGTGTGTGTTTGTGTTAAGTTGCTCACAGGTGGTGAAAAACAACCATGCTGTTTTCGTGCTCAGACACACCCAGCCAGCCAGCCACCCACCCAGAGACACACATAGTCACTTAAGGAAGTGGTTGCACCACTTAAAAAATCAATTACAATAATTTTGTCATTGAGTCATTATTCACCGAGCATCAGGATATTTATGACACCCACTGGCATTTAAAATTGAGGCATTTCATTAGCTGCTCTTATCCAGAGCAACTTACAAACGGTGTAAACTGCAAATGGTCAAGTAAAGAGTGCAAAGTAAACAACAAGGGCTGAGGCAGAGTCTGAAGAAGTGCGTTTTCAGACGGTGGTGAAAAATGGGGAGTGTGAGGGAGATATCAGTCATTCCAGTCATTCCATTTAACTTGAATGTATCCATTCAAAGACCATGATAAAGAGCTAACAAAGATCTACAGTATAGCCCCGTTTATACAGGCCAAGGCCTTGTTATCTAAAATGCAGGCAGCACAATGAGTCTGGAGGTCTCTTCAAAACTCCTAATAATTATATTTTCACTTCAAGCAAATACATTATGTCGCCATATGATATTAACAAAAACTCTTGCAGAGAAACATCCATTCATTGAACATTATGGAAGCCGCAGTTCCACTGGGACCCTTGCAGAAAGCGATGTCATTACATTTCTCTATACAAGATAAATGAGTCTAATTAGGCTCAGTCAGGCATGCACATGACCAGCCATGGAGCATCTGTAGCCACTGTATGGGGCCAAATGGCTGTGCTGGGACGAAACTGAGCTATCGTGAGGGTTGAGGGAACAGGTCTGATTCTTTCCTACTAGTATGTGTAGTAGTAGGCCTAGGCCTAGTGCCTACTATATGTGCGCGAGTAGCCCCATATGTGCCCTCTCCCTACGCTATCCCCCCCACCCCCCCACCCCTTTTTTCCCTCACTGTATATTGTGTCTTTTCCCTTTTTTGCTTCCCATATGATGAATTTAGCTACATAGAAATGTCTATTTGTATGTCTCTAAATGTTTGTATGTCTTTAAATGTTTTGATGAATTGAACAATGTGGACCCTGTTGTAAACAAGTGTAATGCTTAATTGGGTCGTCCACTCACAGTTGACAGTCTTTGTATTGAGTTTGTGCTTAAAATGTACTGTAAATTCTACAAACTGTTAATAAATATTTCAATCAATCAATCAATCGCTCATTCTGTAGCTCCGAGCTACAGAATGAGCGTAGGGAGAGGGCACATATGGGGCTAGTGCGCGAGTGACAACATAAGAAGCGTAGTATAATCAGCAGACATCCAGGCTATGGAGGCTAATCCACCACCCCTGGCACAGTGGCACCTAGCCCCTCTCGGGACCCTACATAAAGCTTTTCTGAAATTTTGATGAGTTTTATGTTGGGTCCCTGGTCAGACCTATATTTTCGTATGGAAATTCCAGTACGCGGAAGTAGAAATTCTCTCTAAAATAGGATCTGCGCCAAGTGACGGCATTTTTTTACTTGAGTTATTCTGAATTCGGGAACTTTACGTACCTATACATCCCGCTGCGAATATCTCCTGTGGCGCGGAAGCCGTTAAGTATTTTTAATCCATGTTTGACCGATTTGGTCGCTTTATTTCTTCTTGTTTGTTTACCGTTTATTGTACCGCCTCCCGGTGTGCGGTTGGCTTGTGCGGCTACGTCCCTGCCTCTGATCTGCTGTGTCATAGCTATAGCGCCACTAGCTAGCCAGATAGGCGGTACAATGAGGTGTCAATAAACAAGGAAGGAAGAGAAGAATCCAAGCGTCCAAATCGGGCAAACATATATTAAAAATACTTAACGGCTTCCGCACCACAGGAGATATTCGCAGCGGGATGTATGGGTACTTATACTTTACATATTCAGAAAGCCTCACAATGAAAAATATCGTCAAAGAGCGCGGGGAGCCGCTAAACATGTTGTTTATGTTTAAAAATGGGTGCGTACCAGGTGGCATGGTAGTAGTGCAACAGGACCCAATGCTATCTGGGTCGTCAAAATGTCAGAAACTTCAGTAGCATTTGGGTTCTGCTTGGAGGGCTAAGTGGCACCATGTCCTCAAACACATGGGTCTTTTTTGCTTATTCATTCACATTATATGAGAGAGAGAGAGAGAGAGAGAGCGAGCGAGCGAGCGAGCGAGGGGTTACATTGTATACAGCACATTAAAGAGCTTGGTTTATTAATATAATGTTAAAATAAGGATGTTGCAACCATTGCCAATACATGCAACTGTCAGTAACAAACTTTAAATGAATAGGACAGAGCGGTCGCGTCGCGGCACAAGAACCGCCTAGTTTAACAAGTTTGACGAGTTCTTTATCCATTCCTATTCTTCTCCCTCTCTACCATGTGTTACAGAAATCTCTGACTCGAATTTTACAATTGTATTAATACTTAATAATAGGCTTCTACACGTGCCTGCATGCTGCACACACCATTCATTCACATAACGATATGTCATTATGTTCTAGCGTTGCGCTAACACCTGAACGAACGCTCAGCAGCAGGTGGAGTCATATAACTTCAAGTCGCAACAACTCACCTTTCCTTTGAGGTCCAGGATGAATATGGCAGATGCTGACATCTTGGAAGATTATACAGAGTTCAGTAAAGTGGACGGATGGGAGTGGCGTTCTGTAATTCCGTGAAATGCGGGTCATTTATTTGTACAAATACTCAGCCCTGTCATCTTCCTCGCACACCGCCGTCGCTCGCTGCTGCTGTTGCGCGTCTGCGATGTGCTGCCTTTCCGGGTATTGTAGCCTCTCTCAGCCCCGGCGTGTCACAGACAGACCTGTCGGGCAGCTTTCATCACTGGAGCTCAGCTGTGCATGCGGCCATTTACACTTCAGTCGTACGACAGTGAGTGTCGCTGCTTGGAAAAAAGGAACAGATCCAGCGACACCCTCGTGTGATGGAGTACGTCGTCATCGAGATACTTCGGGTTGTGGTAGTAGTCTAGTCTATAGTTTGCACATCTGCACCTTTCATCAGTGAGGCCAAAATGTTTCTTATAATAATTATTGATTAATTTCTGTCTAATGTCCAGATCAATGTAGGCCTACCCCAGGTTTTCATTTTATTTCCTGATCTACGGTAGGCTATACGGATGGGCCAAGAATTATTTAAGAAGTATTTTTCATCAGGCAACTGCACTGCACTGCACTGCAACTATTCCCATCATTGAGTACATGATGGGAATATATGAGTGCAGTGCGGGCACAATATTGCATTTTTAAGGGGAAAGGGGGACTACACTGACACATTTTCCGTGTTCTGAATGAATCACAGACTATTATTATTTAGTTACAGAACATTAGCCTACACTTTTTTTTCCCTATAATTTTTATCCCACGATTTTTACCCAGTGTCAATTATCTAATGTAATCCTGGGCGCTACACGTTGCGTGTTGCGTTGCGTTGAACATTTTGATTAATTAATTAATTTGATTCAATAATTAATGAATAAGATTAATAAATTAAGATTTATTTGTATTATTGCTCTTGTATTGCTATTGGAGACACTGGGGGGACACTGGGCAGGCACTGGGGAGGCACTGGGGAGGCACTGGGGAGACACTGGGGAGGCACTCGGGAGGCACTCAGGGAGGCACTGGGGAGGCACTCGGGGGGGACACTGGGGTGGCACTCAGGGGGACACTGGGGAGGCACTGAGTGGACACTGGGGAGGCACTGGGAAGGCACTGAGGGGACACTGGGGAGGCACTGGGAAGGCACTGAGGGGACACTGGGGAGACACTGGGGAGGCACTGGGGAGACACTGGGGAGCATGGGGAGGCACTCAGGGGGACACTGGGTAGGCACTGGGGAGGCACTCGGCTGGTCACTGGGGAGGCACTCAGGGGGACACTGGGGAGGCACTGGGAAGGCACTGGGGAGACACTGGGGAGCATGGGGAGGCACTCAGGGAGACACTGGGGAGCATGGGGAGGCACTCAGGGGGACACTGGGGAGACACTGGGGAGACACTGGGGAGGCACTGGGGAGACACTGGGGAGGCACTCAGGGGGACACTGGGGAGGCACTGGGGGGACACTGGGGAGGCACTCAGGGGGACACTGGGGAGGCACTGGGGAAGCACTGAGGGCACACTGCAGGAGGCACTGGGAAGGCACTGGGGAGGCACTGGGGAGAAACTGCAGCCACTGGGGAGACATTGGGGAGCCACTGGGCAGACACTGCAGGGAAGACACTGGGGTGGCACTGGGGAGGTACTGGACATTTCATATCACACACACACCATGATTTTTTTTTTTTTTTGAGGGGGCTTGGGTACCCCCTGGCTATGCGTCGCGTACCCCTAGGGGTCCGCGGACCCCACTTTGGGAACCGCTGCTGTACAGAACCCAAATATGGGTTCCCGGCCTGAGGGGGTAAGACACCAAAAGGGGTTCCCGCCCAGAATGGGTTAAGTGGCACTCTCTTATCTCCCTTTTACTCAAGCACATGGCCGTTTATCCGTTTCGGCTTCTCCTACCAAACCACTCCGTAAGCACACATCTCCACAGACTCCATGCACAACAAAATCTGCATGACACAGGAATTCAACTGCACTACATTGCATCCATGCAACTGCCATATTTACTGTACAAATATTGGTTTTGTGTGCCATACTGTTGCAACATAGAGCGCCAAATTCCTCCATCCCCTGGTTCACGGAAGTAATTTCTCTATGGGATCATCTTGAAATCGTCTCATATAAGCATTGTGGTCCAAAAATAAACAAGCTGTCCCGGCGATATTGTCAGGGAGGTGCCTCTATCGTTCACGACAGTTAGTCACTCATATCATGTCTGTTTCTACCGAAAATCTAATTCGGCAACAGTAACATTAGCGTTTTTTCTCAGTCAGTTGATTCTTCATATCCATATGAGTGAAACGGCCGGGATGACATGTTTATTTTTCAAACACAGTTCTTATACAGTACAGTATGAGGCGATCCAAAATCCCCCTATGGGGATTACAATGCAAATAAAAAGTACATGAACCTGTGGACTTGAGCCTTCTACCGGTATTGACGTCGGACTATTGTGTGATATGAGTCTGACTTATTAGCCAGGCTAAGACTTCGGTGCTCTATTTCACCGTGATGCAAATTTCCACGTTCACCGACCCCTCCCCTTTTCACCACACACACAACAGTATACAGTATAGCATACAGTACAGTACAGCAGGGGTTCTCAACCTTTTTGGCTGGGGACCCCCGTAAATGTTTTGGCCATGTCTCGTGACCCCTGCCCTGCCCCCCCCCCACCCACGGGTTGAGAACCCCTGCAGTACAGTACGGTATGGAACCGTATAGTACAGCATGGTACAGTACGGTGCAGTACAGTAAGGTACAATACGGTACGGTACACTATGGCACAGTATGTTACAGTACAGTATGCTGCTACAGTACAGTATGGAACCGTATAGTTCTGGGAAAATATCTGAATATTTTTCTCTCGTTTGATATCAATGAAAATGCAATCCGTCGGTTGGATTCCCTATGACATCTCCAGACGTCGTACGGATGGAATGTGAAGTCTTTTCTTTGACTCTTTTGCCTGGGGTTACTAATTCCAAGAAATACAGGTGTAGTCCTGCTCTGACATAAGGTGGTTCATTGCAGGGTCTATTTGAAGTCTACTAAAGTAACTAAAACAGGATGGAAAAGGAGCGTTCCGCTATTCAGTGGTTCAATAATGTAATGTTCAGATCAGGTTCTTGTTAAACTGTCCTGACCATGTCAAATAAATGGTGCAGAGCTGGCCTATCTCCCCTCCAGCAGGAGCGAGGTGAATTTGCAGACTGACTTAGTCGGTCGGGACCGACCAATATATGGGACCGACTGACAAGACACATGGGGCTGACCGACATACAGGATTTACCGACCGACATACGGGATTTTCAAACTGACTATAGGTTGGTCGGTAAATTTACCTCGCCCTCTCTCCTCCAACTGCCATAACCGCTGCCGAACCCAGGGGTCCTGATGACCTGGAACCTGCTGCCAGGTGATAATAGTGGTTTGTAGATAGTAGAGTTTGTAGTCGGAAAATAACTGTTGCCTTGCAAGATTATTAGTATTGTCCCATTGGGCTTTATGCTGAAAATAAATTATAAGGCTAATACAAATAAAGGGGGTTTCGCAACATACAGTAAACTGTAAATTAGACCTGTGCTGTGAATAGTCTATAGACTATTCACAGCACAGGTCTAATTATCCTAGCTAATTATCCAGCTACAGTATGATGTGCTTTATTATGCTTACCGGTATATTACATTTGTGTGTGGTTTAAAAATGGTAAAAAATACTTATTTATTTGTGGAGATGTTAAACTATAGTGTATATCATAAGCCTGATGTTCAACTATATGTATAAGCAATTTACAATTTACAATTTAGGCATTTAATCCAGAGCGATTTACATTAAGCAAGAACAAAAAGCATGGGAATACATCACATAAAAAGCATTTATCATGAAACATGCGTAAGCTAAGAACATAACAGTGGAATATCTATATAATGAAACTATACATATAAACCTTACATATACTATACTATGCTATACATATGTACTATGACGTGCTATGACTACATACAATGCAATTATAGTGCTGTCTACAAAACATGCTATAAGTCTGTATCAAATGCTATCCAAGTCTACAGAAATGCTATCTAAGCCTTACTTTGTTTTCAACAGAGCTTATTGTCTTGATTTATCCAAAACCAACTACAAATATTCCATTAGAAATCTACATGGAGGTAATTTCCAGGCTGGCCTGCAAAAACACATTGTCCCTATAGCACTCTACAGTAGGGTCCCTGCCCTAGCATTTGCGATGTGGTGTTCTGCTGCCATCTACTGGGTCCAGAGAATGAGGACTGAATTGCAAATGGAATGATCATTGTCCAGTGTTAGTCAGTTACATAATAGTATTACTTACTTGAGTAATGACATTTAAGTAAGTGACATTTGTAAAATGTTACTGTAAAGTTGGCCGAATGGTCAAGGCTCGAAGAATCAACAGTCCAAGAATGTAGATATTTTTTGTATTTTATTTACCTCAAAACACAGAGCAAACGACCCATGCATGATTTGACTGTGAAGGCAAAAATAATACTTCAAAAATAAATCTGGTCAACAATACACTTTCAAATAACATAAAGTAAGAAATGAACACTTGACAACTAAACTAAGGAAAAACAACAAACCAAGAACTTAAGAAACTGTAAATGCCTTGGCTATGCCGTCCTTGAAGGCCCTGTCAGCTCTCCCTTGGAGTTGTCTACTTTGTCTCAAGCAAAACTGATCATTTTTCCACTCGGAGTATCCTCCTCTCCACATTTCCAGCCTCCCTTATATACCAGGTGAGACCCACCAACAATGATTAGTAATTGGACAATCTACTCAAACAAGGTAAACCATGACCCATGAGTTAGACCAACTATACAATTACACATTTCCTTAATAGACTGAATGTTTTCCAAGGCATCAAATGAATCACAAAACAATTATAATAGAATTAGGTAACACAGATAAGAGTATATATGCTACAAATAGCCCCATCTCCAAGGAGCTTGAGTTCCTGTGCGTTTGTAATGTTCAGTTTTACATTGTGGAGTCTTCTAGTGTCTATAGGGTTATAAATGGAGTAAACAGTACATATTACTGTTTCATATTAACTTGAAGCATCTATAGTTCATGCAGGGCACAGGAGTCATCCATGCCTCAGCTGTAGGCATAATCAGGTGTTTGTTATGCAATAGTATTAGAGCGTCTGATCTCTAATGGCAGTTGGCATGAAAGAGAGTCTGTACCGCTCCGTGTGCATCCTCGGGGGGAAGGTGAGCCTTCGGCTGAAGGTGCTCACACTATCCTGCAGCACGACATAAAAGGGGTGGGAGAGGTTAGCCAGCATGGAGTTAAGTTTGTCTCTTATCCTCCTCTCTGCGACTGACAGGAAGCAGCCCCTCCAATCTGAGGCCAACAACCGAGCTGGCCTTCTTAATGATCTTATTGAGCTTGTAAGAATGTGTGACCTGATGGTTATGATTGAGAGCGGTGCCCATGGGGCACTGGCCTACTTGGAACGTTGCAAGTTGAAAATGAATGCCCCACCCAGTTATCATGTATGTGTCCCTTTTATGCCCATATATGGAGATCTTTGTCAGGCATGCCCAAATATGGAGTCTATGCAGATGTCAGAAGTCGGTGGGACCCACCCATATACGGAGTTCTTTGTCAGGCCTGCCCAAATATGGAGTCTATGCAGTGACTCTGTACACCAAACCTACAGACAAGAATAGTATTTTACATGCCACCAGTGCTCACTCCCAATTTATACAGCGCTTTTCTGGGTACCCAAAGTCGCTTTACAGAACAGAAGTACAGACATTTTTATTAGAAAACTAGTTAAAAGGTTAAAAGGTTAAAAACTAGAAATCTAAATAAAAAAAGGACAAACAAGAAGGGTGTGTGTGGGGGGGGGGGGGGGGGGTTATGTAGGGAAAGCCAGTTTGAAAAGGTGGGTTTTGACTTTTGAGTGTGCTTTTGAACATTTCGAAGGTGGGGGCAGTACAGTACAGTACAGTACAGTACAGTACCACTCACTTCAGACGGCTCTGATTTTATATATATATATAAATATTACTACTGTTTTGAGCCTTCAAGCTTATGTTTACATTGTATAGCTGAAAAAGCTAATTGCACAGCTGTATTGTTGTATACATATTTTTATTTGTTTACCGTTACTGTTTTAAACGGTTTCCAAAGCACGCCCGTGAATTTGGCGCCCGCGGGCAAAGGCTGGGTTTCCCAAACCCAGCCAAAGCCCACTGGCTACAATCCTGTTTAGGGCCCCTTGGAGGCCAGAATCGGCACTGCTTATTTAGGCTCCATTTAGTAGTATAGGGGAGTAAAAATGAGAAAAGACGGGGCAGCAATAGAAAGAACAACACTTCTATGAGGAGGGTTAGGGGAGAGAACCGTTTAGTCTACTAGACACGTGTCTTTACAAGCGCTGTCACCTTGTTTATGAGGGTACAAAGAAATGTCACACGCTGCTTGTCTGTGCTGCTCTGATCACTCAATTACTTATAGCCGCTGAGCCAGTCACCCAAAACTGGACAGGACATCATGCCGTACTTTTTATTTGTGTTTTTGAGGGGCGCTAGCCCCTCCTATATACATAGTTTTGCAATGAAACACTCCTTGGCCTAAAAACGCCCATAGCCATCATCACAAATGTGATGAGGTCAGCACATTTTGGGCACATTTGGGCAAGTGGCTATGGCCGAATTTAGGCCAAGGAGTGTTTTTCGTGCAAAACTAATGCTTGGAATGCATTCAGAATCATGAAAATGCCCTAGTTTGACATGTCACATGCTACTTAAAGCATGATGATTTTCACAATGTTTCCGGCAGAGCAGGCAGAAAAAACACAAATAAAAAGTACGGCATGACATCACAGGTTAAACTCTATTCCTTGAGGTTTTGGACCTGTGGCCCTCCGACTATTAAGTTAAAAAACACAAACGAAAACTAAAAGAAATGTTGCATTGGCCTTATTCCTTGTTCTTCTTTACAACTTTTAAACAAAAAAAACAACCTTGGATTTCAGCTCATTGATATGCAACCTGTATGTTCATTGGTGGCAAAACAAATAATCGTTGAGAAGGTGACAAAGGTTCAAACTTAAGTTTGATAACAAACTTTAAAAAAATATTGTAGATAGATATGCTATTTTATATTAAACCTAATTGAAGACATTCACTACCTCTGGTTAGCTACTGTACATCAGGATACCTGGTTTTGTAGTGTAGATTTTGTGATCTTGATGTCTTCTTTTATCTAGCGCTTGTAGATCTGCTGTACGTGTTTTATACTAATAATTTCAGTTGTTTATAATAGAGTACCTATGACTGTATATATATAAGCCAGGGATATAATAATAATAATAATAATAAAACTTTATTTATATCGCACTTTTTTAAACAAAGTTACAAAGTGCTTTTAACAGTCAGACATCAATAACAACAGAATACATCACAGGTGCAAAAGAAAAAACAGTAGAAAATGCAAAATAACAAACAGATCAAAATCAGGGAGATGCAAAGGCTATTCTATAAAAATGGGTCTTTAGGAGGGTTTTAAAATGTGTTAGAGACTGGGTTAGCCTCAGTTCCTCTGGTAGGCTATTCCAGAACCTTGGGGCCTTAACCACAAAAGCCTGATTCCCTTTAGTGACCATTTTAGCCTTATGGTCACCTTCAGTAGACCCTGACCCGATGACCTTAAGGTACGTGGCGGCACATACAATTCTACCATGTTGCATAAGTAGCTAGGCGCTAGACCATATTAGATCCGTATACGACCGTACCCACCAATAACCATGCCATTTCAATAGAAATCTATTCTTACGGTTTTAAAGTGTCACCATGTTTCTTTGATAATGATTTCTGTCTTCCATTCATTTTACAGGATGCATATTGAGGAGATTTTAAGGCACAACCTAAAGACATGCAAATTAACTACATTTCAGTCAGACAACTCACGAATAGATTTAACCAATATTTATTATAAAATGAGAATAGAAGTGTGCATATGATATTTGACTAGAGGCGTTCGGCTCTGCTGCATTTTCTTCCTGCTCGTCATGATTAAGCACCATCATAAAACATTAAGAGCAGGGAGATAGATATACAATAAAAACATCATGGGGAACATAAATAACAGAGCCCACCGTTGTTGCTGGGGTGGTGGTGGTGGTGGTATATCTGACTGAACTAACTCCGCAAGCTACGTATCATTTACTTTTTGTTTTGTACAAGCAGGTGTTTGGAAGGAAAAGTTGGACAGATGCTAATCCATCTCTTCGTCTATCCTGGGGTAAAATTTGGAGAATGGATGAACTCTTGTAAATAAGTTTGGTTGACGTTACTCAATATTATGAACCACATACTGTATAACTATAGCATCAGTAAACTCTGAACAATAACTAGAGTAGTAGTAAAGTCCCAGATGGATGACAGATTCCGAGACAGAGTGGATTAAAATACTTTTTTATTGAAAACTACGGAACAACATTATATAAAGGCATTGCGCACATTAACCGGACAGGTGGGGCAGCAGGGTAAGCACCATAGATTTTGCATTTGTACATATTCAGAGTAGCTACGGAGGCAGGGGATTTCGGGCTCCTCACCATGGGGCATGAGACCTTAGACTATCGTAGATTGAAAATGTCAGAATTGATAAATAATTAAATACATCTACGAGAGTCTAAATCTTAGGCTACTGTAGCCTAAGTTATTTATTTTTCCGACCCGAATTTTACAAGTGTAGTAATAGGCTGTTACATGTGCCTGCATGCTGCACACACCATTCATTCACATAACGATGTCATTATGTTCTCCTACACGAACGGTCTCGGTCTTCGCAGCAGGTACTGCTTGGAGTCGCCGACTCGACACCGGGCACTGCACTTATATCGTGATGTCAGAAGTGATGTCAGTGGTATCCCCTTTTATGCCCATATATGGAGTTCTTTGTCAGGCATGCCCAAATATGGAGTCTATATGCAGATGTCAGAAGTCAGTGGGACGAACCATATGTATGCCCAAATATGGAGTCTGGTCCAGCAGAGGCCTTGTGATGTCAGGCCAGACCTTTTGTGGCGGTTCTGGACAACGTGGGTTCGACCGACTCAACACAGGCACTGCACTTCCTGTGGGGGTGTGGAACGCGTGTGTCAAATGGATTACAGACGTACAGATGTACACACAGAGGTGCACTTGGTGCATTTATGTTAGATTTAGTTTACAGAACATCAGCCTACACTTTTGATCAAAAATGGCATGGCGGAAAAATATTTTATGAAGTGAAATGATGCAAAGTGAAGTGAAATGGGAGACAAAACATTTTTCATGCTGAGCACCCCCAAATAAATAAGTAAATAATTTGTGTGTGGATGTGGATAAGGACCCCAGCCCGAACTCAGGTACATGTCTGACAATTTAACCCTTAGAAGGGGGAATTACAGTAGGTACAGTGCCAGAGATCAGTGACATCTTAATTCAATTGTCTGTGCCAATTCTCTCATTATCCTAACAACAAACAAGCACCAATAAGGGGAACTTAATTTTGAGAACATAAGCCATAATTATGCCATAATGCTCTAAACTGCCACCTCGATTCGAACCTGCATGGGCCTCCCACATGGGAAATCAAACATCAGATGTTTGATTCTAAAGGGAACCCAACCTCACCCCACTGGGAAACACAATGCCAGATGAGATGCCAATGCATTCACCTGGATTCTAACCTGGCCTGGGTCTCTTGCATGGGAAACCAAACATTTACTGCTCATCCAAAGGGAAATTGCAAAACTGTTGAGACAATTGATGCTCCATTTCAGTTTGCAAATAATTTTCTAATATTGGGAATGGGTAGTGAATGATTCATAGGGCTCGATCTAGACAAACAAAACAACTATGCTGATACAGAGCCTAAACTTAACGTGACTCTGCCACTAAGCGATGGTGAATTCAATTTCATCCATCTCTTCCTCTTCGTCAGCCGCAGTCTCATCCAGGTGTTCCAATGCCCTCTGTGCCCGCTCCCTCTCGCTGGCCTGAATGTAGTTATCTTCGATGAAGCCATCATCATCTTCTTCCTCATTCATATGATCGCCAGAGTGGGGGTTCATTCCATGCCCCTCATGCATGGGAAATTCCACGTCCAAGCCTAGAATTAGCAGTAAAACATATACTGTATTCAACCAGTGCAATGTTCCAATGTTATTCGGAAAAGGGGGAGAGATTTGAGGGGATTTCTATCTCTCTTATTAAATTAACAACTGGATACAGAAAGGAACTCCTGTAAATCTTTTACTGTGACATAATTTTCCAAAGGTAGAAAGCAGAAAGGCAAGGCTAATGACTGTTATGATATTGATATTGATATTGATAGCTGCCCACTGACAGTGAATAATGAACTGGCTTTGTGAAATCACGTTTGTAAATTCGCAACCAAATTAACTTTTAATTAAGGCAGTGTTATCACTCCACAACCAGAAAATCCACCTCCCAGAAAGCTATCCATTTTAAAGACACAGTTGGCTTTTCCATCTTTGTTTTTTTTTCTGGCTGTGGGAGGTAGTTAAATGTTCATAATGTAATGCAGACAGAGCCACCTTCCTTATTAAAGGTGAAATTAAGTGGCACTCTCTTATCTCCCTTTTACCTTGATGTGTTGAATTTTAGTTGGTTTTGTCTTTACCAAGCACATTCCATAATGTGATAACAAGCACTCAATAAATATGAAATATTAAAAAATAAATGCGTTAGAAAAGGGCCAAACCTGAGCGGTCACACTGGCTAACAGTGTCTTCTTCCCGCAGCCGCGTGTGTCTGTAGAGCGCTAGGTAGCGCCGCACCACCTGACATTTAGCCAAGAGTGCAATGAGAATGGAGATGGAGATGGCTGTAGCCAGAACCGCCACCAGGAACTTACTTTTCAATAATCAAGCAGTTTTGAATGAATGATGATGTTCATTAACTTTGAGCCTAATTTATACTTTGTCATGTGACTGTGTTAGCGACATGATTGTACGAAATGACACTATCCTCACTTCCTATGATCGTATTTTAACCACATAGTTTGCTGCCTTAGGTAGACCAAATATATATATATGTTTTTATTGTGGATTTCAGCAGCAAAGTAATTCTATTCTTAATTTCTTACCATTTTGGGTAGTTCCTGGGAAAGCTGTTGTAAGTGAAGTATTTGATGTTAGAGCCATCTGGATTTGTTCTTGTTTGGAGAGATTGAGAGAATTGTCTCTCTTAGAGGGTGACTTTTTGTGTTGCTTGCTTCTTTATTAAGGAAGTCTTGTCTTTAACTCTTTTGCCTGCATGTAAGACACAAAGTCAATACAGGTGTAGTCCTGCAGCCTGTAGAGATACATGCTCTGACATAAGATGGTTCATTACTAAAACAGGATGGAAAAGGACCCTTCCGCTCAATGGTTCAATAATGTAATATTCAGATCAGGTTCCTGTTAAACTGTCCTGACCATGCCAAATGTGGATGGGGTTAAATACAAATGCTGCAGAGCTGGCCTCTCCCCAGGTGGGGGAGGTAGTTGCCTGAGAGATTGATGGTGACCACACAGGGTCACCAGAACTCCACTAGGTGGCGAGGTTGAGTGATGTCTTCCCAGGCCAGTTCAGTGACAGGTCAAGGGTGGTGGTGGTGGCATTATTGTTGTTTTGAGAACTAAATGGTGCCCCGGCCTAGAGAGAGAGAGAGAGAGAGAGAGAGAGAGAGAGAGAGAGAGAGAGAGAGAGAGAGAGAAATAAAGCAGCTACGTTTTGTGACAAAGTACTGCTATCTGCATCTTTCCATAATAATAATTAAATGCCAGAAGAGTGTGTCAGTAAATGCATATTTCATAAATGAGAATGGGGGTACATCAAGGCAAGCTGTGGGGACATAACTGTACAAATCTGGACAGACAGTGAAACAGCAGATGCTGTGGAGAAGTACCATCAACAACAGGAAAAGTGTGCCACAAACAGGATGTTCCTATACAGTATGTAAGCCTCATTGACAACCAACAAAGGCAAAATGAGAGACAGTGTGTGTGCGCGACTGTGCGTGGGCGGGTGCACGCGTGCAAATGTGTATGCATGTTTGTTAGTTCCAATTAGTTCATGGTCATCATTGTAGTTGTACCAATACTGCTTCAACTGCTTGACAGTTGTGGATCATATGGTTTGCAATTGTAACATCTATCTTTTAACTTTGTCTCCAGGTAACTGTCAAACTGAATACAACACCATCATAAAATCATAATTGATATAGTGTTGAACCTCAATAAACGATGGGTACAATGAGTTTACATACATTGGCATAGAACCAATACGTGTGGAAGTTTATTGGTGAGATACAGTATGAGAACATTTTCTTACAGGAAAATGTGTGTATTGCTAATGGTGGTTGAAAGCATTGTTACAGGCAAAGCTCAAAAATGTTCCATGTAATGTTCCAAGTAATTAGCCTAATGGGACATAAAATGTTCAACTGCCTTAAGATCTGGTGACTGACGGTAATAATCTATCTATCTATTCAACCCTAGTTTCTAGACTAGTTTTCTACTTCATAATCAGAGGTGGGGAAACCCCAAGTTCTGTGTCATTCACACTGATTATATTATCCCATGTGTCATGATTCTTAATGAAAGTGGGTAAAATAGTCCAGCAGTCTTGTTGAGGTTCATCTTGTAAAATTATTAAAATACTAGAAGCTCGACCTTCGGATGATCCGAGTGAGACACACTTTATCTGAAATTAAAAACATATATGGGGTGCTCGCTGGCCTAGTGGACCAGGCGCATGCCACATATAGGCTCTGGGCAGGGCGTTGTGTGTTCGAGTCCTGTCTCTCACTCCCTCTTTCCTGTCCGTCTTGCAAACGTGATGTGTGAAAACATAGCAATGGAAAGGGGCATGATCCACTCCGCACCACTTTCCAAATGTAAGATAGGATTGATTGATTGATTGATTGAAGTATTTATTGCAGAATGGGTAAATTTCAAACAAAAGTACAACTCAATAGAAAAACTGTTACTGTGAACGACACCATGATAAAGCATTATCAGGGTCCACCATTTTCAATTCATCAGAACATTTAGAGACGTACAAATATACACTTCTATATATATAAAAGGAGGGAAAAAGGGAAAAAACATATACAGTTAGAGGTAAAGGGGGTGGGGGGGGACTCAGACTTTACGAGGGCCAGTTTGGAATTGCAGCCATCTGTGGTGCCCTTTGAGAGCGGTTTTGAAGGAGTCTTAATGGCTGTTGCTAGGGCGTTCCACATTTTGGTGGCATAGGAGCTAAAATAATTTAGTCCCTTGTTTGTGCCGAATCTGGGTTGCACATGTTTGTTGAACTCCCTCTGGTGTTGTGGGTGTGGACTTCGTTGACATTAAGGAAGTATTTAGACAGGTACATGGGTATCTTGGTGGTGTAGCGAATCTTGTGGATTGCAGGCTGTACTCTGTCGTTAACCCTAAGCCATTCTAGCCTGTCAAAATGGGCAGGGTGGGTTCGGGGAGTGAGGCCAAGTGGTAGCCTGACCAGTTTGTTTTGGGAAGTTTTCACTTTGTTTGTTTTTAGGGCCTTTGCATAGTCGAAGAAACCTTGTACAAGGGCTCCTGTTAGGGTCTTCAAGGTCTGGCTTCAGAACATCCCACTCCACTGACACATGCCTCCTCTATTTGAGCGACCCCTCTCTGGAGGTGAGAGAACAGATGGTGGAGGTGAAGGGAACACTGTCGTCGTCGTCGACTCGTCCCCCCCTCCCAGTGAGCTGTGGCGTTCCACAAGGAAGCATACTATAGGGCCTTTACTGTTCCTAATATGTAAATTACATGACATCAGCTTGTGACTGCAACTTGTTCCTGTTCGCAGATGACTCAGCACTGCTGGTCTCGGACAGGAACAAACTGCAGGTTGAAAAGGCCCTCAGCTCTGAACTCGGTAGAATCTGCACCTGGCTCGGCACCAGTGAGGAGATCCAGGATGGAACCTAGGTTATTTTCATGTGATAATATCACACACTCTAACCAAGAAGCCATCTGCCTAGCTGAGATTACTATTTGATCCAAAGAGAATGGATGTAGTTTTTCCCAGGTGTAAAGATAGTTTGTTATCAGCGAGCCAGATGCAGATTCTACCGAGTTCAGAGCAGGGGGGGGGGGGGGGGGATCAGTGGCTCAGGGGTAGAGTGGCTTGATGGTAACCGCAAGTTTGCCAGCTCGAACCCGGGCTCCCCCAGAGTGTCCTTGAGCAAGACACTGAACCCCTAATTGCTCCTGATGTGTTGGTTGGTGCCTTGCATGGTTTCCGCCGCCATTGGTGTATGAATGTGTGTGTGAATGGGTGAATGTAATGTACAATCTATGTAAAGCGCCTTGGATAAAAGCGCTATATAAATGCACCATTTACCAGTGTTCCGTTCACCTCCACCATCATTTGATGGATTGAAGGTGGACCCTCTTGTAAACAAGTGTAATGCTTTATTGGGTCGTCCACTCACAGTGAGTTGTGCTTGAAACGTACTGTAATTCTGCAAACTGTTAATGGCTGGGTTTCCCAAATGACATTATGCGTATAGTGAGTATGCGTGTGGTTCTTCTCAACAACACCCCCTTTCACTGTGAACATAGATATTCCGTGCATAGATGGCCTGAGGCCTGACCGATCAATAAAATAATGCTGAATTAACTATAGCTTGTGGGTTAATAAATATGGCCTATACAAGGAGGTTAATTGTACCAATACAAGCTGGTTAATTCAGCATCCTCTTATTGATCGGTCAGGCTGTTATGGTAGGCCTGAGGCCTACTATACCGTGGCACATCTATGCACGGAATATCTGTGTTCACAGTGAAAGGGGGTGTTGTTGAGAAGAACCGCACGCATACTCCCTACGCATAATGTCATTTGGGAAACCCAGCCATTAAATACTTCAATCTGTTCTCTCCCCTCCAGGTAGGATTGCATCCAGCTCACTGATGTCCTATCAAAACCAATTGCTTTTAGCTTATTAACCAGTATGAAGTGGTTCACGGTGTCGATAGCCTTTTGGAGGTCCGGCATGATCATGCCGCAATATTTGCCAGCATCCACCTTTTGTTTGATGTGGTCCCTCAAATAGAGGAGGCATGTGTCAGTGGAGAGGGATGTTCTGAATCCAGATTGGAATTCGTACATTAGTTTTTTAGTGGCAAGATACTTTTCAACCTGTTCATAGACTATTTTCTTCCATCCCTTTCGGATGGAGCTAAGGATATCTACAAGGACTGACACTCCTTCAAGTATGACTTGACACAAATGCAAATATTTCAGAGTTCTTTGTGGTGGGCAGAAAGGTAATCCTGGTGTATAATTTTGCATGCTTGCCCTTTCACAACAAGTAAGCTTACTCATAGTATTTGCATTATGGCCGAGATGATGCCACCCGACAAGTTTTTCCTGTATCTGTTCATGCATTATAACAACATGCACTATCTAGGTTTATCTGTGTGTCTCTCTCCCTCACTCTCCCCAGGCTGCCTGCCTCTTATTTGGGGCTCTGAGGTGATTTTTCAGGGAGTCAGTTCAGGCTGGCCAGCCATTAGACCTCTTCCCCTTCGTCTCCTTGTGCTATTCAGCACCCTGGTGTTGGCTGTAAACACACTGGTAAGACTGCCTTTATCTCTTCCTGTCCCGTCCTCACGGCCAAAACACAACAACAACTCATAGTGAGAGAACCCTGTGTGTGTGTGTGTGTGTGTGTGTGTGTGTGTGTGTGTGTGTGTGTGTGTGTGTGTGTGTGTGTGTGTGTGTGTGTGTGTGACTGTGTGTGTGTGACTGTGTGTGTATACAGTAGTACGAGTTAAACATTTAAGTGTGTTTGTGCGTGCGTGCGACTGCGTGCGTATAGGTATGAGTTAAACATTTAAGTATGGTATCTTTTGGGTTGTCTTGATCCCATTCTTTGACCAGACATATTAACCACAAGCAATTCTCTGGCTAGAGATTAAACAGTGCCAGATGAGCTGTTTTGTTTTTGTTACTGTGAGTGCAATTTTACATCAAAGCAATTTCCTTATACCTCATTAAAACAATACTGATCCAGTTCTCTATTAATTTTGTTTATGTACTGTACATTACTTAAAATGATGAATAGAACAATAAAAGGATAGGATACAATATGATATAATTATTTCACCAAGCAAATTCAAACTAGAAGGCAACGGTGGTATTCTGTAGGTGCACTAAAGTCTCTCTGTCTCTCTCGGTGTCTCTCTCTCTCTCTCTCTAGTTATACAAAGGCCTACAAACCTGTCCTTCATCTGACCCAGGCCTCATGGACCCACAGAGTAGTGAAGAAACCACACTCCTTCCCTTCCCAAGTTATGTGTGTTTGTCATGCTATATGAGATTCATGGTGGGATGCGCTGTACTATTGTTAGTCAAGGCTATGGGAATGCTCAGATTCTGCACTAAGTTGATAACAGGAGGGAGTGATGTTATTAATGTGAGAGACGATTTACGAGCAGCAAGCTCAAAGAGGCCATATGGGGTTAAGGTGGAACGTTTACTCTTTTTTTCTCCTTCTTCTTCTTTTGCAAGATAAGCATTATTCTAAATATTCATTAACTTTCTCTTGCCAAAACAACAACTTGAGTGTACTTGTGTAAAGTGCTTAAGTTTTTATTTGCTTTTCCGAAAGGGAACAATGGCGGTGTCAACATAGCAGCCAAAGAAGCAGAGTAAATGAAGAGCAAACAGCCAAGAACAACACGTAGTGCAGCATCATAAATGATAAAAGCTAGCTTGCTTACTTATTTACTTACTTATTCTTTTGACAAATGACTGGATGGCCTGAGAGTGAACAATGAATATCAGTTGTGGCTGTGGGGTTAATAAAAGTGAGTTGCCATTTAATGTGACGTCACACTGGCACACTGTATTTTGTGTCAAAACAGCAGGCACCACATATCAACATGTGGGATGTTTGAGTTTCATTTTCTACTGCATAAACAGCATGCAACAGTTAACTGCTGCTCTGCCCTGTTAGAAATTGTTTGGAAAATGTCAGTCTCTTCAACCATTAGAAGGCATAGGCAATGGCATGGCTAACACCCAACTGGTACTAGATACATGCATTTTACCAGTTAACATCTACATTAGCCTACTTAATTTATCATTACATCAGTCTGCAGTCTGTAGCAGCCACTGTATTGCCACCAATGCACAACCGATGGGTATGGAGGCACATGGTATTATGATTAACAGTGTATACAGTGCTCAGCTATTAATTATTTATATGTTCCACTCTTAGTTTAACTACTGCCACTGAAACCTCACATCCAGATGTACTTTATATACACGTACAGTATCTAAAGTGAAAGACGCATGTATGAGGTACACTAATATCAGGCCTACAATTAGAGAGCCAACTTTATTTGATTCATATGAAGTCAAATTAGTAAATAGCCTACACAACATACAGTAAGGCAATACAAATACTGATTGTAGGAATTTGTGCTGCCCCTTTTTCTGTGTCTTACCTGATCACCTGTTGCTGTAGATTCCTCAATCTCAGCAAGTTCCTACATTAGTTTTGCCTTTGTCTATAAAATGGCACTAACATGTTGTGCAAAGGTTGAATGAGGTGTGCTCTTGCTCTGCACTCGCTTCCCAGAAGGACAAGTTAATGACTAACTTTGTAACTAAGGTGTGCTCCCTCCCGCCTACTTTCTTCTCTATCCAATGGCAGGCCAGATCTGATCCAAAGCAACGCTGTCACTCATAACTTGCCAAACAAGGGAGGGGTTGTGGTTGCTTGGCAATGCTATGGCTTGTAGTGTAGCCTGCAAGTAATGTTTAGACTCTACTATTTCTACATTATGGAGAACGGGTTAAAATGACCCAGTGGGTAAGTTGTTCCAATCCCTTTATCTACAAAACTGCGTTATCATGTGACCAAATCTTTACCTGGCTGTGAAGTTGGGAAGCACATGGAGAAAGTAGAAAACATTCTTTTACACATCGCTCAAAGTAAGATTTCTACAGGTCAGTTTGAATGACAAATTAAAGCAAATTCAGCCAGGTCTAAACATGTACATCATTGATAAAACCGTTTTAGCAAATTTAGCAAAGAAAGTATCTGAATTATTATTCTAACCAATTCCGTCTACAATGGTGGCTGTGGGGCAAAATGACCAAATTCCCTGGGGTAATTGAGCCAATATCCTAATATTAATTACATCATTACCTTTAATTTGGATGAATACATTAATTTAAGAGAAGTTTTTAAAAAGGTATTAATTTCAAAAAGGAAATGTTTATAAATAACAAACCGTATTTAATTGGTTTTATATTGTTTAACCACTAAGAAAATAAATAAGACTATTTGCAAAAGGGGAATGTATTACATTATTTTTGATAAGTGAATTCATTATTTGTTCATGTTTAAATTTAAAAAAAATATATATTACATGGGTCAACTTACCCCTTCACTTACAGTATGCCCTATAACCTGCATGCATGCATTTGTGTGAGCGACCACGTGCACATGTCCCTGCATCTGTGTGTTTACTTGTACAGTATGTACATACTGTAAGACAGAGACTTTTTGAGTCCCTGCCAATTGGGATTCCCTCTGGACATGGCTTTCTTTGTTAATCTAAATTGAGATAATCTACCAGACCACCTTGAAATGAGAAAGGAAAACAGACAAGATAGAGTGTGTGGAGATGAACTGTTGTGTGGTTAAGATGTCCAACCCTGAGGGAAACAGAAAAGTGTCCGCTGGCCCTGAAAGGAAAAGAATGGTGACCCTGAAAACAATAGCGCCACTTCCTGACTCCTCACAGAGTGGTCTGCATCTTCATCTCTCCCTCTCTCTCTCTCTCCCTCTCTCCCTCTCTGCCATGTGTACCAGGATGTCCCAGCTGCATGTCTTGAGGCAGATGGACACGGATTAGGACAGCACTGGGACAGTAATGTGACAACTCAGCAGCACTTGAAGGATACAGGAGGTGCTTTACCTTCCCCCATGCATGCCACAGACTCTGCATTTTACCACAAGGGAAGCAATATGGAGTGGACAGTTGTGTTGTGTCCACACTGTCCAGTCAGTTTGGGCCACACTGGATCAGCAGCAAGTTTTAACCACTGTGTATGAAAATAACTGAGCAGATGAAATAGAATGATCATGACATGGGTGTTGTCTGCATTGTTCTCTGTGCTTTATTCTCTTAGATAGCTGTACAAAAATGTAATAAAGTATGCAATATTACATTTTACATTCTTTAAACCATTAAAATAATAATAATAACTAGAACTGCACTCTGTCGAGTGCATACTTGCTTGTTGCACACTAGTAGGCCATAAATGGCCAACTAGTGCGCAAGCAGAGCGCGCAAGTACTTTCTATTTCTTACGTCATCATTAAGAGCTAGTCATACATATACACACCACGTACTCTGGTCCCAGCAGATCAGGCACAATTTGCTATTTTATTTTTACTGATTATGTATATAGTATACGTATGACTAGCTCTAAATGATGACGTAAGAGATATGGTCATTTGTGGTCGTTTGGTCCCAGCAAAACAGGCACAGATTTGATGTTTTTCTGCATAAACATCGAATGGCGGGACAGCTGTCACGGCGGAAGAGACCGGGCAAAATTATTACTTGCGCGCTCTGCTTGCGCAAGTAACAAGTAATAATAATAATAATAGTATGCCACAAGTGGTGCGATGACAGATTGTATAGGATTGGACCTTGAAGGAGGGTTCCCTAATGCCAGGGGAGGTTTGCTGTTTGTTTAGCCAGGGGAAAGACGAGGGTTAGAGGTCAGGGTCTGCCTGCAGACCAGATGGGAAGATCTCCCTTTATTCTTTTAGGAGGGGGGGAAATAACAACACGTGCTGTGAGTAGTGTGTACTGTACCTAACAATGGACAGGAGGCTTTCTGAGGAAAAGCTGTGAAACAAACAAGGCTGCTACAGTGTCAGGCTCTCTGTTTGGCACCATGGGAATTGCTCTTCATTCCAGATACAATCCAAAAGAATATTTAAAATTGTTGTCTTCTTTTCTATGGCCTCTCACAAACTAAGCAACTATTAGAACATGTGCATTGGGTAATTAATTATGCACGAACCATGATATCCATGAACAAAAGTCTAAAAGCGCTGGTACAGTAGCAGTCCCTAGAGGCTGTGCTGCTCCTTACACCCAACCAGACCTATGCCATCAGACTTCACAGTTGTTTAATCACATGAGCTGAACATGTAATCTTTGTCTTTCATACGATCTTGCAATAGTCAGAAAATCAATCCCTTGCTTCTTCTTTCATGTCAAGTTCAAATGAACTGACTGTGACTGTGGTTAAGTAGGCTAATCAATTGTCAGGTGTGGGGTTGCCATGGCAATCAATTGGCTGAGGCAGAGGCTGGAAATTGCACAGGTGAGGGGATTTAGGCTGATTAAGCCCACTGGCAGAGCCTGACCAGAGCCTTTTGTGAAATTGAAAATTAAATGCCATTCTACAACTCTATTAGGGAGAGACTTTTTAATAAGATAGATCCAAATCATGAATTAATATGGTTGGAGGACTTTTTGCCTCATTCCTTGAAAAGGCCTGGTCAACGAGGAGGAGGGCCATTTACATGTAAAATTTGTTTTCATTTTGTTTTCATTTTTGTTCAAATAGCCTACTGTACAAATATGTATTCATGTATTAATGATGCATCTTCTTCTTCGGGTGTCATGGCGCTTGGCAAACCTAAATGGTGCATTACCGCCACCTACTAGACTGAGTGTGGAAATAGTGTTGTTGTGTTGTGTTGTTGTGTTGTGGGGGGGGGGGGGGGGGGTATCGGAGCCCGGCCCGATACCCGATACTTACTTCAGTACTTTATACGCCTATCGCCCAACTTTGGACATAGGCCACGAACAAGAGCTCTCCAGGCATCCCAGTCCTGGGCCATTTTCTCCAGCTGTCCCCATGTGTGGCCAGATCTCTTCACATCTGCATCTAGGCCACGCCGCCAGGTGTTTCTTGAGCCCCTCTTTCTTCTCCATTGTGGGTTCCAGAACAGGGCGTATCTTGTGATACTAGATGCAGGCTTGCGAAGGGTGTGGCCAATCCATTGCCAGCGTCTTTGGAAAATGTCTTGCTCCACAGCGTGTTGACTTGTTCGCTGCCACAGTTCCAGGTTACTGATTGTGTTAGGCCAGCGGATTCAGAGGATTCCTCTAAGACAGGTGTTGATAAAAGTCTGGATTTTCTTCATGGTGTTAACGGTTGTTCTCCAACTTTCTGCTCCATACAGCAGAACAGGCTTTACCATGGAATTAAAGATCCTGGTCTTGGTTCTTTTATGGTACGATCTGAGGATCCCCACGCGTACGTTACCAGTCGGCTAAAGAGCCAGGCCCAGGCAAGCAGCAACGCAGCACCAAATAGCCTGCCCTACACCATACATTCATATAGACACTCGACAAAGCCGGATGACTCCGTGGTGGTTGGCAGATAATTTACAACTGTGCCAACCGAGTGCCCAAGAGACATTTTGTAACTCTGATCCTTGACTTCTATATCTTCTATGAAATAGAGAAACAAACTTCTATTTATTGCATTGAGCAAAGGAGCTTGCAGTCTAATTTGCAACAGTCTTGTTCCCTTCTGTTTATGGCCAAGTCTCACTATCAGACAGGGCTGCTTTTATGGAATACCAGCCAATCAGCTCAATGAATGACAGAGACAGAGGTGTTTACTGTTGGCTGTGTTCAGCTGTAGCTAGAGCGCTTGTGTCCCCAAAGCACTGTCTCCCCAAAGCACTGTCCCAAAGCACAGTTATCAATCAGTATTCAGTACAGATGTAACGCTCTGACTTATGTTAATGAGTTGAGTAGCGTTATCTTATCTGTAGATTTCAGTTTGGTTTGTTTTATTTTTTTCTCTCAATACATTTCTTCCTCCCTCCAACCATACAAAAAGTACTAGTGAATTATTTTTTTTGCTCTCTAGTCTCTACAAAGTCTAATAAGCAGTAGCTAGCCTTTCTTTCACACTGTAGTCAGGCATTATAATTATGAGTTTTAAAGCATAATATTATATTGCACTATAATAGTATGGTATATTATTTACTTATTTATTTCCATTATTACTAATAAATAAATAAATAGACGATACGCTATTGGTATAACGGTTTCAAAGCAGGACGAGGTAGGGGAGGGTTCTTTACAAATAAATCCATTATTTGTTTAGTTCAAAAACGTTCAGGCTTTGTCTAGGTTGAAATCAAAACAACTTCCTCTATGAGTAAAAATGATATATTCAAGCAATATGGTAATCAGTCATTTCTATCCCTTTACTGTTTGGGTTGGACTTTATGACTGTGTGTGAACTAACTGGCTATAACAATAGACTGAGTGAATAACTCATTGAAGCAAAGTCGTCCCACTGAAATAACAGCGTGCCTTCCGTAGAAGTGCTTGCTTTAGGACTAAGGCACTCAGAATGTGAATGGTTTTTATGTCACTTCCCTCTGCATGGTCAGGTTTCATCTCATGGTGACTGACTGAGACACAAAAAGTCATATTACTGCATTTTTTATAGGTCCATCTGCATTTCTTCTTGCATTCGTATAGTGATTACACAACAGTTTGAGTATAGGTTACATTTTTGAATGACAACTCGTGTCTGAAATATCACATGAATTTGGGTTAACCCATTTTGGGCGGGAACCCATTTTGGTGTTAACATCATGTCGTGCTTTAGCTATTGAAAAATAGCAGATCTACAAGCCACCGAGTGGCGCGCTACGAGCTTGTAGGTCTGCTTTGAAAAATCGAAGAGCGACTGACATAAAAGACATTTTTAGAATCTGATCTCAGGTCAGAATGAAAACTGTCAGGATGTAGAAGACATTTTTAGAATCTGATCTCAGGTCAGAATGGGTTTGAAGTATTTATTTACAGTACATTTCAAGCACAACTCAATACCAAAAACTGTTAACTGTGAGTGGACGACCCAATAAAGCATTACAGCTGACAGCTGACAGCTATCCCGTAACCCCGGAGGGTCGTTGGGGCAATACACTTGCACTACACTTGTTTACAAAAGGGTCCACCTTGTTCAATTCATCATAACATTTACTGTAGAGACATGACACTTCTATACACTTCTATATATATATATATATATATAGCAAAAAACAGGAAATCATCATCATAAAGGGAAAAAGGGGTGGGTGGGGGATTCAGATTTTACAGGGGCCAGTTTCGAATAGCAGCCATCCGTAGGTGCCCTTTGAGAGTGGTTTTGAAGGAGTCAAAGGATTTATTGAGCGTTGGTATAGGGCGTTCCACATTTTGGTGCCTTGGTGGCATAGGAGCGAAATTAATTTAGTCCCTTGTTTGTGCCAAATCTGGGTTGCACATGGTTTATTGAGCTCCCTCTGGTGTTGTGGGTGTGGACTTCGTTGACATTAAGTAATGTTGATGATGAAAACATGATTCCTATCATCTGCTACGAGAACAAGTGTGTTGCCTATAGCAACCACACTAATGATTATGGTTAATTAACTGGGTGAGGCACCCAGTTATTATTATGTATGTGTCCCTTTTATGCCCATATATGGAGTTCTTTGTCAGGCCTGCCCAAATATGGAGTCTATGCAGTGATGTCAGAAGTGATGTCAGCTGTGTCCCCGTTTATGCCCATATATGGAGTTCTTTGTCAGGCATACCCAAATATGGAGTCTTTTCTGTCGGTTCTGGACAACCGTGGGTTCCTGTGGGGGTGTGGAACGCGTGTGTCGAATTTGAAGTCGGTGGGGCGAACGGGTCTCAAGTTACGTGGATTTCAGACGTTACGTACACACAGAGACTTGGTGCATTTATAGATAGATGATATGTCTGATGATGATCTATTGACCCACATTATGTCACAGGGGTCTAAGAAGTTTATATGGAATAAAAATGTTGTCCGTAATAAAACTTTTGTCCAGAATAAAGTCAGGCAATTACTATAGTCTGTTTGCCTCTGGCAACCACACTAATGCAGGTGAAATGTTTATTCAGTGGAGCACATCTCTCCACTAGGACAGGTGGAGCTCCATTTGGACAAGTCTGATTGTTACTTGTAGGTCTGTACTCTGTACCAACATATAAGTGGTGGTGTGAGCGATGTCATTTCATTATGTTACAGAACAACACTTGAGTAGTTGAGATTTACTGGCCTTGTCTTGTGTGTAAAATGTTGAGGTGGACTGAGAATATGAACGGACCAAGAGGACATTATGGAACAGTGACGGTCGGACACAAGGTGTACGCGATTGGAGGGCATAACAGAAATGTGTGGAAACTCAGTGACCATGTTGAAGTTCACGTCTACAACACAGTTTCTTTTCACTGGAAGAAGTTGCCTCCGATGACACCTGGAAGAGAACATCACCATGAGGTTCCCGCCATGCGCTACGCCCACACAGTTGTACTGATTGAAGATCTTGTCTACCTCTGGGGAGGTAGATTCATTAATCCAGGTTACTGCAACGTGCTCTATGCATTTGATGTCAACACCCACAGATGGTTCAAACCACAGGTTTCTGGGCCTGTTCCAGAGGGGAGGGGCAACCACACAGGCTGTGTCTTGGGGAAGGTCATGTTTATTCATGGCGGATGCAACAAGACTGGAACCACTAATATCATGTACAAGTTGGACACCAGCACAATGGTCTGGTCTTTAATTAACACCAGAGGAACTCCACCTCCTGATTCATATTGTCACTCTGCCACCATCATTGGAACAAAGATGTTTGTATTTGGGGGCTGGAGTATGCGGGACTGGTACTACAACACCATCAGAGTGTTTGACACAGAGACCAACCACTGGCTGAACACACCTTCTACATGGCCTCTTCCAGAAGAACGTGGTCTTCATTCAGCCGTTGCCTACAATGGAGAGCTGTACGGTGGCTGGAAACGGGGCCAGTGGTTCGATGATCTGTGGAAATTCAGTCCAGAGTCCTTGTCCTGGATGAAGGTTGAGCCCAAGGGGAAAAGACCGTCTCTGACGTCTAATATGTGCTGTTGCATGGTGGGAGATCGTATCATCTTCTTTGGAGGATTAGAAACAACAGATGTCTTAGACTTCAGTCCTAGCCTCAAGACATTATGTAAGCTAGCAGTTATTCAGTACGGTGTGGAGCAGTCCGACCTCCCACACAACATCAGGTGGGAACTGACAGCCATGACTACCAACAGCAACAACTGGAACTTGAAACATTATTGTAGCCTACTATAAAAACTAAAAAGGTCTATTTTCCCTTCATCTTTATCCTTTTTAGTGTAATAGTATTAGTTTACTATAATTAGATTAATACACGACAATCAACACTATCAAAGCAAACTGCATAAACAATAAGTTTGCCTTTTCTACAAAAATAAAACTTACAAGTTAGTTACAAGGCTGCATTCTGTCGCGCGTGTCGAACTGTCATTCTCTTGTAGCCTATAATTTATTTCTCAATAAGAAATTCAGTCCAGAGTCCTTGTCCTGGATGAAGGTTGAGCCCAAGGGGAAAAGACCGTCTCTGACGGATGATGTGCTGTTGCATGGTGGGAGATCGTATCATCCTCTTTGGAGGATTAGAAACAACAGATAGCCTGTATGTCTTAGACTTCAGTCCTAGCCTCAAGACATTATGTAAGCTAGCAGTTATTCAGTACGGTCTGGAGCAGTCCGACCTCCCACACGACATCAGGTGGGAACTGACAGCCATGACTACCAACAGCAACAACTGGAACAAATAACGTGCGTGTTCTCACTGGATGCTGAAGACCTTCATATACTGGCAACACATGAGCAGCCATAGCTGAATGTGTAGAGATGCCGCTTGGGAAAACCAGCTGGGGTCGATTCCTGACCCCCGCTATGTGTCACGGTGTCCCTGAGTAAGAAACACTTAATACAAGACACTTGGTCATACTGTAACTAACACTTTCAGTTGACATAACATTTCCAAAATATCTACTGTATACATGTTGCACAAAGCCCTCCTTCATTTAAGTATTTGTGTGAGCTTTTGTTCTGGCCCTGGCCTCACTGCTTGAAGCGTGCCATGTTATTCATAAAAAGAAAGAGGCTAAATTGGATGTTTTCTTCACAGATGACCAGTAGCCTAATTATCCGTGGCAGTTATGTTTGTTAGTGCAATGCATGGTGCTGGTTGGTGGTAACGCGTGAATTCAGTTTGTGTCCGAGCATAGGCACGGTAACGCCCCGCCTGCCTGTGATTGGCCTACCGACACTGTCCTCCGACGTGGATATGCTGGATCATGATGCCTGGATAGTCTGATGCGAGGTTACTCCGTGGTGGGAAATAATACAAGTAGTATGGTATGATACAAGAGAACGCTAACTTGTACGTTTTATTTTTGTAGAAGAGGCAAACTAATATTGTTTATTCCGTTTGCTTTGATGGAATAATTGATTGAACATGCACGTCATAATATGATTTGATTTGGGTGTGTTGTAAAATAAAGTGTTTGTGTTGTGTAATTTGTTTGTATGTGTAAACTTGAAACATTATTGTACTATAAAAACTAAAAAGGTCTATTTTCCCTTCATCTTTATCCTTTTTAGTGTAATAGTATTAGTTTACTATAATTAGATTAATACACGACAATCAACACTATCAAAGCAAACGGCATAAACAATAAGTTTGCCTTTTCTACAAAAATAAAACTTACAAGTTAGTTACAAGGCTGCATTCTGTCGCGCGTGTCAAACTGTCATTCTCTTGTAGCCTATTATTTATTTCTCAATCTCACCACGGAGTAACCTCTCGTCTCGGAGGACAGTCGAGACGGGCAGTGTCAGTAGACCAATCACAGGCAGGCGGGGCTTTACCATGCCTCAGCCATGCCTATGCTCGGACACAAACGGAATTCACGCGGTGGAAACATGTCCTGGGGAGTTTATTCTATAGGTGTATATCAAATGTGAATGTTGAGCAAACAGACGATCAGACAGGAGCCGAGCCCCTCTACCCCCCCGCTCCACACAAGCTCTTTCCTGTATGTGCGTGGGGGCCCGTGGGGCGATTCCTGCCCCGCACTCCCTTTACTTCCTTTACACACACATATCAGCCTCCAGCAGCAGCACCTCTTCCTGAACATGGCTCCAAGTTCTCTGGCAGTAACAGACAAGTAAACAGAACTCATCCATCTCTCTCTGCGATCTCTAACTCTCAGTTTTTCACTGGCCCGCTGTATCAATATAATTCCCAAGGTACTGCTCTGTCAAATACTGCTTCCGGGGCTTCTCTGTGATCAACTCTGCGCTCACACATGCTCAAAACCTCTGTTGCAGCAGTTCACGTTTTTTCCTTTCAGCGCGGCTCCCAGGGTGTTATTCAACTTCCTTAAACCCCTTGTAATATTCCAGAGACTCGTTGGCTGGACTAAGCACCACTCCCTTTCCTTGATTTCCTTGATATTCATATTGATATTCCAAAGGGAGAGATATTCTATTCCTGTAATCATGATTTTCTGCCTGAACATAATAATAACACAATGGAAAAGCCAGCTGTTCTGTCTGTGGCCTCAGAAGTGCCCAACTATCAATGTTTCTCTTGACTAATAATTTACTATCAAATAATTGCCACCTCTGTTAGACAAGATTCTGATAAAGTTCTAAAATTCAAACCCATTTGCGTTAGAAGACCTGGTTACCTTACACAGACAGTAGGCTATAGCCATGAGGAGTAGTATAGAAGATGTCTGGAGGACAAGTTGATAGGAAAGTTTAATGCTGATGAAGATACTTGGGTGTAAGTATAGTAGAAATGCTCACAATGATCATCTATTAAACTCCAACCCTCCCCAGGCCTCTTCTTTTTGTCATTAACAGAATCATGCTTGTGACCAAAATGATAAAGCTAACCTATGGGTAACATTTGTGTCATAGAATAGGACAAAGTAATACAAAGCAAAACCTTCACAAATGTGTTTTTCTAATCATACTGCATGCAATCCTGTATCATTATGTACCATTATGGTTTACACTTCCTTACATTAAGAACTATCATAATATCATTAGTGGGTTTTGTAGGTGTGAGTGTGCAAGTGTGGCGAGGGGGTCACAATGTGCAGTAAAGTAGGCTACCTGTTTACTACAACTGAACCAGCAGACATCAACATCCATCACCGTTCTGGGGGAGTGTTGTGTCAACGTCCGGGTTCATCATGATGGGGGCCTGGCAGTGGACTCATGGACCCCCATCCTCTCCCCCGGTGCCCCACCTTTACCCTGGACAACAGCTGTGGGACGACCCGTCTTTCACTGTCGCCCCGATTTAATACTTTGACGTATACTGTGTTGTGCACCGAAAATAGCCGATCTACAAGCTCACAATGCATTAGCAGACGTAACATGTTGTGTTCTTGTAGATCTGCTATTTTCAGATTGCGACACCATCGTATGACAGTGCATACTTTTCCAGTGAGGGACAGTCAGATGGACAGACTGTAGGGAGGTCGGGTCGGTTGCTCTGATGTCCACTGAGTTTTCACACACTCAATGCTGGATAATGATACATGCATACTGTAGCCTACATAAAGCAAAAACTGAAGAGAGGTTCTGTAAAATCGAGGAAGTCGAAAGATAGTCTCTGGAAATTTGCATATAGAGTATACTATGGATTCCATTGTGCTGTAGCAGTCATTCAGGTATTTTTTTCAGCCCAGGATATATGTGTAACATTAATTCAGAGAGACAATACATAGCTCATTAAAATATAATCGTGAAACCCCCCTGACACAGACATGGACCGGCACCCATTTTCTGTTTCAAATAACATAGAAATGTTGTATTATTGCCATATGAAATTCAATGTGATTTCTGCGTTATAATGTTGGCTGCTGTACAGTTTATTGTAAATTTATGACAGATTATTCACTGTTGACATATTGTTGAATCTATTCAAATATTTCAGCAAATAGCAATACAATAGCATGGAAACCAGCTGGGGACAGTAAATTACACTTCCATGAAAATATATATTTTTGGGAATACTTCCAAATGTAATACACGTGACTAGAGGTTTGCGCACATTCGGCGTGCTCACATCATGCACCTGTAACCCAGCAAGCCTTGCACTGCGTCGACGCGAGTGTCACGTGATCGGCCGTAGGCCAATCGGAAGAAGGAAACACAGGAGTGGAGTTCCTGTTCCTGTGTGTTTTTAAAAGATCAAAGTCAAAGATCAAAGTCGTACGATATGTCACACACGTTACCGCAGTGAAATTTGTTCTCCACATTTGACCCATCTCTTGGAGCGGTGAGCCGCAGCCAAGGAGCGGTGAGCTGCAGCTGTGCCGCGCTTGGGAATCATTTGATTAGTTGAGGCTGTTTTCTCAGAATGTATAGGCGCCATCCGCGGTGAGTGAACAGAGCGCGGACGTTCTGGGATCATTTCTGTTGTTATGCTGTGTCGAGGTTACAATATTAATTAATAATATTACAATAAAAACGCTTCTGAATGATTTTCTGAAGAGAAATAGAGTAGTTCATGGATCATGGATCTATATTGGGATCTCACTTGTGACTTTGTTTGCAGTTCAGAGACTTTAATAGTGCCCTCAATCGATCAGTTTCTATACTTGTATTAATCTAATTTATCTTGAGAAATTAATATGTTAATCGTCTTAATAAGATAAACTGCAATAAATACTGTAGGTCTGCAATAAATCTGAGCCTATGAGCTCTTGGCCTGGGCCCCTGGGCCCTGTAGAAGTGAAAAAGGTTTGGTAATCGTACCCTCATGGTGGGACAGAATCTGGTCTGGTGATGTTCTTCAGGGAGGACCTAAAGAGGTTTTTCATGTGGATCTCGAAAGTTAATTGATGGTCAGACCTTACAACAAAATCTATGACTACAGTTGAGAGGAGAAAGTACTGATCAGAGAAGGGGATGTAGGTTATACGACCCATGGCACGGGGTACCAACTGAGATCCTGAATATGCTGTTGCTATCAATTGTGTGTAAGTGTGCTGTAAATCTTGTTGAAAGCTTGTGCTTTTGGCTGCAAGTCAGTGTGCCCAGGGTCCCAATGTCTCACAATCCACCTATGCTGGTCAACAAAATTAACAGGAGCCCTCGTACAAGGTTTCTTCGACTGCATGCACCTCTTGGTACCACAGCACCTCAAAGGCCCTTAAAACAAGGCTCCAGATAAACTGATCAGGCTACTACTGGGCCTCACCCCCCGAACCCACCTCACCCCTGCCCACTTTGACAGGCTGGAATGGCTTAGGGATGACGACAGAGTACAGCGTCTTCAATGGGTCTTGCAAGATTCGATACACCACCAAGATACCCATGTACCTGTCCTGTCTAAATACTTCCTTAATGTCAACGAAGTCCACACCCACAACACCAGAGGGAGTTCAACAAACCATGTGCAACCCAGATTCGGCACAAACAAGGGACTAAATTAATTTAGCTCCTATACCACAAAAATGTGGAACGCCCTACCAACAGTCATTAAGACATGTGAATCCCTTGACTCCTTCAAAACCGCTCTCAAAGGGCACCTATGGACGGCTGCAATTCGAAACTGCCCCCCGTAATATCGGAATCCCCCACCCACCCCTTTATATGTTTTTTTCCCCTTTATACCTCCTTTATGATGATTTCCTGTTTTTGGCTATATAGAAGTGTATATTTGTACAGTACTGTACGTCTCAAAATGTTATGATGAATTGAAAACGGTGGACCCTCTTGTAAACAAGTGTAATGCTTTATGGTCCCGTTACACACCGGCATTCC
Source organism: Protomyctophum parallelum (assembly GCF_964188405.1). Lineage (NCBI taxonomy): Eukaryota > Metazoa > Chordata > Actinopteri > Myctophiformes > Myctophidae > Protomyctophum > Protomyctophum parallelum. The sequence goes on along the minus strand of NC_139701.1, from coordinate 27,867,990 downwards.
AAAGCCCGCTATTCAGACACACCGCCATTCCGACGCGCTCATTACTAACTCCGTCCCTATCCCTAAGCGCACACGGAAGCCACGTAGTCGGAATGGCGGTGCGTCGGAATGGCACTCTGTTCCCGTGTCGTCCACTCACAGTTAACAGTTTTTGTATTGAGTTGTGCTTGAAATGTACTGTAATTCTGCAAACTGTTTTATAAATAAATAAATAAATACTTCAATCAATCAATCAATGCATAAGCAGTAATCCATAGGACCCTGTGTACTCTGTGTATCACTCAACGTGTTGTCAGTTTCACACTGCCATACACACATCCTGTTCACCCTGCCCGCCACTACTACAGCTAACACATCTGTTCACAACATTCCAATACTGTGTGTGTCAACTCATCCTTCCAAAGTGTTTCTATCCTTAAGATTACTTTTATTGTCTCCACCAGGCCGAAGGCATGGGGGGAGAGTATGTTTTGCACTCCGTCCGTCCGTCCGTCCGTCCGTCCGTGTGTGTGGCGAAGGCATGGGGGGAGAGTATGTTTTGCACTCCGTCCGTCAATGGTCAATGCCAAATTTTGCACACACACTCCCTGGATGCCAACGATGAACCTCTGCCCCAAACTTTCCAGAACGGCCTGTTATAGCGCCACCAGGATGCCTTTGCTTTGTGCAAAACAAGTTTTTGCACAGCACACCTACAGATTTTGTCCAAACATCACGCAAATTGGTACACAGTCTCTCTAGAGCCATTCAACCAAACCGGTCTTTCAGATTTCTCAGACTCCATCCTGATTGGTTAAGATTGGCTTCCAAAGTTCACAGGAGTGCTCAGTTTCAAACAAAATGCTGCAAATCATGAACACATCGTGTGATTTCCGTGAAATTGTGCACCCACATTCCCACTAGGCCGAGGACAAAATGCCACATGAACAATTTCAACTCAGCCTCAAGGTGGCGCTATAACTGGCCAAAAAGTGTTTTTACCTCTAACTGCACGGATCTGTGGATAACCTGGTGGAGACCTGTGCCCAGAAGGGCACTTTTTCTAGTTGAAGTTCTGCTTTATGGGGTAGTATCAGTAGAAAGTGACAGGAAAGCTGGGGGAAGAAGAGGACATCAAACAGCATAAAGTTGTTACATAGTGTACTTTCAAAGTAGGCCTACCTTCATTCTTCTCCATTCACAGCCTCTTTGCATAAGGAATAACAGTGCTGCTTAAGAGTCTGTTTCCTCTTTGCTTAGTTGTCATAGTGAAATGTAAGTATAGTACTAATATTGACTCATGGGTACTACTGTTCTTAGAAGATTTCTTAGAAGATACAATGTGGGAACTGTGTGCCCAAGTTAAATTATTTACTTCAGTCCCTCCATATCAATATCCCTAGAAAGTACTTTGTACAGTTTGATAGAATTTGTACGAAGTTTTTATGGAATGGGAAACGGGCTCGGATGCGACTAGCCAGACTTCAGCTCCCGTTAGAAAAAGGAGGGCTGGGACTTCCCAATTTATTGTTCTATCACTACGCCTTTAGGACACCTGGCTCACTGGGTTCTCCCCCCTGAGAGAGCACCGCCCTGGTATCAGATCGAACAATTGGCTCTTTCCCCTCTCCCTCCTCTTATCGGTTTATCCACAAAAAAGTCTCCCAATGCTCAAGCGCACCCTGTCATTTCCCATTTACAAGAAACATGGAAAACAATTTGTCGAATTTTCAAAACAAACCCATACCTCAGCTCAGAATCAAGTATTTGGCGGAATCCTAATTAAATTGCATATTAATAAAGCTCCATTTGTATGGAAGGGATGGGTGAATAAGGGAATTCTGACTTTCGGCCACTTATACAAAGAAGAGACTTTAAAATCATTTGATGACCTTGTTACAGAATTTGACCTTCCCAGATCTACATTCTGGCAATACTTGCAATTAAGGCACTTACTATGTGGAATATTTGGTTCACCCAGAACTCCACCTCAGTATTCTGAGGTGTTGCATGGCATCACCATGGTGTTTGGTACAGGTCACGAGGCCTCATTTTACTATTCTAACATCTTCATTGAAAACACCAGGGTACCTGGCGTGTCAAAAACTGTGTGGGAGAGGGATTTGAATATTGATATTGAAGAGGAGGAGTGGGATGAAATCTGCAGAAATTCAACAAAAATGTCTAGAGATACCAGAATCAAATTGATTCAATTTAAAATTCTCAACCGCTTCTATTGGACACCCTCACGATTGCACAGACTGGGTCTTAAGGACACAGCTGAGTGCTGGAAGTGCAAAGATCCATCTTCAGTGGGCACCCTGGTTCACGCTTTGTGGGTCCTGTAATTGAGAGTTATTGGAAACAAATTCATAATTGTATCTTAGAAACGGTTGATTTTCCCTTCTGCCCTAGGCTTTACATACTGGGTGACCCAAAGCAGGTTGCTCACTGTGATTATGTAGGTTTCATCCTCACGGCTATCATGATTGGTAGACAGGTGCTGATGAGGGGTTGGAAAGCGTCAGGGAGTCCCTCGTTTCATGACTGGTTTGTGGAGTTAGGCAAGGTTGCAGCATACGAAGAAATGGCATATAGGAGGTCCGACAGACTGGACAAATATATACGGAATTGGGGAGGATACATAATGCATATTGCTGTCAATCCCATTGTGGTGTGAGCGCAACGTCTGGTTTTCTCTCTTTTTTTCCGTGAATACAGTGTAAATTGATATTACCCAGGTGTAATGGCATTTCTCTTTCCCTTTTTTATTATTAATTTGTTTTATTATTATTTTATTGTATTGTATTGTATTGTCTGTATATTGTTTTATCTTTTCTGTAAAGATTTCGTTGTGTAATGTATTTATTATTTTCTTTCTAGTTTTGTTTCGTTTGTTGTCTTAATTGTTTGAAACTAAATTGAAAAAGCAATAAAAATTTGAATCATAAAAAAATAATACAATGTGGGTCAAATTGGTTACATGTAAAACAGCAGCTTTGGTGTCTAAAGAAAACAAACTGCCACTACTTTGAGGATCTGGAACTGACAAAGGCCTCCAGTGATTTAAGTATGATTCAAGTCAAGTCACATTTATTTGTACAGACCTTAATCACTTACTGTCTCACTATTACTGTCTCAAAGAGCTTTACAGGGCCACGTTTAACAAGGGAAACAAATGACACCCCTTTTGATACCGTCTCTCAATCGACAAGGAAAAGCTCATGTGAAACATAAGGGATGCATGACTTTTTGAAAAGCAATATTTGAAATATTCCCAACTGAAATTGTATTTTTAACTTGGTTAACATTGGCTTAATAGACATACTCTCAGTTAGAATTATTTAATAAACATTTTCACATTATTTAATTTGTCTATGTTAGAATTATGCATTAGGTGATCTCAGCGATCACCAAGATATCAGAATTACATTCATACAGTATAGTCAGTAAGTCTATAAGGGCAGTGGGGAAATTTGATGTGTCCTTAGTTTATTATTCCATAGGGCTGAATACAACTCCATTGGGGCACGGTCCGATGACCGCCTTGTTCCACTGACCTGTGTGGGAAACATGCGGTGGAGATGATAAGTGCTTGGACTTGTCAGCCTGTCACCATGTAGTGTTGGAAAGCTCCTTGTTTTTGAAACACTCAGTTGACAGATAAGCTATGAGCGTAAACATTGGATTAATAAGGGAAGATTTGCACAGTTTGTACGTGTTTATCTCTATGGAAATCTGATGTGCTTTTCTCTGGCAAGGTTCAAAATAATACCACACATTCACATTTTTCACTGTAAAAACGGTATAAGCATGTAAAATTGCAAGCTGGCATTCACACACACACACACACACACACACACACACACACACACACACACACACACACACACACACACACACACACACACACACACGCACACACACGCACAATGATGTGGTGTTTCCTTATCAGACAACACGGCGGAGGAAGTAGCGGTGGGTCGGGGGTGTGTGAGTGGGTTGGGAACTTGGGGGTCTCTAGGGGGCTGAGTGAGAGGTGTGAGCGGCACCCTTACTCAGACTCCCAGGGTCCAGGGGGATCAGTGCGTGTGGAGTCCTGCCAGCTCAACACACAATGAGCGGAAATGGGAATTTAATACAAACTTTCTCACAAAGTCTCAAACACCTCCCCACTCCCAGACACAACCCGACTACCAGCTCTGCCACTAAAACCACAACTATAAGTGAGTGACACTAACCACTGTGTGTGTCTGGGAGTATGCCCTGTACAGCCTTCATTAGGAAGATAATTCGGTTATTCATTTATTTTAAATGCCATAAAACCCATAGAACATCGCAATGTGAAGCCGTGAGCTGAGGCAGATGCTGCGGCACACAAACTGATTATAGACATCACAAGAGCTTGAGGAAGCTGGCAATTATGACCGAGTCATTCTAGTTTGTATTTCATTTGGTTGCTACCTATCAATCATTACCTGGCAATCCCCTGGAATCCCCTCAAGTACACCTGGTGGTCCCACTGGACCCCACATTGAGAAAGAGTGCCTTAATAGTATCCTTATTAGTGCCTTATTACCTACGGAAACTGGTCTCACCCATCTTTATTTGGTAACATCTGTAAATGTATTTCTGATTGTTTGACATATATGTATATAGTGCCACTGACTGGCCCATTTAGACATTATTGTGTTTTTTGGCCGAACCAGAGAGCTGTGTCTTTTGTCCTCGAGTGTCATCCAAAAGCAAGCATAATAATCAGCAGCCATCACTCTCACAACAAACAAGGTTTGTAGTAATTACTACGAGACAACAAAGGCTTCTGGACACAATGGCTTATGTCTGAGGAGTGCAGAGCCAGGTCTCCACCCTGCATATCCCCCCTGAGACAACTTCTTATGCGCGTGCGCGCACGCGCACGCACGCACGCACGCACGCACGCACGCACGCACGCACGCACGCACGCACGCACGCACGCACACACACACACACACACACACACACACACACACACACACACACACACACACACACACACACACACACACACACACACACACACACACACACACACACACACACACACACACACACACACACACACACACACACACACACACACACACACCACTTGGGGAATGAACAAGTAGGCTACTATTCAAAGTTTTGAACTTCTTGTGGGTTGCATATTTGAGATAAATATAAAAATAACTACAACATGTAACAAACCCTAATAAACAGGGCTGCAGATTCTTCTCATTGTTCAAAATTGAACCTATGGCTACAGAATGGATGATCAGCCCTGCTCCACAAAGGACAAACAGAAGGGTGTAGAGAGAAGGGATCAGACAAATAGTGTGCGCTGCTGAAACAACATAGAACAGATTCTTCTTGGATGTGATGTCAAAAGAGAAAACATCAAATGATGGCTCAACAGTCAACACAGATGCTTCAATCTCTGCAACAACACTCATTCAAAGTTAGTTATTGAAACTCTGAGTGAACACAAATCTGTACAATCAGCATTACAATAACACTCAGAACTTGGTAGGTATGCAGAGAAGGATTCTTTAGTGTGCGTTTGTGTGGGACAAAGACTGATGGACAGAAAGGAGAGAGAAATGTCTACATTAACACTACATTAACACACTGTATGCATGTGTGTGCACATGCCAGGCTGTGGGTGTGCGTGCGTGCGTGTATCTGTCTGTGTGCGCACGCTTGCATGCGCAATGGAAATAAGGCCCTCTCAAGGTGATCTGCTCTTTGCTGTGGTCAAGGGGACCCTAAGGACCTTAGCCAGCTAGGCGCCAAGGCCCTTTGTTTGCTCTCAATGCAGACTAAACAATTCTAACCTGCCTGCAATCATTAGGATTCTTTAGCTTTTTAACCTGAGTTTGCCAAGCCAATGGTGCACAGCATTTACTCATTATGGTTTTCAATCTGGGATTTGTTGAGGCCATTGCACAGGTCATAGAATGATACGATACAGTTTCACCTATTGAGAATAAAACTTGTAGCCTAGAGCAATCCCTGTTGCTCCTGCAATCGAAAACAGGAAATCTCAAACAATAAGAACTTGTGTCAACATCAAGTCAATTGTCCGAGGCTGCAAGGAAATGTATAAGAAAACATAAAATCGGCCATAACAAAGCCAACCCGTCTGCACTGAGAAAATGAGCAAAAGGGTGAGCTGGATTATTGTTCTAAATCAAGCTAAATGTTTCCAAGTAAAATACTGTGTATGACCAAAGGAATATGGCTGAAATGACAGAAGAGACACAACAAGCATATTGTTCATCGTTTCCTGAAGCTGACTGACTGGACAGCGAGAGTATAGGGTCAACTGACCATAAACTCTGCATGGATTGTAACCAACTCATTGAAGTGAAGAAACAAAGCTGTTGCATTTGGCAAAACATGATACCAGCTGTTACATTTGGTGTTCTAACTCATCAAAGATTAGAAGCCAAGAGCAGCAGTAAACGCCAGTGTCAGGCATGGAGTCTAGGCTACTTGATGCATGCACAGTGGATACAGTACAAACATAACAGTGGCCTACACATTGGATTTAATACAGACTAATCAACACAGACTAAGCAGTTTTTCTTTATTTGAATGGCTTGACACTAATCATTGTGCTGCATTAAATACACCACATCAAAGAAAGAAAACCAATAATAAAGACAGATAGATATTATATATAAATAACTTTAAAAGTGTAGGCCTATAGGCTAGATACTTTTATTGGTTGGTTGGATTGACTGATTGATTGATTGATTGAATACTGTATTAACAGTTTGCAAAAACAGCACAGAAGATAAATATAAATACAATGCTAAAAGGATTGAACCCAAGAAAGCACTATATCCGCCCTATATGCTTGTTTCCATTGGGGTTCTGAGTATTCAATTCATAGAAACATGTATTTATTGACAGACAATTAAACAATAGCCTATATGTAAAAACATCATATTATAAACGATCACTAATTTTAAAAAGATAACGTTATATTAGTTCAGACATGGAGTTTGTGCTTGAAATGTACTGTAATTCTGCAAACTGTTAATAAATATTTCAATCAATCAATCAGACTCAGAGTCAAACTCATAGCCTGCAGTCAATTTAGCTAATATGACACTTTTGGCACCAGTGCGCACAGCGCAGCTCTGGTGTGCCAGCAGCAGCAGCGCTATGTTTCCTTGTGACGCTCTTCCTTCCTTTCCCACCCAGAGAGACCCATGAGTTTACCACACGAGTTCAACTCTCAGATTTGACTGAGTGAGGACGGGAAACTAACGGGAATATTACAGTCTCACTCTCCACCGAAGACACATTGAAGGGAGTTTTGAATTTATTCAATCTACCTTTATGTCTAAACTCTAAAGGATGCGTCAGGCTATGAACGCGCGCGGCTCCGTGGCACGCAGCGTCACCTCGCGGGATATAAATGATATCATATCAACCTGTAACTGAAGAAGCGGGCTGGCAGCTGCTGACGTTTAGTGACACGTTCTTCCCTAAAGAGGATTACAAATACCATGGGGATCTTGTGTTTGTATTTATTCTGCTGTATTTGTTTGACAGGTAAGGGTAAGGTTTTCCTCATTAGGCTGTTTTGCTAAAGATCGCTGTAGGTATAAATATATAGTAGACTTAATTTACGATTTAAAAAAAAAGAATAATCTTGTATTAAATAATATAAGTGATTTAATTTGTTATTATTATTTTGCTAAAGTCTACAAACTTCAGCTTGAGTTTTGGAATGTGACTATGAAGTCTGTGAACCCTTGGGGAGAACAGGAGCTCATCCCTGTTTCCTGTCATTGTTCTGTGGATATGGACCTCAGTTAACAGGGAGGGGGGATGTTGAACTTTTCTGTAAAGTTCTGTGTGCATGCTGAAGTAATGCTTTCACGCTCACGCATAAGGGAAATTGAATCATTCAATCTATACCAAAATCTGATTCTGTAAAGAGGTCATTGAGTTCATTGTTAATAACCAGCACAATATGCTACATGCTACATAATAACCTACTGTGTGGAGAACTTTTCTTCGGTTTGTTAAACCTCAACATAGACACATTCAGGCGTTCAAAAAAGCTTGTGTTAATGGCATGCATATGGAGGTGTTGATGTCATATTACATTATATTTACATCATCAATCCGCTGAAACTCTTTTCACCCATCACCTGTGTGAGCCAAGTTTATAGTTGTGATTGTGCAACAACACTAGATTGTGCAACAACACTAGCTTTTGGATTGAGACTGGCATTACAGACATTGAAGGCAGCAGTGAATATTTCAATACAATATCATGCTGTAACAAGTGATATGATCTCAAAACATCTTAGGACCTCATTTATAAATTCACTTACAATTATCATTCAAATTTATTTTCATGTTATTTTAATGCGTGTATATAAATCATACTAGGAGCCAGGACTGCAGGATAGACAAAACGGACAGAGAATTATATATTTAACCATGTGTGACACAGAAATTGTTCCATATTTGGCTTAAAAGGCTATCCCTTTGTCGTGTGGGTCTAAAAACATGTGTGTACAGTATACAATAGTTTAACTTATGACAAAAAAGCAACGTTTCAAGATAGTAGTATGAGGTTTCAACCGTTTCATAAATTATGGATCTGGATTGAAAGCTGGTTCTATGGTTCATTTGGAGTAAAGAAGTCTAATGTCAAGAGTGCATGTATGATTTCATGAGCCTAGAGGCCCATGTGACATCCATCCAGTTTGTTTCCAGGTGTGATAAACGAATAATCCATGCCACGAATGTAGTCAAACTGCTGAAATAACAGGGTAGCAAGCTGTATATCCTGACCGATTATCTCAAATGTTATCCTACAGATGCTGTGACGGACTTGACCATGATCTCAACAGCAGAAGCGACCAGCACTAATCATTTTAAAATCTCCTGCATCACCGGGGAGCGCAATCCAGCCCATATTGACCTGGACATCAAGAGAGACAACAAAATCCTCCTTTTTCCTAGGAAACCAAGTTTCAAGGTGCAGAGGCCCAGGACCAAAGAGGTGGTGGCTCAAGAATTCAGTGACCTGGAGAACATTGGGATCTATTACTGTGAAGCCAGTCAGGACACTGACCCTCTTGACAAAGTCACAATGATTAACAACTTTGGCAGAGGTACAGTACTACTGACATCATCACCATTGTCATCATCATAACCATTATTTAAACTCCTAGTACAATAGAGGGTATGCATGCCATGACATCATCATCCTACACGGAAGTTATGCGGGAACATTTAGTACTGGCAAAAAACATCTTTCTGGCCTCGACAGCCCATACAATCAAACAGAAAAGTCCTATCGGATAGCAATAAACAACTCAATTTGCCACTGGATTTGCCACTCACTTTGCGCTCTACTGAGGGCATGCCATAATGGTGATGATGATGATGATGCAAGAATAGAATCAGTGAGCTATACTTGTATTATGTGTTGTATTCAGTTGTCCTGTATACCTTGTCCTGAATGTGTACCTGTGTTCCTTGCAGCGAGTTTTGTCCCTACCCACCTCACCATGACTGTGAATAAAGGTGAGACAGTTCACCTCAGTATGCAGCTCCTCAGCACCCAGAAGAGAGATGTGACCTGGAAGTACAATGGTGAGTCAGCTTGATATGGCCTGCAATAGGGCTGAAATGTGTGGATGTGAGACAAATGGATGTGACGAAGAGCTGAGCTTCTGCTGCTTTACCACTCTTCTGCAAGCAGACATTATACCGATAATATCGGTATAATGCTAAGTCATACATATTATGTATGATTGTCTCAGAAGGAGGAGAGGACACTGGAGCAGCATGGACATTTTAAGCCTTTTTATTAGGTGCTAGTACAAGAAAACAACTAACGTTTCGACCTATGCTGTCTTCCTCAGAGTCAGGCAGCATTTACCATTTAGGGTCTTTAAATCTTTAAATACAGGGTAGGTGAGGGCTGGGCTTTCAATGAGCCAATGACAATTGAGTGTTTTATTTATTTGTTTGTATGTTTGTTTATTTATTATTCATTAGGAGTAGCTTTATAATTGTAAGTCGGTGGAACAAAAATACATCTAATAGATCATTATTAGGATTTGGATTTGGATATTGGAGGCTAGGGCAGCCAGACTGAGTTCTGCCTGTGACAATGTTTCAGTGTTGACTGATGTTCCTAATAGCCATCATTAGGTAGAGGTGAATTTAATTAAAGTTTATTTTTGTAATAAACTGAAGCAAGCTGTAAGGCTAGCCTAGTTCTTCATTGGCGCTGGTTGGATAAAGAAAATTACTTTTCTGTGATCCTGGTGGGAACACACAGATTGGAAATCACAACTAGGAACCAGAATCCAAATTGTGGCTTGTAGTGGCATGTAGCCTGAATATAAGCCGCACCAGCTAAATGTAGGGTAAAAACGAATGTGTACATATACAAGCCGCACTGGACTATAAGCCGCATAGAGGCCATAGCCGGCCATAGAGGTATATTTAGAAGGTCCCCTAGTGGCCGTTAGCTGTAAAAATCCATAGATTAGCCGCACCGTTGTATAGGCCGCAGGGTTCATAGCATGGGGAAAAAGTAGCGGCTTATAGTCCGGAAATTACACCCTGCCTTTCTCATCCTATGTTGGCACTGCAATTCCTTAACAAATTAACTGCTCGTGATGGAACTCTATTGGCGGAACGTTCCGTCAGATAAGTTTTATTATTGATATCAAACCGGATCGCTGAGTTCTTAATTTTTTTGGCTTGGGCCTTTCCTTCTTCAGCGATCCTAGGCTGGTTTCGTGCATCTGCAGTGCTGTTCACTTCTTGTATACAGCCGGACTAAAAAGCTGAATAACTCTAAATCTACGGAGCTCTCCATGGTTTTGAAAAAAATTGCAATGTTCGGAGGTTTTTGCTGATTATCCGGTGTGGAACATTGGCACTTTCTAGAGCAAGGATGGCTTTATTTTAGCTCGCTAGCATTGACCCTAATTATTTAGCATCTAAGATGGCCGGTAGATACACGCCGGACGATGTGTATCCAGCGTGCAACACACTAAAACGGAGTAATACAAAAATGACATAATAGTAATCAGTGCTCTAGGACTCTCGAAGAACCTCACAACTCGAACCTCACACAGGAAGTATGAGGTTACCTTGTATTTTATAATGGTTGCGAGGCGTGGTGAGACACGACGCACAGTGGAGTGTCTCCAACCCTCTCAGACATTATAAAATACAAGGTACCCTCGGACATCGCGTGGCTTATTGCTTTTCTAAAACGGTTCAAACATAGCAATATTAACATAATAAAACTGCCTAATTCACAAAAGTAGTCACACTTAGCGCCCACCAGAGAGAGCCACTTCCTTGTTTACTCAGCCAGTCCAGCCAGGCACGACAAACTTTGGCGAAAAACACATAGAGAAAAACAACTTATGTGTTAGGTCAGTCTCATCATAGCCTCAGAAAACCCAGACGCTTTTATTTCCAGGGAGAAAAAAAAAGTCTGGGACTGAGTCCACTTCAATTCGGCATAGAACGTCGATCACTCTCTATTGATTTCTGATCGTCTGCACCTTTGTTAAATTGACACACACACACTCCTCTCTCTCTCTCTCTCTGTCGCTCTAATTAATTAGTCTCATGTCGCGCAGCTGCGTCTAGATTCTCCCGGCGGATCCTGCCGGGAGCTGCCTATGCCATAGAAAGCATATACTGTAGGTGGACCCCAGGCTAGTCTCATCATGGTACCCAACATATTCGATAGAAATTCATAATGTCTTGTATCCAGATTTAGCCGATATGTCTGTGAACATCACGTCAAAAACGGTAGCATAGCAACTTAGCAAACAGCTGTTCTCAGTGACGACTCACTGAATAGGAGGTGCTTGCTGTCTTTACAAGGCCGCCCGGTGCCACCCATTCACAGTCCTATGAGCGCGGTCGGTGCATAGACGCCTGCACGGCCAGGGTTTGTAAAGAAATCAAGCACTCCCCTTCCCTAGTTAAGCTACAGAGAAGCAGGATCACTGTAACGCACCTGGGATTGATATAAACTGATTTAAGGTGTAGATTATCGTGAGATTTAGCATGTGGTCTAATCAGAAACGCATAAGTGGTTTAGATAGATAGATAGATATGTCATTTTGTTGATATACCAATAAACAAAAAACGCTTCTCAATTATTCGATTAATCAAAAAGGTGTTCGCCCCAGAAATATCATGGATAGTCGCTGCCCCAGTGCATAGCAGGATTAAACATCTCATACATACATGCTCTTGGGCCCTGACAACCCTTGGCCACCCATGTCATCTCATGTGTCCTGTGTGCAGGAAACTACTTCTACATGACTCACTGGAACGACGTGAACAACAGCACCGCAGTGCTCACTGTGGAGGATGCAGCGTACGCCAACCAGGGCATCTACAGTGCCAGCTATGTGGGAGACAGTCCATTGCAGGGCGCCTGGATGAGGCTCATTGTCCGAGGTATGTGGGAGACAGTCCCTTAAGGCACATACATAGTCTGCATTTACGTGGTTAGGTGACCACCGAACTACAACATGACATCACGAGCCGCGGTGAAGAGCAAACGACCGCCACCGCTCCAGCCCTTCTCTCAGTTTTTACTCACCACCGCTCAATGTTATTTCAGCTCCGGTGGTCAGCTCACCACCGGAGCGGTGGTCACCTCATCACCGAAAACCCAGACTATGAATAGGCCTTTACAGGGCGCCTGGATGAGGCTCATTGTCCCAAGGTATTTTTAGGTCACAGGGAAACAGACCCACACATACGTATGGCCTTGGGGCTGGGCACATGCTGTGAACGTACAATCCACCTCCCCAAACCAGTGGCTGAAAGTAACCAAGTACATTTACTCAAGTACAATTTCAAGGTACAGACACACGCACGCACACACACCACTCACACACAATCTGTTGTACATAGAATATACTGTATAGTTGTTTACACAAAAGGTGGCAGCTACTGGGAAAATAAATGCTGTTGGTCTATACAATATACTGCACCAAGATTATTATGCACATGTACATTTGACGATGCTCTATTTTATTCTCTTTTTGCACCCTTTCTTTTCTTTGAACCTTTTTACGATTTTTTATATTATGTTGTTATTATCTATCCTGCTGCATTGTCCAAAGGAAGCCAAACCAAACTGAGTTTTACTCTTACAGTATGCACCTGTACACAAGAAGTAACAACAAAATGCAACCTTGAACCTTGGTGTGTATTCTTTGCAGACTGCCCCAGTAAGAAATGGGGTCCTTACTGTGACAAGGATTGTCCCGAGTGTCTGAACGGGGGTGTCTGTCATGACACAGATGGAGACTGCATCTGTCCACCAGGGTTCATGGGAACGCGCTGTGAAACAGGTTAGGAAGTGTGTGTGTGTGTGTGTGTGTGTGTGTGTGTGTGTGTGTGTGTGTGTGTGTGTGTGTGTGTGTGTGTGTGTGTGTGTGTGTGTGTGTGTGGTTATTACAGTCATGTCAGCCATGCAATCAGTGCAGTCAATTTCATGAGCAGCACAGAGTGGTGGGTTAGCATGTCTGAGATGAACAGTGACAGGCTGTGTATGTTTGCATCTGTAGTCATATTTGTCGGAATGAAACCATGCATTTTCAATCATTTATGCGATACAGTTTGCACTATAAATCTCGCTTTCTCCGACTTCACACAGCCTGCAGAGAGGGAATGTTTGGTCGTAACTGCCAGGAGTCATGTGGCTCACAGCTGGAATGTAGGGGGCTTCAATTCTGCTTCCCAGACCCCTATGGCTGCTCTTGTGCCAGTGGCTGGTTTGGGAGTCGCTGTGAAAAAGGTTAGATCTTCTCTTCCTGTATACAAGTACCGCGTACCTGCATATCTCAATATGGAATTAATTAGAGGACTATGCTTTCATGGACAAATACACCAATTTCTTTCTAAATACTCATCCATCGTTAATTTCAACAACTATTGTTCTATTAATCTCTCTGTACGTTTTTGTCAGCCTGTCATAATGACCTGTATGGGCCGGACTGCAGACTGAGCTGCCAATGTAAGAACGGAGGAGTGTGTAATCGCTTCAGTGGCTGCCATTGTCCTACAGGATGGAGGGGTCAACACTGTGAGAAGTCAGGTAGCCTACAGATCACGTTATTTATCGCCCCTCTTGTCATCTTCATCTGCCCTCTGATGTCTTCCATTTGTTTAACCACTTAAACCTGATATACAGTACTTAGTTTACCGGAGTCCCCCAGGGGTCTAGTATTACTAGGCCTACCTTTTTCACTCTTCGAAGGTTCAACCCAGAAACGGGTAATATTCTGTCCCAACCATCTTCCCATGTTTCAGACCGTGCACCCCAGATCCTAGACATGGCGAGTAGTTTGGAGTGGAACTTGAACTCCAGCCCACGGATCTTGTGCTCGGCCACAGGCAACCCCCTTCCCAGCCACACCAGCATCGAGCTGCGTAAGCTGGACAGCACTGTGCTCAAGGTAGGTGGAGGTAAATGTGTTTTTGGTGAGTCTATGTTTTGAGGAAGTCAACAGCACAGTGTGCTGAGCGGATAAGACTTGCGCTGTAGCATCGTAGTAGTATGGATCTTGGTGACATGTCCAATGTTTGTTATTATTCTATTCTTTCGTGTTGATATTAGAATGAAAAATGTATAAATATTTCCAGTCCAAGCATCAATCACAGGAACAAATGACATTTGTGTGAGGACATTGTTCTTTAGTCTCTCTGTGATTAGTTTTGTCTAAATACAGAGACAATGATTCAATTCAAATTATTTCAAGTTTATTATAATGCCAAATCACAACAAGTTGTCTAGAGCGTTGTCCCTCACGCTCTGAGCAAGCACTTCTTTCAACAGTGGCCAGGGAAAAGTCCCCTTTAGCAGGATGAAACCTGAGGCAAAACCAGGTTCTAGTGTGGGTGGCCATCTGCCTCGACTGTGTAATTGATTCTGAACATGCCTGTTTAACAAAAGATGGGAACAGCCTGCTCAGTAAAAGAAGTCGAACAGAAGTCTGAGTTATTATAAACATGTCCCAAATTCTTCAAGTCTGTTTTCAATTGGGCACTTGGGTGGCGCAGGAGTAAAGTTCCTGCCCACCACCGCGGAGACTCCACTGCGGTGCCCCCGGCTTGGCCAGGTGTCCATAAGAACATAATTGGCCATGTCTATATGTCGAAGCTGGACGGGGAGAGTGAGCTCTGTCTCTGCAGTCTGCACTAACTCCTACAGGTCAGTTAGGTGTGGAACTAGGAGAAATGGCGTGTACCTCTGCACGCATCACGTTCGCCTGCATTATGCATAATTTCCGGCGTCAAACTCCTCTCTGTCAGGTGAAAAGAAATGTGTTTCTTAGGATCCACATGGGAATGACATATCTATGATGGATTACTATTTTGGGGAATTTGGGAAAGGTTTCAGCCCCGATCAGAGGCACATTGACATCCATTATGAAATTAAAGTTAACGTAAGTATTTGGGAAAGTATAAAACATACAGTAGGCCTATGTGACACAAATAGTGGAGATACTTCTGTGGTCTACTGGCACAAGAATGATCCGTTTGCGACATTAGCTCCAGACACAGAGAGACACACATTCTTTATAGACAACAAGACTCATGCAGATCCACATCGTAAAAAAATCCGTTTTCTATCATTGTATTCATTATCATGTATTAAGGATGATAATTTGAACTATCTTTGACATTAAATGTCAAAGATAGCCAAACAAATTTTGTTTGGCATTCTGTCATAGAATCATCGTGGCGTTAACCATGTAATATGTTCTGTGCATTATGTGTACTTTTATCAGGCTTCTCGCACTACTATGGATTCCAATAAGAGCACAGCTCAGTTTGAGATCCCCCGTCTCAATGCTGAGCATGGAGGGCTTTGGGAGTGCAGGGTCTCAACCAATGGAGGCCAAGACTCCCGCAAATTCAACCTCACTGTCAAAGGTGTGTGTGTGTGTGTGTGTGTGTGTGTGTGTGTGTGTGTAAAGTAAAAGCCCCTTGAAATTGTACTTGAGTAAAGTGTGCACAAGGCCATACGTATGTGTGTGTGTGTGTGTGTGTGTGTGTGTGTGTGTGTGTGTGTGTGTGTGTGTTTCTCCCTGTGGGTACACTCAGGATTTTGTAGCATATGAGCTTAAATAAACCTTATTTAATATGCCATGGGCTGCTTGTGTGGTACAGCCGCAGCGACACTAAAACAAGAGTGATTTGAATTTGCAGCACTCTATCTCATAAGACTTAAGGGCTTTACACACCGGGAACATGACAAATAAGCGATCCAAATATGCACCTGTGAATATTTGACATCAAACTATTCATACTGTATAGCAGATTCATACAGGTTGATGTTTTTATATGCGGTGAAAATCAACCTCCTGTTGATGTACACTACGCATGGCACAAGCAACACTTCTGGCACAGAAAACAAACAAAAAAACAGTCCCGTTGTTTAAGGACCTCTTTAGTCACTGCCGAAATCCCAAACCCCCACCCTCCCCCTCATGTCCTGCATTCTCCATTTATCCTTTGTGCGGCAGGATTTCCTAGCAGCTCCTCTTGGGGGGCAAAAAACAAAGCAGGAAAGTATGAAGCAGAAAAACATACGAAAAGCCCATTATGAAATGTCAATCATGTTTCCCCCTGCGCCGCTCCAGAACCCCCAGTGCCCACCACTCCTCCCAAGCTACTGGAGAAGAGGAGTAAACAGCTGGTGGTGATGCCAGTGGACTCCTATCGAGGAGACGGTCCTATCATCTCCACCAAGCTCCTCTATAAGCCTATGGAGAATGGAGACTCCTGGTCCTCTATCATAGGTGAGTAGGACACCGTTTACCACTTAAACCTTAAACCCTATAACTTCTCTATTGTGGGAATGTCATAATAGGTGAACATTTGGTGAAACATTTTCAGCGAGGAGATTTGGTGTGGAGGCTAAAAAGTAGGGGACCAAACATAGACCCCTGGTTGACTCCGGTCAACCAAGTATATAGGGTTTAAAATAATTGGTTAAATGCAAATTGCACAGCAGCAAGTTTTGTATAAGAACCAGTCCTGTTATTTCCTAAATTATCAGCAATTAATTTAGGAAATAATTATTGTTGTTTTATCCATTATAATATCATGAATAAATTAATGAATAAATATTTCCACATAGTTCTGTATATAAATAGTCTGCAAAGAACCTTTCTTGCTTGGTACTAATACTAATCAAAAGCTCACCCTTTCATGGCAGTCTACAGCGATAGAGAGCCCATCACACTCATGAATCTGAAGCCATCGACACGCTACCATGTCCGCGTTCAGTTGAGCCGTCCAGGGGAGGGGGGAGAGGGGGCCCCAGGCCCAGAAGCCATCATGGACACAGACTGTCCCGGTAAGAATGAACTATGTATAGAGCGAGCATTTATAATGAATTGCATTTTTATAGCCCTTTTCCAAGTGCTCAAAGCGCTTTACAATACAGTTACCAGTCTCAGCTGTCCAGCCAGATTACCATTCCACATATTGGCATATTCACACTTCACAGAAACATTGCCCGTCGTCTCGTCGTCTCTCCTCCTGGGTTAGTGTTCATAACAGATGTGTTGACAACCCACAGGCTGGAGAGGATATTGAGAAGAAAGCTAGGGGATTTATTTGTGGTCAGAGCAGGTTGGGTTGGATCAAAATTAAAGACATGAATATATTCCGTTGGACAAACATGACAATTCCACTACGTGGTCTTAGTCACCAGGGGGTTGTATGTGGTGGTGATTGCGTTGCAAAGGGACAGGGTGGGGGAGAAAAAGCAAGATTGAAATTGAAACTGACAGGAATCTGGGTGATTGTGAAACAGCTCACACTGCATGTGTTTGATTAGTTTGCCCAAAGCAAGATTGTTGTGGGCAAGAATATGTGGTTCACTGTCGTGAACTAATTTCTGATGAACAAAAATCATCAGAACTTTATTTTGGTCACAACACAAGAGTTTGAGACAAATTGTTCCACACAATTCACAATTCTGTATTACAGACAGCCATACAATGTCTAACTGTATAAGCTATGCACTTAAACAGATCAGGTGGAAAAAATAACTGATACTCAAACAGGGGTCCGGGGACCTCAAGGGGCCTGCAACTTGAGAAGTTGCAGGTCTGTAACTCAGTGTACAAATGGACTCTTCAATTTGTCAATTTGTACACTCTCAGAGTTAGGAATTTAATAGTAGGATTTGGATCCCAGAAATAGAAAATTGTATAAAATGGGGGTCTATGGGGTCTATGCATATCACAGTGGGGTACAGGGGTCTTTGAAATTAAGATGTTTGAGAATTTCTGTGATAAGGAAATAAAAAGGGAGCTGTGCTATAGATCTCATCTGCTGACTGAGTGTTCTGTGTTGTCGCAGAGCCACATGTTCGACCTGAGATTGACATCAGCTCCTGGGAAGGGCGCAATGCAACCGTGCGCTGGCGATTACCTGGCAACAATGGTGTGGGTGCGGGCACAGCCACTGGCTTTTTAGTGCAACTTTTTGGTCTGTCGCCCTCCGGAGAGAAATTAAGGGAGGAGACAACCCTGCTCAATGTGCTATCCACCAAGTTCCACAACCTGGACTACCAGAGAGACTACACTGTGGTGGTACGCCTCATCAACTGTGGCAGCCAGGGCCCCGCCTCCAAGCCATACCACTTCCGCATCAACAGCCAGGGTAACTAAGAGACACTCTTATTGGTTAAAAAGATAGTCAGAGATCAACACAAGACAATGATCCTGCAGTTGTCTATAGACCGATTCCGTAGCGGGTCTCATGGTCGCAGCCTACGTATTTCCTGTTGGCGGAGACGACACATCTGTTGTTTCCCCGCACCAAGCTTCTACTACAGTGAATGGAAAAGTGACTGATGTTAGTCTGCCTCAAACGTTACTCTTTTTACTAACACTAACATTACAAAGATGCCCAGAACATCGGGATGAACCTGTGTAGTTTATGGCTGCTCCAACAGTAGTGGCAACATAAAAAAATAAATAACTGAATGTCAAAATATCTACCGCGGTGGCTGAGACCAGAGCCATTGAGTAATGGTTGAGACAAAGCAGTGAAAGATACATAACGTCAGTCTTACCCAATACCCAATCTTTCTGTTTTAGGAACACAAGGCTGCTGTACTAAGCATTAAAGTATGAGGTATAAAGTGCAGCAGCCCGATGTTCTGTAATGTTAGTGTTAGTAAAAAGCAGGTAAAAGAGTACCGTTTGAAGCAGACTAACATCAGTCACTTTTACATTCACTGTAGTAGAAGCGTGGTGCGGGGAAACCGCAGATGTGTCGTCTCCGGCCTACAGGAAATACGTAGGCTGTGACCATGAGACCCGTTACGGAATCAGTCAATAGAGGCCCCCTATATTTCAGGAAACCACTAGTTTCCCCATTTTGGGATTGTCATAAAAGGCAGGGACAGGCATTTATAGCAATTTGTTTATTTCTTTCCAGACAATGGTGTAAAAGAGTTATTTAGCATGTAGCGCAGCATGCAGTGCACGCACACACGCACACACGCACACACACCCACACACACACACACACACACACACACACACACACACACACACACACACACACACACACACACACACACAACAAAGACAGTGTTCTATTTCACCAACAGTGTGTGTTGGATTTGACAGTTATTTGTATTGGAAATTAATTAATTAATTAATGTATCCAACCGAGCAATAGTTTATTGTGTGTGTGTGTGTGTGTGTGTGTGTGTGTGTGTGTGTACATAGAGAAAAGAGAAAGGGTGAGTGTGAATTAAGTAAGAGGTTAGCATTTTCTACATTAACAGGCATGTGGCTGTTGGACAGCAAAATCAAATTTAAGGAAGGAAGTAACTTAATTCCTTTTTGTTTTGTTTTGATTTAGTTTTCTGTATCGCCTCCCACAGTGACAACCACATGCATATTTGCATAATGAATGGTATATGTACTGTCAGTAAGGCTTTGTGACCATGTGAACTCAGAATGGTTGGTTTGCAGATCGATACTGTAGTTAAAGAATTATCATTTTTTCAACTGTAATATCTGCCTGTCTTCTAGGCCCATCGTCTCCGCGCAATGTCCAGGCCGAGACCTTATCTGTGGCAGTGGTAAAGGTGAAGTGGCAGGTCCCTGAGGACCCCAACGGTGGCATCGTCAAATATGTAATAGAATACCAGCCAGTGGGCCAGGGAACCCCCCACCACTGGGTGGACACAGACGACGGGAACAAGACCAGTAAGGACGTCACTGCGCTCAACGGGAGCACACTCTACCAGTTCCGTGTGCGCGCATTCTCCAAAGTCCCCGGAGAGTGGAGCAAGTTTGTCAAAGCTACGACCCATGGAGATGGTTAGTAGGGGGTTTTTGAGTTTCCTCATCCTGCATTTTCTAAATCCTGTCATAGGCCTACCAACAGCAGAGTTTTAGGAAGCACGTAAAAAGCAGCACTATCTGAGAAGATAATGTTATAGTAAAATAGATTATTTATAAAATACTAGATAAAATAAGACTACAAATTAAACAGAGTAAAAGAAATACTTGAAAGAGAGGAAATCATCTGAAGAAAGCGAGGACTATACAGAGACATTGGAGATGGAGTCACTTGGAGGGGGGGTGACGGGGAACGGGGGGGGGGGGGGGGGGGGGAAATGCACTTATGTCCTTGTCTATATCAAAGAGAAATGCTTTCTATAGCGCGTCGCAGTCTCGCCGCCTTTCATGACGACGCCAGGCCCAGGAAATGAATCCCAATGCATTTTTCCCATAGACATTTCAAAAAGTATTTATTTAAAGACCTTTCAGACCTTTCAGACCGTCAGCCAACTCGAGTCGTGACAACAAACACAATATTTTGGACTAAACAAATAATTACAAAGAAGAAAAACAACAAAAATAGTGTTGTAACCTGCCGTTCTTTTCTACTTTCTAATTCTTTGTTTGGCCCAAAACATGTGTTTATTGTCATGATTTGTCACGATAAGAGTTGGCTTTGTCCGCAGCGTAAACGTCTTTAAATAAATACTTTCTGAAAAGGAAAAGGAAAATGAACGGGGATATATTTTCCGGGTCTCTCGAGGGGGCGGGACTGCGACGCTCTATACTGTACTGCTTTTTCCAAATAAAATAAATATTAAAAAAAGAAAAGAAAGAGAGAGAATCAATAAACGGCTATCCAATCCACCCAGACAGCTAAGGGCACTTAGCCTGACAGCGTGTCGCGGGTTCTACTCCTAATCCCGACCTTTTCTGTGTGTACATTTCCTGTCAGTCTACTGTCATCTATCAATAAAGCCCCCCCTCCCATCTATTAAAAATAGCAGCATAATACAGGAGCCAGTATGAGATCTTGGACATACATTTTATGATTACAATCTCTTGTCAAATTCAAAGCAAGGCACAGATTCACTTCTGCTTCCTGTTTTGATGTGGGTAGATGCTAGAAAGAACAGTGTGACAATGGCAACTACAGTCAACATTTTGATATTAGGCTCAAGACTCAATGTCTACTTGAATCAATTCCTCCCCCGTGATTCATTGTTTGGTCACAGAGTTCCACACTCAGGCCTGCTCCACGCTGTATTGACCAATGCACTGCTTTGGTGCCTGCATCTGTATCTTTAGTGACAGGAGGCATCCTTGTGATCACCCATTTAGATAATATTAGTCTTGTTCCTGCATGGACTTTAGGCTGGCCTTGACCATGGCACCCCCCCCCACCACACACACACACACACACACACACACACACACAGGGAAGGAGACTTCCTCTAAATAATCACTCATCCATATCCCACATCCTGTTTATCGCCACTTCCTTGAGATTATATTTTGTGCCTTGCTTTCTTGCTTTCTCACACGATCTTTCGCTTACCTCCCTACCCTACGTATGTCTCTATGTCCCTTTATTCCACTCTATTCTATCATTCACCATCCCAATTCCATCCTCTCTGTCACCATCTACTGTAGGCCTCCAGAGTTTCACCCCGACCACCCAGGGTGTGGGTAAAGGGCCCAGTGGGGAGGATTACCAGCTGCTGGTGGCAGTGGTGGGCTCAGTGACCGTAACCTGCATGACAATCCTGCTAGCTCTCCTGGGCCTCTTCTGCATACGAAAGACCCTGCTCAATCGCCGGAGGACATTCACCTACCAGTCTGGATCGGTGAGAGCCTTCAGTGTTTGTACTGGCCATTTTTTGAAAGATCAGATGGCCACATTTTATTTGGGGACAAATCTCCCACCGGATCAAAAACTGTTAGGAGAAGGCGCACTCTACTCAGGGGGACTCTTGAAGAGTAGTCGCAATAGCTGGGTGCAGATTCTTGAAGATACATAGACAACACAAAGCAGCAGTCTATCTAGAGAAACGGACGCGTTTCAGCACGTTGGTCACATTTTATTTGTAACATAACCACTTAAACCCTATATACTTAGTTGAACTGAGTCACCCAGGGGTCTATACTAGGTCCCCTCCTTTTCTCCCTATACATCAAGTAGCTTTGCCGAAAACGGAGTGTTTAATTTTGCGGAATGTTCTCAATTCTGGCCATTGATATGTCCAGAATTGATAAGAGAATGCGAGTACTAGTCAAATTTAAAGTACTGTAATTACTACCGATTGCACGGTTCAGAATAGTTCTTTCCAAGCATGACAAGAATCAGCACCACTCATTGGCATTTCAGCCTTCCTTAGCACAGTCTACACTGAGGATGGGAGAAGCACATTTGCATTCTGTCCATGCCTATCTAAATAAAAGATACCAGGCAGGGAAGGCTTCCCAAACCATTCCATGCAGAGGACCCCCAAATAGCCATAGCCTCTGGTTGCGGCTACCTTGTTGTAAAATGGAAATAATAAATAATAACAAAAAGCCGATCTACATGCCCCCTGGGCAGCTGGGCCTTGGCACCAAAGTGGGTCACTGCCACGGCCCCCGCTTTGAAAACGTATGCCCTAGGGACTTTTCTGTGATTCTTTTTTTTTACCAGGGTATAATCACTTTTTCTGTGTATGAATACGTTTTTTGCAGACAACTAAAGTACCGGTATGTGTTCTATCCCCAGGGCGAAGAGACCATCCTGCAGTTTAACTCAGGGACCCTGACACTAACACGGAGACCAAAGCCCACCCCAGAACCCCTCACCTACCCCATCCTGGAGTGGGACGACATTAAATTTGAGGATGTCATTGGAGAAGGAAACTTTGGCCAGGTGATTTTACAGTATTTATGCATTTTCATATTTGTGTTAGGGACATACTCAGTCATTCATGTCGGCGGTCGAATGTTGTACACAACCAGGCTAACGGCAGCTTTATGTACAGGTAATTAAAGCCATGATCAAGAAGGATGGTAACAAGATGAGTGCTGCCATCAAGATGCTGAAAGGTGATTTGCATACATGTAAAGTAAACAAACACTTATCACACTAACATAAGCTCCGGTATAAACATGAAAGACATCCACCCACACCCAAATAAAACAGGTGATATTTTAATTTCAAAGGAAAAAAGTTATGCTGCTTTGCTATTCTTAACTGTGTGTGTGTGTGTGTGTGTGTGTGTGTGTGTGTGTGTGTGTGTGTGTGTGTGTGTGTGTGTGTGTGTGTGTGTGTGCGTGCGTGCAGAGTTTGCCTCAGAGAATGATCATCGAGACTTTGCAGGGGAGCTGGAGGTGCTGTGTAAACTAGGCCACCATCCCAACATCATCAACCTTATTGGGGCCTGTGAGAACAGAGGTGAGAGGGTGACACCTAGTGGACTCTATGTACACAAGCATGCATTTGTCTGACAACTTGTGGTGGTCTTTAAGCCAGTGTACTGCATATGGGCAATATTGTTTATAGTTGTTTTTTTAAAGTTAATAGACATATATGCATTCATATTAGAGTTGAAAGACTATTACCACTACATAACATTCACATTTTTGCTGTTAATAGTTTGCCACTGCTCCTAATAGAGCAATGCAGAGGATTAATTTCAGTTGTGTGCAAAAAGGACAAAAATACCACTACTACAAAAGCTGGACATAATACTCATAATAATAATAGTCATTGAGCCATGAGTCATGGTGACATGAGCATGACAACGTGGTCATATGATAAGTCAAGATATTTACTCATAGACTGTACATTATGTACAGTCTATGAGTATTCAGAACCCCAGTGCAGATGCAAAGTAATAGAAAGTATAGTGTCAGAATATAAGTAGATTAATTATTGTTTTAGTTTTTATTATCATCTACCTTAGTGTGGTTCTTACTTACTCTCACCCAGTACCTCTCGTGTTGCCTACATCTGATGCTTTTTATGCGGAATAATTGAATTGTCCACGTTTGTTCATGTACTGTTACTGTAGTATTGATAACATATGAGAGAGGAAGTTTCACATGGAAAGTCCATTAGTGAGGAAATTGCTAAACCAAATCAGCCCTGAGAAATGACACACCAGATGAATTAAATGCATCCGGCTGTCTGTCTCAACTCCCACATAGAAATTGACGTGCTGTGTGCTGCTCTTGACCTCTTAAATTAACTGAGGTTCGATTCTGCGGTTTATGTTGTACTCTTCATGCAATAATGAATATAAAGCATAAACTTGAATAAGTGTGCCACCATGCTCTGGGTTCTTGTGCTGCATGGTCCTTATTAATGCATCCACTTCTAAAGCTAGAATGCTTTAAAATAAATTCTTACCTCAGCTATGAAAACAAATCACACTTTACAAAATAAGTTCAGAATTAGTTGTTAAGACTCCCCTTGGCTTAGACCTTTTTATTGTTGTAGTTTTTGGAACTCTTGTTTAAAAAGGTAGTTGGGCTCAACTTCCAAATCTTTGACATGTTATGAATAAGCATTTAAACTCATCTAACTTTGAGTAGCTACTCTCTCCACTCTACCCTGGAGCAATTTCCATAGCCCCATGCCACAAGCTCTGTTAGCTCTGAACCATTCTCTCATTTACAGAACAGCCTTTATACTTTTTCAACTCCAAGATTCAGCACCAATTAAAGTTGACTGAAAATAGATGATCTTTAAGCTCACAACCCGGCCGTTTTTGCTGCCGTTTTCATTTTTGTCTTTCTGTAGGTTACCTCTACATAGCCATCGAATATGCTCCTTATGGCAACCTTTTAGACTTTCTGAGGAAGAGTCGTGTGTTGGAGACGGACCCGGCCTTTGCCAAGGAACATGGAACAGCCTCTACTCTCACCTCCCAGCAGCTGCTGCAGTTTGCTGTGGACGTAGCCACAGGGATGCATTACCTTAGTGACAAACAGGTACAGTAGGAAGAGAAGGACAGCGTAGCTGTTTGAGGTGTTGGTTGTTTGTCGGTTGGTTTATTCTATTTTATTCTATTATTATTTTTCAATTCCTTGGGTCATTATTACGTAACTTCCCAAGTTCCCATATAGGCCCCTGTCTGTTTGGAGGTAATCTTTCAGGAACAGATACCGGGCTATTGAATCTGTTGGCAGGGGCATTCAGAGTGTATATACTGTACATTTGATTATTGTTAGTGGGAAATGGGAATTAAAACATTCCCATTTTTTTGCTTTGGAGGTAGTCCAACACTTTCTTTTTTTATACATAGTTTTTCATTGGGGACAGTTAAGCAGCACATCTGACAAGAAAATCTTTTTTTAAAACATCACAAAGCATCACATCAGAGGTTGTATTAAATATCAATATAGTGAAAATAGCAGTTGATATAACAGTTGGGATGAAGTCCCAGAAAGTATCCAGAAATACAGTACAAATGCTCAAGCAAAGTACAGATTCCAAAAAACGGTGGTTTATTTATACTGGCACTGTGGTAGTTGCCCTTTCATGTGGCCTTAGTTCCTGCATTCTATATTAAGCGGGTGTTTTTGTGTTCAAACCTTTTTATAAGGTGAGTTAGGATCTGTTTATGTGAATGACTCATGCATGAAGTGTAATATTTTTCCATCTTCTCCCCCTACCCTCCTCTCTTCAGTTCATCCACAGGGACCTGGCAGCCAGGAATGTTCTCGTAGGAGACAACCTTGTGGCAAAGATAGCAGACTTCGGTCTGTCCCGTGGAGAGGAGGTTTATGTTAAGAAGACCATGGTGAGTGTTACCAATGCGTTAGACTGTAAAAACTTACTGGAGTTTGGAAAATGGAACTTCCTTTTACTGCCTTCAGAGGGCACTAGCTGTTCACAAGATGTGTGTTACAACAGCAAGTGGTATTTATTTGAGGGTTTATCTGTAGAGATTGAAGTGCAGCATACTGGTAGATGCATGACCTCATGGCTATCACTGGCCATTGTAAACATGGGCTTATAACTTGTTCAAAGTTAGGCTAATATTTAAACTACCTCAATGCTAACTTGGAAATGGGGGAAATAAATAATGTGCATAAATACACATGCAAAAGCCATTTGATTCATTGTATTAAAGTTACTTTAGAAAGTAAGTGTCTTGAATACATACATACAAGGACATCAAATATTCTTCGATAGCATTTTAGGTTTGGGGGTGCTCAATGTAAGCCATGGAGATACCATGGAATACTCTGAATCTGACCTTTAACAGCCTTCAACATGAATCAAATTGAAGATGTACATTCTCTGAGTTAAATTAACTGAGGACTTTACTGTGTATATTTAGTTTTTGTTTCTCCAGCAGTGTATTAAAAAGAAGATAATGATAATTAATAAGATAATTAATAATAAGATATTGTATGATTATTTGCCTCACAAGGGGAGGCTTCCTGTGCGCTGGATGGCCATTGAGTCCCTGAACTACAGTGTGTATACAACCAAGAGTGACGTGTGAGTATTACCACTAACGCCTAGCTCTCATCTAAGACAGAATAACAGCGAGTGTGAGGCAGACACATGTGGGGCCTGCTAGCGTCAGAGCCAAGAGTTCGTACAAATTATGATCAAAACCAACTGGGCATGCAGGTCATGAGTTTCAAATGTAGTCCTACACCTGCCATGTTGGGGACCAAACAGTTGTTGCAAACAAATGGCAGGTGTAGGACCACAATTGAAACTTTGAATAGGTGTGGTGAAAACAGGTGAACCTTCTGTAGGTGGAAAAAATGAGGGGGGCAAGGATAGAGCACTGTGGGACCCCGGCCATCGAACTACAGTACATAGGGCTTAAGTGATTAAGGAAAATGATTAAGGAAAAACCTAAAGTGATGAGTTATTAGAGCAGGTGCGCTTCCTCTGTTTGTCTCCTTGGTTGTGGTGCTCAGCTACAGTCAGTACCAAGTTTAAAAACCAGCAAAGAAATAGTAATAAAGAATATAATTATTTACTGCCTTATGATGGTGATCACTTTCTGATTTATACAACAAAGTGTGACTGTGTTCGGGCCAGCATAGATTATGCTCTGATCCGTGACTGAAACACGTTGTTTATTTTTACTTTATTTATTATAGTACTTTATTTAGTAATGAAAAAGTGAAATTGGGGAACAACATCTTAGAGTAGACTATAAACTGAGCCGCAACACTAAAACACTGAGTCCTGTGTCCCAAGCGGTTTGAAAACACCACACAAGAACTATTTCCTCTCATTTCCTGTTCGCTGTTCTCCAACCCTCTTAGTATTGTTAACTCAGCCCCACCCCCCCCCCCCCCCCCACACGCGTAATTTTTCGATAACAAAGGCGACATAGTGCCTGTCCACTGCTCAAGAAAACAACAAATCATACCCCCCCCCCATCCCCCTGTCAACTGACAAAACTAGGGGCTGCGGAGCTGATAAGCACAACCAGGAAACCCAGTGTACAACTTAGCAGAGTTAGACGTTGGCCTGTCAATCAGAACCTATTAAATACACAGCATTGAATACTAAGTAGTAAGTACACGTTAGGACAACTAACGGAAGGAGGGTAAAGACTTTAGAGAAGTAAACACACTATAGAGAGAGAGAGAGAGAGAGAGAGAGAGAGAGGTATAATGTAGTTGATTAAAATCAATTTGTATGGTAGAGTACATGTTAATACACTATATTGTAACTAGCACTGCAGTGGTTGGAGGTGTTTTCCCTACTCTTCCAAATTTAGACCCTACTATACTGGTTGACAAAGTAGCCTAAAGCTCATAAGTGCATTATCACTCCCAGCTTATAGCTGTGGGGTAGAAATTTGGTCTCTCATTTGAGAGATGGCCTGGATTTGAATCCTGGGTAAGCATGCAAATCATCGATTGCATGCATTACAATTTATTACATTATGCTTTATTTGCCTAATATTACATTATTGCTTTATTATGTTACGTGCCTTTATCAGTTGCTACATCACCTCGTGATGTCCGATATAGTGGTGTTGAACCTTAACACTTATGTTTCACATGGATTCTCTGGCAAATCAGTTGACAATGGAAGAAAGAAAAAAATAACTGTTGTAAATGACTTTGAAGAGGTTCCTCTTAAAGCGTAAGACTGTGCGTTTACTTTATTTCCTCAGTGTCAGCTTGGAGGCCTTCAATATCAATAAAGCGTGATACACAATATCTGTTTTACAATCGTAACATCTGTTGCCATAGTATAAATCAGGGTTAAGGCCTTTTAGTGGCATGTCTCTCAATCTAACACTTTTCTCTATCTTCCGTTCTGTTCTCTCAGGTGGTCTTTTGGAGTTCTTCTGTGGGAGATTGTAAGCTTAGGTAAGCTGGCAACACTGCAGGCCAAATACGATCTATTGCCACTGGAGACAAATTTACACAA
Source organism: Protomyctophum parallelum (assembly GCF_964188405.1). Lineage (NCBI taxonomy): Eukaryota > Metazoa > Chordata > Actinopteri > Myctophiformes > Myctophidae > Protomyctophum > Protomyctophum parallelum. The sequence continues at coordinate 27,839,235 of NC_139701.1, read as the reverse complement.
AAAAGGCTTTAATTCTTCTGTGAACTATTATACTGTATTTGACAAACAATTCTCATAGGATTCTTGATCTTGAGATACATTACAATAGGCTAGTTAGATTCCCTCAATGGCTGTTTCATCTGGACTTTAATATAACACATTGTTACTTGCGCAAGCAGAGCGCGCAAGTAATGTTTTCGCCCGGTCTCCTTCGTCGTGACAGCTGTTCCGCCATTCGATGTTTATGCAGAAAAACATCAAATCTGTGCCTGTGTTGCTGGACCAAATGACCACAAATGACCATATCTCTTACGTCATCATTTAGAGCTAGTCATACGTATACTATATACATAATCAGTAAAAATAAAATAGCAAATTGTGCCTGATCTGCTGGGACCAGAGTACGTGGTGTGTATGTGTATGACTAGCTCTTAATGATGACGTAAGAAATATGGTCATTTGTGGTCATTTGCCCCAGCAAACCAGGCACAGATTTGCTGTTTTCTTGCATAAACATCAAATGGCGGAACAGCTGTCACGGTTTTTGGCACAAAGTAACCACAGTATACCGCTAATCAATTTACAACTACACACTTCATACAGTATAGAGTATAGAGTATATATGTATACATATACAGTATATGCCTATATACTATATATATACTATATATATTACTTACGTCATCATTTAGAGCTAGTCATACATATACACACCACGTACTCTGGTCCCAGCAGATCAGGCACAATTTGCTATTTTATTTTTACTGATTATGTATATAGTATACGTATGACGTAAGAAATATGGTCATTTGTGGTCATTTGGTCCCAGCAAACCAGGCACAGATTTGCTGTTTTCTTGCATAAACATCAAATGGCGGAACAGCTGTCACGGTTTTTGGCGCAAAGTAACCACAGTATACCGTTAATCAACTTACAACTACACACTTTATACAGTATAGAGTATAGAGTATATATGTATACGTATATAGTATATGCCTATATACTATATATATACTATATATATTTCTTACGTCATCATTTAGAGCTAGTCATACATATACTATATACATAATCAGTAAACATAAAATAGCAAATTGTGCCTGATCTGCTGGGACCAGAGTACGTGGTGTGTATGTGTATGACTAGCTCTTAATGATGACGTAAGAAATATGGTCATTTGGTCATCAATATGGTTTTGCCCCAGCAAACCAGGCACAGATTTGCTGTTTTCTTGCATAAACAATGGCGGAACAGCTGTCACGGTTTTTGGCGCAAAGTAACCACAGTATACCGCTAATCAATTTACAACTACACACTTTATACAGTATAGAGTATATATGTATACGTATATAGTATATGCCTATATAATATATATAATACGTATATAATATATATATAATATATATATAATACGTATGACGTAAGAAATATGGTTATTTGTGGTCATTTGGTCCCAGCAAACCAGGCACAGATTTGCTATTTATCATCATCTTCCAAAGGATTATCTGATTTTGATATTAATAATGGTGTTTCGATTACATCTTCAGGTTTACTTTTGTAAAGTTTATCCTCTTGAGGGTCAGTTATAAAGGCTTCCCACATATCCGAATCCGACGTCTTCCATTCCTTTTCCCAATCATCCTTGAATGTAACATTGTCATACAGTGGATTATTAGCAACTTAATAATACTAGATGTTTATATGTATAAAGTAGGTAGCAAATAGTTACATCTAAACATTAATCATTTCAAATGTTCCTTCACAGAGATACTGAGATTTGACAGTTTACAGCGGTCGAAAGGACTTGCGCGCTCTGCTTGCGCACTAGTTGGCCATTTATGGCCTACTAGTGTGCAACAAGCAAGTATGCACTCGACAGAGTGCAGTTCTAGTTTTATAATATTTTCAGGGTGAGATGGATTGGAGACTATAATTGGCTAAATAGCCTTTGAGGTCTGTGCTCCTTTAGATGGGAAACAGTATTTATCTACTTAGAATTTGAAATAATAAAATGATAACCGACGTCTCACACCAAAGCCTCTTAGTTTCCACCATAGTTTCACCATCCTTTCATGAAAGACCCCATTTACAAACTAGTACTTTAAAGATGAGTTAATGCATGATTCCTTATGTGAAATGTCTTTCCTCTGTGTGGGTTTAGCAACATATACAACTGACAGGTCATACTGTATCACTTAATTTGATTCACCAGCTAAGAGCTATTATTTATGCATTGCATGCATAGACAAAAGAAAAAGCAGACTCGTCCTACATTATGCATTATCAATAACAATAACTATGTGAATGCTACCAATGATGTTGGTGGGGAAGTTATTCATCACTATCATTGTAGTACAATGCATGTATAATGAGGATGATATTGATCATATTGATTATATGATGATAACTTTGACAGGCTAAGGCTAACCTTTGCTAATTGGGTCTTAATATTGTCCCTCTCCTCTAAGGCGGTACGCCGTATTGTGGGATGACCTGTGCTGAGCTTTATGAGAAACTGCCCCAAGGCTACAGGATGGAGCAGCCTAGAAACTGTGATGACGAGATGTAAGTAGATAGAGGGATGGATGGTGGATGGATGGATGGATGGATGGATGGATGGACGGACGGACGGACGGACGGACGGACGGATGGACAGACAGACAGACAAAGATAGGTGGAGAGATCGGTGGATGGCTGTGAAAGCATACATCATCCTACATTTTATTTATTTTTTGCTAATGTTTATAGAAAATGTCAGAAGCATTCTGATGTATTTGTCTACCTACTGTATGTACCTACCAATACAGCTATGAGTTGATGAGGCAGTGCTGGAGGGATCGACCCTATGAGAGACCCCCTTTCTCCCAGATCTCTGTTCAGCTCAACAGAATGCAGGAGGCCAGGAAGGTAAGACTACAACACACATTACTGACAGTGGTGGAATAAATATTCTTATTATTTTTACTTAATTAAAAGTAGCAATGACCAGTTCAGTGCCTTGTGGTTAGAGTGTCCGCCCTGAGATTGGGAGGTCGGGGTTCGATTCCCCAGCCGGGTCATACCAAAGACTATAAAAATGGGATCAATGCCTCTCTGCTTAACACTCAGTATCAAGGGTTGGATTGTCCCTGCGACATACTAGCATCATATCTGGGGGGCGTACTTGTACATCATGGCTGGGATATGTACGTGTACATCAAGCCGCTAAACTCTACACAGAAGCAGGAGATGCCCTATGGTAGCAATACTACAACAATATAAAAATACTTTGTTACAAGTAAAAGGCCTGTATTCAAAATGTTACTCGAGTAAAAGTACAAAAGTACTGGCATCAAAATATACTTACAGTACCAAATTTCCTTTTTTTGGTAGGATATTTGTGGGGCTTTATTGCTAGATTAACAGTAAACTGACGTGAGAGAGATGGGGTGATGACATGGGGGAGATGGGAGTGGTGACACGCAGCAACGGTCGTCGGGATCGGCATTCGAACACACAACACGCATCAGGCGATTACCAGCCTAGGTGCCCAGATGTACCAAACTTACTTGAGTAAATGTCCTTAATGTCTTTCCACCACAGCATACTGATGTGGCAAACTGCCTTTTATACAGGAGTATTGCATCAGTGGGTTGAAGTGCCTTCCTTATGCTGTAGGTACTCAATAACATGAGCATAGCATTTGATAAATCCCCTCCTGTCACTACCTGCCTTAAACTAAGCAAAAAGAAGCAGCTGGATTTTTCATCCAGTAATTGATACTTCAGAACAGTCCTGTAAATGACAAATGTCCTCACAAGCCAGAATATATTATACAAAACACTTCTGGCCAAGAATGACTATTTATTATCTCTCCTTTTGCTATTCCTAATTCATTTGGATTTCTTTCTAGGCTTATGTGAACATGGCGCTCTTCGAGAACTTCACGTACGCCGGTATAGACGCCACAGCTGAGGAGGCCTGACTACCAGCCCCCCCAGACCCTAGCACGCCATGTAGCTCACAGAGGAGGCTCCAAGCCGGGGCACCTCGTTATTGTCACCTGCCGACTGCGCCGCGTAGAGAGCGGAGGAGCAGGCGCTCTACCAAGGCCACTTGGCTATAGAGAGAGGACTGTGAAAGGACACTGTGAGAGGGTATTGAAGGGGAAGGGGGGAGTATGGAGAGATGGACTATCTCTGTACTTGATGTTACACAGATGTGACAAAAGCAACAGATGGAATGGGAAGTGGCCAACAGAACTGCGCTACATGGCTTGCAGCAACACCACAGGGTCTGTGGGGTGTCAATGCTGGACTTTAATCTCTATCGTCCTAAATGGATGACGTTTGTGAATAACTAAGGAAGGATACATTCAGTATAACATTACTGCACACTCAAGAGTCAAGACACAAAGCAGTGAAGATTGAACAGACTGAATATATACAAAATGTAGCACTTAAAAAAAGCTTTCACTGCCATGTGATGTGAATGTAACTATTGTATATATTGACTCTTGACTTTTTAACAGAGTGCGCATATTGTAAAAGTATCAAACCCTCTTCTCCAAATGTATCAATATGCTACCTAGACTTACACAAAGGTAACCATTGGAGATACCAATTTTTATATGCTTGTTGCACTTCTCCGCTATTCAGCCCCAACATTGTTTAGAGAATGCTGCAGCACTTAAGATATACAATTGTTTCATGGTTACCTCTGTAGTTTACCTTTAACATAATGCAACCTGTATCTCATTGTATGACATCAACTATATGACAATGTACAGTATGTTGGCTAAGAGTTTCTCTTAAATAAAGTGTCTGGGTGGTGACTGGATTTGTTGTAAAGATAGAGGCAATAAGTTATAATGAAGGTGGAGCTTTTGAAAGCCAAAATGCAGAGGACACAGTGAGAAACAGACAGAGGAAATGTGAACCCATGGCTCAGTGTGTTCAGCACTGGGCTGAGTAGAGTTTGTAGGTTAAGGGAAAATGTTGAAATATTTAAGATACATTTCTTAAACATTTTCTGACATACAGAGAGTGCAGATCTGGTGGGTATGGACTTTTATCCTTGCATATGCTGTCTTAATTGCTTTCTCAGTATAATGTCACATAATACCGACCATGATATTTCATATTCCATCCTAATTGGCTTTCAAAGTTTGCAGGATTGGCCAGTTTTTAACAAAAAGCCTCAAATCATGAACGCAGCGTGCAATTTACGTGAAATCTTTCAGACTTTCCTACTAGGCTGAGGAATAAATCCCATACACCTTTTCACATTGGCCTGTTATAGCGCCACCAACACAAAACAATTTTTGCAAAACCCATTTTGAAACAAAATAATGCCATCCAAAAGAAATGGCACCCTTTTTACATTGGCCTATTATAGCAACCTGACCTGCCCTGGTAGAGACCTGTGCCCAGAGGGGCACTTTATCTAGTGATTCCTCAAAATATGAAGTCACTGGTGTCTTTGAGATTGACAGGTGTCACAATATCACGGGGGTCCCATTGACCGCCCAACATCATTCAAAAATATCAAACCAACGGTTCCGTTACTAGCGGACCGTTAGAGACTGCCCCATAATCTCAGTTCCCAGAAGTTCTTGCCAGCTCTGGCATACAAACGGGAGGGGCGAGAAACAGCTGCTACAAGACACTTCATCCCAACACATTCCCAAATAGAAACTATTCAAACGACTATAAAACAAAAGTAGGCTACGTGAGCTGAGTTGGGATGTGCAGAGAGAATTTGAGGAGCAGGGTCTGAAGTCCGTTGCTGGCAAATTTCTTTTTTGAGGGGCGCTAGCCATAACTATGCACAGCTTTGTGTGTACGTGTGTTTGCAGCACAGAATGTGACAATTTGAGTGTGATTTTTACATTTCTAGACATCAATTGGAGGAATATTTCATTTGAAATGAACACAAGGATTATACTTGTCATGAAACAAATACTGTAGGTCCACCACATACGTACAATCAAGTAGAATTAATGGTTATCAAAGCAAAATTACCAGTTTGTAGTGGAGAAAATGTGTGTAAATTGAGTACTATAAATTCTATTTTGGATGCAGACATCCTGTGAGCCCAAACGACCCCTGTGTGTGGGCACGTGCACTCATTAGTTAATGAAAACATTACTTCCATTACATTTGATGCCGGAGATGGACAAATCAAATTATGTGATGGTTTACTAGTATGTGTTTTTCTTAAATACAGTACATAACAGAAAACGATTATTTTGAATGAATCGTTTTAATATTTCTTCATACCGCCTGAGTTGTTATTGATGGTGCTGATGTTGGAAGTGAGGGGGGAGGGGGCTATTTTGTTTTTGTCAGACAAAGTGTGGAAATGACAGAACTAAACCACAGCCGGGGGCAACAGGGGGCCTGTGGAGTCCAGGAACACCAGCTTCACTCCTGCTGCTCTGGGCTGATCTGACAGAGGGCTTCCTCCTGAAACCAACCACCAGCACACCACTGTCTGTCAAACAGGCTCTTGCTGGGGCAGTTTCCTGGCAGGAAGCCAATTTACAATTTAGGCATTTAGCAAACGCTCTTAATCCAGAGCGACTTACAATAATCAAGAACAAAAGCATGGGAATACATCACAAAAGCATTTATCATAAAACATGCGTAAGCTAAGAAAGTAACAGTGGAATATCTATATTATGAGACTATACATATAAACTATATATATATATATACTACTATGCTATACATATGTACTATGGCGTGCTATGACTATATACAATGCAATTATAGTGCCGTCTACATAACATGCTATAAGTCTGTATCAGATGCTATCTAAGTCTACAGAAATGCTATCTAAGGGGGTAGGGTAAGTGCTATGGGCCATGATGGAGTCTAAAAAGGTGGGTTTTCAGACTACGGCGGAAGATTGGGAGTGATGCTGCAGCCCTCACCCTCACATATACAGCCTGCAGGGCCAGGCTGTATATATAGACATACACATACTATGTTTGCACAATAATATTGTGCAGAAAGAGATACTCATGATACTATATTATAGTATCAGTAGAGTAGAGATGTATGCAGACATACATTACTGTATAGGCATTAGCTTGCAAACATTCACACACTCACTCACTTTAAAGGCCTATTCATACTAGTTTTAGGTGATGAGGTGACCACCGCGTTTCGATGGTCACCTCATGAATAGGCCTTTAATCATTTTGAGTGATTATCTGGACTGGCACTTTTGGACACAGACGGTGTCTAGTTATTCAGATGCTATTGTATGCCATTGTAATATGAAATTCATGAAATATACAGCTGTACTGTATATTGATCCAGCTTTTGTGAGTTCTCTTTTGTGAGGTAGGGCAAAATTGCCCTATACTACCACCACCACCACCACCACTGCTCTCGTTTTGTTTATGTCTCAATCCACACAAAACACACTTCCTGTGCAAGCACAACACATCAGATATGTCCAACCCCTCATCGCTAGCCACGTCCTTCTTTGCCAGCTCACAGTGATACACCAACTCACACATCAGAATAAATTTGCTTAGAAAACATTCACACTTTTCTCGAGGTTGAAGTACTGCAATGGGCTAGGATACATTCACCTGTACTGTCCCGAGCCATGGACTTACCCCCCAGTTGCCTGGTTGTCCTTCTCAGCCTGTGGATACATGTGGGCTGCACGTCTGGGATGCATCCAGAGGAGGGAGCTGTCCCTCACCTGTCCAGGCAAGGTAAGACATTGTGGTGAGTGTGTTATATTGTAAAAAAAATTGTTTACACTCAGATTGGACCAAATTAATTGTCAGAATAAGAATAACAATGACCATCAGGTATTAGTAGGATGTTAAATCAGTTACGTAATAACTGTGTTGCCTGACATGTTGACAAAAAGATGAAAAGGTGTTTATAGTCATTTTGATAATAAAATGTGATTGATTAATTGATTACAGTACAGACAGTAGCCTACAATTATGAAAGTAATGCTACAAGGATAACACAAAAAGCCCTGAGGGGTTGTTTTCATTGTGGTCCTACAGTGTTTTATTTGACGGACTACAGATTATAATAATAGTACACAGAGTATAAATTATGCTTGTTCTTTTGAAATAGCCCACAGAGGTACCTTGAGAACAGGATCAATTATTTTGCTACCATGATTGATTATATATATATTACCTACGATAAGGATGCATTACAGGTGAACACAAGATTTATGAATGCCTTTTCTGTGTTTATTCTGTGATTAAAATATTAGCAATAACATTGCATAATTTGGTTGAATAGACTTGACAAATGTTCTCTAATACCGACTCTGCATGTGTCATTTGTGACCTTCTGAGCAGATGTTTTGCTCTTGGAAGGCGACAAAATTCCTAAATGTTTTACCAGGACAGAAGATGATTTCACCTGCTTCCTTGAGACACCAGATAAAAAGTCATACGAGTTCTACTACATGATTGATGAGTATGTAATTCATTATTTTTCAATACAGTTTAGTTGCATGGCCATAAAACATTTAGTTTGTATTTGTATAAGAGAACATAATGACTATATGAAAGGCATATACAATGTATGTAGAGTCGATGATCACATGGGGAGTTGTCGAATTTGCCAGAGTGAGATGATATACTATATATGTGTGCAAAATGCCTGTATGGAGACCATCGGGACAAACTTAGTCGCCGAGAGGCTAAAGCGGGGGAAATGTTTACCTGTCAGACTCGCTGCTTGTAATGAAATCACTTCTCCAAGATCGATGTGTTTTATTACAGTTTAAAACACATCAGAATAAAGTGCATAGTGCGACGTGCAAATGACTTATAGGTAGCATAGCGTTGTATTTGCGTTCATAAAGCGATGCTGCGGTCAACAAAGTTGGACTTCTCCCCGTTCAGCTATCAAGTTCTGGATTCCCAAAACATACTACGTACGGTTATAGTATCACCACCTCCTCAACAGGGCCCAAATTCAGTATGTGAAACCGAGCTTTAGCACATAAAACAAATCCAGAACCTGTGAAATGTGCTTTGTGGCACGACACGAAGTTTGATTAAGTAAAGTTCTTAGTAGTCAAGAAGAGCCATTTGTGTCTGTGTTGCTCATGTCAGCATTGTGTGACGTCCCCTGTCCAGAGAGAAGAGGTGTAATCTGAGCATCCAGAGGACAGAGGAGGGGACATTCCTTCATGTCTGCTCATTCCCTCCTTCTGACATCTACCTGTTTGTCTTCATACACCTAACTGTAGTGGACACCAGCAGCAACACCACCTTGTACACACGCACCGTCAGTGTGGAGGACCATGGTAAGAACACCAACACACGCATACACACATAAACCACAGTCCAGGCCAGGGTGGTGTGAATGATAGAAAAGCAAATGGTCTTGCTCAGTGGGTTATGTAATTAATTTAGACCCTTTCCAATGCTTGCGTCTCCTTAGTTCTTCTGGATCCACCTGTGAATGTGTCTCTACGCCACACAGACCAACCAAGGCAGCTGCAGATGGAATGGCACATGGCCAAGGCGTGGGAAAACAAAGTACACTATGGGATACGATACTCGTCCAAGAGCCTGGGAGAGAAAACTGAAGAGCGTATTAAAGTTGATAAACACAAGTTTGTAAGTTGTTTTTTTATACTCGCAAACAGTATAGGCCTACTGTTGCTTATCTATATGGAGAGGGGATAATTGGTTGCATTGGTCTACAGATCAGAGGATTGGTTATTTCATTGATCTGTAGTACTATATGAGTTAAACTAAATCAATAATAATGAATTGTGTTTGCAATTGTAGAGAGATGAGAGGAAGCAGGTCTACACACTGGCATCCCTGGAACCAGGAGAGCTGCTGCATGTCCAAATGAGAGTCAAACATGGCTATGGAGACAACACAGGACACTGGAGCCACTGGTCACAGCCTGCGTATGCAATTGTACCCCAATGTGCAGGTGTGTAGGGCAGGCCTACGTGTGAAAGAAAGAAAGTGAAGAGTGTTACGACCATAGACTGTAAAAAATATGGACAAAGCGTTTCCCGGGTCTAACATGAATGCAAAATGAAGCCTGTCAGTCCTTGAATTGTAAGTCACCATCTTTCTAGATCCGTTTGGGCCCAGCTGGCCCATTGGCTGGCCCAGACAACGAGGCGGGACTTCCCCCCTTCTTCTTCTTCATTGGTTTTTATTTTGACTCGAGTGGGTGGGGGATCCCGTTCATAGACTGTAACGGTAGCCACGCCCCTCAGAACATGCGCGACTTTATGGTCATTTTTTTTTATAAATGGGACCATAGTTTTCCAAAAAGAATATTATGACATTAGAAATGAGACTTTAAACTAGTGACTGGAAGCAAAAAGTATTCATGACCATGTTTATTAAGGTAATACAGTCTAGGTGAAGTTGGGCCCAAATACATGGACTTCTATGGGGCTATGGGTTTTTTTTGGGCCATAGCTAGGGCCTGTTTATATACTTAACAGGCCATTATATGAACTTTCAGGAAATCCCGATTTCCTTGTGGCTTCACAAAATATCTGTCTGACTGCCCCCCTGGTTACGACCTTATATGGAGTCTAGAGGTTAAGGAGTAATGGCAACAAAAAAAATATGTACATTTCTTGTTACCAACGTTGAGGTTACAGAAACTGAAATATAACTGAAAGTATAAATGTGGAAAGCCTATGCCCTATAACTTCGGGGTGGCCAATTAAGGCCAAAACAAAACTACTCCAATACCTGAAAACGAATCAAACTAAACTACAGCAAGCAAAACTAAAATGACTAACTAAACAAACATGCTCTAAAAGGGTCTAAAAGAAAATGGCAGCACACCCCCACCAAGCTTCCCTACTGAATTGATACAATAGAATATGGTTTAAAATACTACAGTTAAGTTTAATTACTAGCAACCTAGATTATAATTTGTCACCTTTTAAGCACTCAGCAGCATAAGGCATGGAACACAGCCTACAGACAGTAACACTAGCTACAAACAAAAAGGGTCAGCATTAGAGGTGACAGATGGCAAACAGGCTGACGAGGGTTAAGGCACAAAAATAAGGCCACATAGGGCCGTAACATAGAGGAAGAGGCAAAGACAGATACAAATATGTGACAATCCTTTTTCAGATGATATTTCGTTGATGTGCTACACCGTTGACCTGGAAAATATCACCTGTCAGTGGAATGAGAACAACTATAGGAAGTCAACCTACAATCTCTTCTATAAGATAGGTCTAAGGTACTGTATAATATGGTAAATGATTTTCACTGTATAATATGGTAAATGATTTTCACTGACACTGTACACTGCAGTGTACAGTGTCAATTTAATCCTGCGTGTAAAAACATTGACACATTAGGATCCATTTTTACACTTTGAGTTAATTTAAAGAATGTGCAAATGATTACACTAACAGCAATGATTGCCATCGGAATCTTTAACTTAACACACTTGCCGAGTGTTTTTATAAGTAGCGGGGGTGTCCCCATTTCTCCAGCTCTCTAGTAAACACAATTTCAGGTTGGGTAATTGTATCCAATGTGGAGAGAGAATTTATACAGGATACAGGATGAACTAGGAAATGATGTAAATTATGAAGTGATGAAAAAAAATGCTAAAATTGCTCTCAAACTTGAGACATGGAGAGATGGGGAGACTCTGATCAGACAACATATCATATCATAATAGTGTTGTTCAGTTCAAAACTTCAAAATATCACTTACACACTCTTTAACACTCAGTATTAATTTGCAGTGTATTATTTTCTTAATGAGTATTAATTCCCTCGACTATGATATTGCGGTGCCATGTTCCCTTTCTTTTGCCTCCATCTTCCTGATCACTCCGTTGAATCCTGTCCAAATTCAACGTACTTCACACAGTGATACATGTGGCTGGAGAGAATGCTTCATAAATGACAACTCTAGTGCTGTCTGCCGTTTCCATGGAGACCAGTCCGGGGACATTTGGGTCAAGCTCAGCGGTGGGCCGGGTCCAGATCCCCTCGAGAGAACCTTCTACTCACAACCCTTCACTCTCAACAGCAGCAGTGAGAAACACACACACACACACACACACACACACACACACACACACACACACACACACACACACACACACACACACACACACACACACGTCACACACACACACACACACACACACACACACACACACACACACACACACACACACAAAAATCACAATTTAAAGCTGTGGTTCCCAACACTTGAGATTTTCAAGTGGGCCCTGATCCAGAAAAGTTTTATACTATTTAAATTGTGTCAATGTACATATAGATAGACAATCTGTATGCACCTCTGTATCCACCTCAGTAAAAACAACAGCGCCAGGGTACTTGAAGGACATACTGGAGAGCAGAAAGTTGTGCTTGGCATGGGAAGCCCCTCTTCTTGTCCTGTCGGCTCACCTGCAGTACCAGATTCGCTACCAGCCTGGAGAGGGTGGGACATGGATGGTAAGGTCATTCACATCCTCCTCAGCAATGACATTTGAATCCTTAAAGAACAACTTGCCTGCTGACCTTTACCTCTGTCTTCAGATGGTCTCCCTGAAGGGTCCAGAGACCCAGACATGTCTGGAGGTGCCAACGGGAAGTCATTACATTATCCAGGTCAGATCTCAGCCCAACGGGTCCTTCTACTCAGGACATTGGAGTAATTGGTCACATGCAATCACTGGAGATATTCCCAGTGACATAGGTAGGCATAATGCAATCACTGGAGATATTCCCAGTGACATAGGTAGGCATAATGCAATCACTGGAGATATTCCCAGTGACATAGGTAGACATCCGTACAACCCGTACTAACCCGTACCGCTTTATTCAAATATCAGGATATTAGGTCCTGTACTGTACTGCATACTTGCTACTGCTTAAGGGAGACAGTTATTACTAATCTATTCTATATTGTTTTGTTATGCACATAAACTAGTAAAACATATGGACAACAAATCTGAATAATGTGCTTTAGTATTAATTTCATAATATATTTGGTAATGGGAAATGCAATCTGGAAAACCATTCCATACAAAAAAAATGTGTTAGTCTTGAGAGATTAATGGAAATGATAAATGATTTGTCCAGATTCCTACCTCATCCTGTGCATTCCACTCATGATGATGGTTGTGGCTGTTGTCTTCATCTCCTTGTTCCCCAGATACCTCAGGTACAGTAGGACATGTGACAGTACATTCAATATCTTGTTTGGACTATGTCCTATTGAAGCTTGATTTATACTTTACCATACCATGGTGTCCTGTCACACACAGAAAAGTGATTAATTTATGTTATTCTGACTTGGTTACCATCATACTAATGTACGTATTGTATACTATAGAGTATAATTTAGCCTTTACATTCAAACAACTTGCTTGAGAAGTTTTCTTACATTTCTTACATCCATTTCTTGTTTCCTCAGTAAAGTCAAGCTGTATCTGTGGCCACCTGTCCCCAACCTTGACAAAGTCCTACAAGGCTTCCTGACAGACATCAACAGCCAAACATGGGTAAATCATTGAACCACGACACAATACTAATCATAAGGCCATACGACCAACTATAAAGAACATTGAGTAGTGAACTCAACAATCAACATACATTCAGTCCTATTAAATTACCAAAAAAGCACTCAATAAAGACACAGCTGGGAACCCCAGGTGGTCTCAATCAAGGCGCATGGGAGAGACTGAGTAGGCCTTGAGAAGTGAGAGGCAGGACATTTGCGTGGAAAAAATGGGCACACTGTTAGTGTTACATGAAGGGCATGACATGGGAAGGGCACACAGCGCAGAGGCCATGATCGTGGCAGAATGGCTATTATATCATTTCTGTCTTTATAATTAAAATCATCATAATTGTCAACATTCAACGTCACAGGAATTTAGCAGCAATTTAGAAATGAACAACTTGTGTGTTGCTTTCTGCAGAATCCTCCCTCCACCGCCAAGCAATGCTTAGAAGAGACGGCAGCATCTGTGGTGGAGCTCATATCTGAGGAGGATCCCACCCTGTCAGGGGATCCCGCCCTGCTCCTGTGCCCAGGGCCAGACACCAGTGAGGCGAACCAGGTAGAGGGGAGACCTCCTCAGGTCGGACTGGAGGTCAGTTCAGACTATGTGACACTGAACACAGAGAAGACTGTCCCTAACACATACATATATGAGCACGTTGATGACTGCAGAGGTCTGGGGCTGAGAAACAACAGGGTCTTCCCAACAATGTGCCACCATTCCTGCGCGAGTATATCTTTCCACTCAGACTCCTGCACAGACATTCTCAACCAGTCCTATTTGCTCCTGGCTGAGCCTACAGATAGACTTGACTATCGGGTTGCTGCCACTAGGGGGACAGGAAACCTGTACACCAATCTGGAGGACATGACCAATAATAAGGGGTAATTGTATAATTCATTGTATGGCATACTATGTAAAATACTAGCCAATCTGCAACCTCACAAAGTGTCACGAGTCACGACACAGCACATTGTGAGCGTGTAGATCATCCAATACATTACCTGAGCCTCATACAATTTGGGAAGGTTATGATTCACCAATAAATGTGTAGGCCTACTATAGCCTATTTGTATTATTCTCGCCTCAATAACTGTAACAAAAACCCATCTTTGCCTCAATAATAAGGCCTACCATATATTTCAAAAACTGGAGAACAGGATGGGTCAGCAAAGGTATCCATAACGAGACATGAAGTAAACTGCACATGAATAGACTAAAACATGACAGTGCCTTTGCATTTTTACTTTCTTCTTTTTTCTATGTAAAGATGTGAAAAACAATGCTCTTCAAGGGTTCTAGATAAAATCTACTACTAGTGGGGTTCCGTCTCCATGTTAAATTTAGTTGTCATTTACAACTCATGTAAAAGTTTCACTTTCAGTACTAATTTGAAGGTGAGGGTCTATAGAACCATTTTGGTTCGAGTGGCAATCACCAAAATAAAATAATTGGCCTATAGGGGGCGTCAGGTGCCAACCCCCATCAGCCCTACCAAAATATGTAAACTGTTGTAACTTTTGATTACATTATACAATCTGAACATATGATATATGTATGGATTCACAATCAGCAGTAGTATTTGGTACTTAAACCTTATTACACATATAATATTTGTTTCCACCCAGTATTGGTGTAAATCCACAAAAATAGCAGGAAAAACGAGCTAAAAACTAGTAGTGGGGTCCCTTGACAGACCGTCATTTACAACTCAACAAAAGTTTAACTTTCACTTCTAAATTGTAGATAATGACCTATAGAGCAATTTTAGTTCGAGTGGCAAGTCTACAAATTAAAAAATATAAATATTTTGCCAAACTTCCAAAATGGCCAAAATCGAAATTATATTTATTAATCTGATATAGAAACAAAATAAAGATGGCTGCCAATGTACATTGAATTACTACATTACGCCTAACTTCTATCCTGTTGAACCTAGAATGGTGATGTTGGTGCCTTTACCTATGTTATCATGAATGACTAATTCTACATATAATAGGACAATATATAATATTTCACACAAATGAGACAATGCAGTACATATGTGGGGAACTAAAGTTAGATATTGGAATATAATACACCACTCCTGTGTTATATTTGTTTATTTTATTTAATTAGTTATACTATGTACTGCCACTATAGGGGGCAGAGTAGCAGGTGTGTCTTAATTGTTCAGACTTGGTAGCTTGTTAGTTATAAGACTAAGCATACTGCAGAAGAGCATGAGCTGCACTGATTGCTCTCTTGTGGTATTGATATTTTGAAGGTAAGCAAAAAAGTTAAACACGTCATGAAGGATCCTAAAGTGTTTTTTTATGAATATGGATAGTCATGTGGGATAAGTGGCCAAAGTACTACATCCCAATAGTATGAGCTAGCATTAACCAAAGTAGCCTGTAGCTATAGCACAGACTAAAACTAAAGGCTAGCTACAGTATAGCAATTATGCTGAGGAAGAAATTGTGTTTTCATTATTTTCATTATTATGGTAAATGTGAATGTAGCTATATGCACTGCTGACTGTTTTATTGTATTAATATGTTGAGGCAAACTGTTAAATACAAAAGTTATATAATAATATAGTAATATAATAATATAATATTTTCTATATTTTGTCATGATATGACCCTAACAGAAAACTAAACCTGGATAAAGTATTTGTCTGTTATGGCTGGGACAACGAAATGGCAGTTGTGCATTTTGTGCCAAAAGCAAACTGAGGAAAGACTTGTTTGCCCTCTTGCAAATCCAGTTGCCAGTCGTAGAGAAGGAGCCTACACAGACATCATAGGCCTTGCAAGTCAGTTCAGAGCAATTGACACTTCTCCCCACCCAGACGTTGAACTTCCAGATGCAGAATCCATGAAGCTAAATCGTGCATCCTGGCATACAACTTGTCCGCATCTTTACAGGGCAACAGCACTTGACAGTGCAAAAAAAGGCATTCTGGAGGTGCTGTGGCATTGGCAAGAAGATCATGCCGGACTGGTGCACCTGTTAATCGTAATAAATATCTCTTTTGTGGTAAAGAAACATATGCAGCAGACCATTCATTCCAGAAGGTAGAACTCACCCAAGAGATAAACGACAAGGCAGTTGCGCTGGGAGAAGACCGTATCGTGGCACTCCATGACTATCCATATTCATAAAAAACACTTTAGGATCCTTCATGACGTGTTTAACTTTTTTGCTTACCTTCAAAATATCAATACCACAAGAGAGCAATCAGTGCAGCTCATGCTCTTCTGCAGTATGCTTAGTTTTATAACTAAAAAGCTACCAAGTCTGAACAATTAAGACACACCTGCTACTCTGCCCCCTATAGTGGCAGTACATAGTATAACTAATAAAATAAAATAAACAAATATAACACAGGAGTGGTGTATTATATTCCAATATCTAACTTTAGTTCCCCACATATGTACTGCATTGTCTCATGTGTGTGAAATATTATATGTATTTTGTTTTTATACAATTAGTCATTCATGATAACATAGGTATAGGCACCAACATCACCATTCTAGGTTCAACAGGATAGAAGTTAGGCGTAATGTAGTAATTCAATGTACATTGGCAGCCATCTTTATTTTGTTTCTATATCAGATTATTCAAAACATTAATATTTGAAATCCAGTTGATTCCTCACACAGGAATAACTTGATATAGCAAGAAAAACAAAGAAAAAACAGCAATATAAGAAAATTAAGACATTTTTCAAATAAACATAATTCCGATTTTGGCCATTTTGGAAATTTGGCAAAAATATATATTTCTTTAATTTGTAGACTTGCCACTCGAACTAAAATTGTTCTGTAGGTCATTCTCTACAAATTAGAAGTGAAAGTTAAGCTTTTGTTGAGTTGTAAATGACGGTCTGTCTAGGGACCCCATTACTAGTTTTTAGCTCGTTTTTCCTGCTATTTTTGTGGATATACACCAATACTGGGTGGAAATAAATATTATATGTGTAATAAGGTTTAAGTACCAAATGCTACTCCTGCTTGTGAACCCATACATATCTCATATGTTCAGATTGGATAATGTAATCAAAAGTTACAACAGTTTACATATTTTGGTAGGGCTGATGGGGGTTGGCACCTGACTACGCCCCCTATAGGCCAATTATTTTATTTTGGTGATTGCCACTCGAACCAAAATGGTTCTATAGACCCTCACCTTCAAATTAGTACTGAAAGTGAAACTTTTACATGAGTTGTAAATGACAACTAAATTTAACATGGAGACGGAACCCCACTATACATTTAAAAAGAGAGAATGATAGACTTCTAATACAACTTTGTGTATTGCTGATACAACAGGCAAGGTGTTATTTTCCAACAGAGACACTTCAGATGATAACTAGTGTAAAACGTGTTGTAAATGGCCCAGGCCAGCCTAGCGGTCCGGGCACCTAGGCTGGTAATCCAGCCTGACGCCGCGTTGCCGGTTCGAGTCCCAATCCCAACGACCTTTGCTCATGTCACCCCAAATCTCTCTCCCCATTTCCTGTCACACTATAAAAGCCCCCAAAAATATCAAAAATCACACCAGTGTGAACCAAGTGGTGCAACTCCCATCTATTGGTTCTCTGTATCGTTCCAATTTGTATCATTCCAATTTCTTCTCTGTATCGTTTCAATTTCTTCTCTGTATCATTTGCGTCCAGCAGGTGGCTGCAGCCATGTCACATACTTCTCTCGTTCCATGCTCACACACGTACACACACACACACACACACACGTACACACACACACACACACACACACACACACACACACACACACACACACACACACACACACACACACACACACACACACACACACACACACACACACACACACACACACAACAGGCACACGGACATTGTAAGCTGGATGTAGAAGTGGTTTGCACCACTTAAAAACAAAAGTGTTGTAAATATACTGTATACTGATGTTAGTACCTGTGCAATGGACCCTTTTCACAGCAGACATTCCAATGGGTGAATGCAGCTCACGGCGATTACGTTTATGGTTGTGTGCATTTATTTAGCTGTTAATGTGTATGTATGTATGTGCATTAACTACACATGAGCTGTCCATAATGGCATGCACCAACGCCTAAATGAAACACAGACCGTTATTGTAATATTGTAAGTTCTTATTATATTACCTTTAGCCGTGCTTACCTGTCAAAATGTTGGATGAGAAAGGGCCTATAGAAGTTCATTAAGACAATGCCTAATTTCTTTTCCTCTTTTGTTTGGGATATATGTGGATAATATATATACCCATTTAGCAACCTAATTAATTAATGAGCTAAGATACCATACATATTATGTACAGCAATGTTATGGGCCCAATCTTCTTATGACCTGTATATTTTGTATTTATACTCTATACTGTAATGTTACTATCTTTCCTTTATTGTATACAAATCTATTAAAGTATTTCTGGTTGTAATATGCAGTAATATACAGTGCATGTTTTCAGTACAATTACACTTTTTCTCAAGCTCCTGAAGCCCCCTTGAAGTACCAGCTTTAGTCCTGAAAGGACACACGGACATGACTGTACAGAGCTACGTATCATTGCAGAAATAGTATTGTTTCCAGGGCTAGGCAGCATACAGTAGGCCTGTCCATGACATGCCCCAACCGTTGGAATGAAAAATGAGAGGCGCAGTTCAGGAGGTGTTAGTCAGGCTCAAATATGACTTTTAAAAATGTATCATAAAAAAGAAAAGAAAAAAGGTGGTTCAATTTGGATTAAAAACTGCTCAATTAAATGGAACAGATAAGAGCTATCTGCTTGAAAATGTGTCTTAACATTTTGGACACACGATGGCAGTACAGTTCAACTAGTTCCAGGAGGACGGCCCATAGAAACATTACCATAATACAATGGACCTCAAAGATAGTCCTGGCCAAAACCCTGATTAAGCCTCAAAGTCGACTGATGGACAAAAGACTTCTTCAGGTCAGACTGAAGAAGTCTTTTGTCCATCAGTCGACTTTGAGGCTTAATCAGGCTTTTGGCCAGGACTAGACTAAGCTGTGGACATTGCTCTGCATGTGCCCTTATGTCTCTATGTATGTAACTGCATTTTTATTTCAGTTTTTGTGTTATGTCAAATGTGTGTACGGTATATGTGTTGCATACCAGGCCACTGGGCCGCAAGACAAATTTCAGTGCGAACTGACGATATAGTGCTATATCATATATCATATCATATCGATATATATTTTTCCTTCATTTTAGCCCAATGCAGTCAGCCTAAATGAATGAATCAGAATCAGTTATATTCTGAGGGTTGGAATACATTTAAACCAGGAACATCACCACCAAGTTTGATGTTACAAGTACCTTTATTATTATACAAAGTGGATGAAAAGCTGAGAGGATGTAGAGTCAGAGAGCTGAGTTACCAGTTGTGTATGTATGACAACCAAGAGACCTGAGTCAGAAAATGGACAATCACATCAGCAACATCAAGTACAACAATAAGATGATGGAACATGATCAATGTCAATCAAAGCTATTTTGGCTGCAAACTGGTTTAAGGCTGGCTCGACAAACTAATTATGCACAGCTTTGATAGCAAACGAAAAGATTAAGACGATCAAACTAAACTGGATGAGAAAGAGAAATAAAGAAAAATGTGGTGTGTGGTGTTCCCACGTTAACACAAAATACATCTATAAGATATTTAAGCTCCCGTTGAGAGCTTATAGATTGGCTATTTTCTGTGACGCATCGTACGACAGAGAATAAATTAGGAATAATTCTGTGAGCTTTAGAGCTGGATACACTGCAACTATTGTATCACCGTCCATCCAGCCAAGGACCTCCTGTAAAATATACAGCTAGTGTCACAAATTATGCTCTTTAATGGCAGACCCTCGCATCCAACTGCCAGGCCGTATGATATCATTGTCATAAATTACCCCAGAATTGTCTATGAGGTAATAGTAAGGTAGGGGAGAGGGAGAGATAGAGGCATAGAGAAAGACAGACAGAAAAAGGCAGAAAGAGAGAAAGTTTAAGAGAGTGAATGTTTACTGGCGTACAAGCCTCTCCTCCCAAAAGGAATTCTTTCCATGTTTCATCACAGCTTGCCTGCCCATATCCCAAAGTCTATAGTGGAACAGCCCATCAGGGGGGCTGGCCCTTCTTCCACTGATGTAATTTCCTCTGCTGAAACTTTTACTGACGATCACACTGATAAACTAAATGTTTGAATGTAATGACAGTCATGTCTGAGGCTTCTCTGGCTAAGTGTCATATAGCACAGAATACACAGTGTACAGAGGCGGTAGCAGGTTCTAAACTGTGAGTCCCCAATAACAATCAACAAAAGTCACAAGGCAACTGGAGAAGCTCATCCGACGTACTTCAAAAAATGCTATTGGTAACAATCATTATGAACACCCATTATCACGGTTAGAAATAAGTGCTTAGGTGTTCAGTAGTTTAGGATAAACAATCATTATTAATGCAATAAGTAATATGTGATGAAAGAGCACATCACGGGTGTCACGTGTCAGTAGCAATACTGTATGTTCATTAATACTGTAATTGATTACAACAATATCTTCATTAGGTGGCATGGCACATGGGTAGTTTGGCCGGGTGCTCCAACAAACGTATGTTCATGGAGTTGGAGAACTTTAGCAATAAGCGGAATAGGGGAGATAGCGTGTTAGTTTCCCTGCACGCTTTATGCCCTCCCAGTTAAACTCCTTTACTGTCAAGCAATAAGGAGCGACTGGCGACTAAACATGTTGTTGTCTACACCATCCCAGAACAACAAGTAGGGGTGGGAAGTTACAATGACTATACACAGGGTACACAATGACTAAATTGGGGCAATTCTTATAAAAATATCTTATTAGCTGATCACTAAACTAAATCATAATGTTCATCATAATGTTGCTGTGAGGGAAAAGCTTGAAAAAATAAAGTCAATATAGCATCATTGCCATGCATTTTTGAAAATACAATAGGGTTTAAATTATTTTCCTATGCTGAGGGCCCGGGGTGCCTTTGGATACCGTAAAAGATCATGACAACTGTTATATAGGCAAGTGGATGGGTTCCATTTTGAACATTTTTCTCAAAATTAAAAGTTGCGAGCCACAGGATAAGAGCCCCAATTAAATAAAAAATATACAGTAGCATAATATGTTGGTTGTAAATATTATATATTTACAGCTTGTGTAATACGGTACTGTATACTATATACAGTGCTGTTTTTTTGTCTATATTTGTGTTAGTTATATACTTCATAAACTTAGCACAATGCCTACACTGCTGTACTGTATATCTTCACAGAAAGACAAATCATCTATCAAATAGGTCCATCTGGTTTAATTTCTCCAGGGTTCTACATGGTTGTGTTAAAGGGTTGTAAACATTGACCATTAAGGACAGGGATTAATTAATAGGGTTTAGGCTCTCAATAATTATGTCAGGATGGTTGAGATGGGTTCCTGCTCCTCCTACTGCTCATAACTCAGATTAAATTGTAATTAAAATAAGTTGAATTGCTCCCAGGCCAATTGCGGGAGGGAAAAAAAGTGTTTCTGTCAGCTAAAGTTAGTATTCTTTGACTGTTGTCATTGGCATCAGCATGTCTTAACATGGAGAGCAACTAAAACACATAACCAAAGTGCCTCTTCCACTTGAATGGAAAATCCATACCACAATATAGATGACTCAACAGTGAAAAAGACTAACTTTAGACTAACCATCCTCAACTTTCCACTGTAGGTATAACCACTCCAGGCTGGGATTTCCCAAAACATGTTACACAAAGATCATCTTTCTCCCATTGCAACCAAAGACACAATGATTTAACTTATAACTCATTACCTTCTTGAATAATTTCTAATAGCATTGAACGTTTATTGGATTGTGTTCATGAATTTGGAACAGTGTGGAGAAAGTTGGCCATTTTGACAAAAGCTTTTAAATGCATCCCCAGCAGCCAAAGTGCCGATCCTTTACCAAAATGGTTGGGAAACCGTGGCAACCCTACTGCAGGTGGAATGTATTGAGAGACCCGCCTGTGAGCATACTCAGATGTTTGCCTTTTTGTTGATCAGTACGGAGCAGCAGGTGAGAGCTCCATCCACTTTAACCTTTTCCAGGTTGGACACAGGTATAAGCATGTGGTCCTTCAACTTCTCAAACACCTGCAGGGACAAAGACATGACTGTCAGAGACCTTCGGATGGATTTTGCATTTGTTTCTCCATTACTGAACTAATCTGAATAACTGGCTAATGCTGCATTGTTTGAATCACTACCGTATATTTGGTTAGAATTTTAGAATCAATGTATGCTTTAAAATACATTTATTATGCCATAATGTAACTTTCAAGCCAGTTGATTTTCATACTGCTGAATGAATGGATGGAATCCAATGGCTTCCTCAAAAATTAAACAAACCACTTTTGTCGGCAGTAATGTCAAGAATAATGTGAAATGTAGTTAATGGCCTAAACAGACCCTGACAAAGAACATTTCAGTGCGATAATACTTCCGGGACTTTAGAATTAGATTATTCTCATTCATATTAGCAGAATCTAGAGACTTTTACCCTCATTAATATAATTTATATACAAAGACTCCAAGTCACAAGAACCACTTTCATTCTGATATTTGGGCATGCTATTACAGGTGAACATTTAAAAAAAAAGCTAGTAGACAAACTCACAACAAAAATGAATAGGGCTTAAGTGGTTAATAGAATTTAGAATAGAATATAGTCGCTTCCCGGGAGTATAGGCTCTTCCCATCCATATTAATACAAGAAAACAAACAAGACAAAAGCAGTTTAAAGGAAGCATTGCTCAGCACTAAATCAATCTCTTTAGGAAAGGCTGAACGGTGGCTCACTTCACAATACTGAAAGGAAAAGCCAGTTACACAACACTCATTATTCACAAAGATTGTTTAGATTACCATGACATGAAGGTAAAATATTAGGTACTGTAGCAATGCAAGCATTCAGGAAGCTATAGGGCTCTTCGAATCCCAGATAAAACAAGAAAAAAAGAAAGAAAAGAAAAAAACCATGTAGAGCTATTACGCCATGCAGTCTCAAAAGACTCTCGTTAAGCAATGTGTCACCCCATGGAGTTTCTCCAGAAGAAAACCAGTGTTTTCCTACCAGACGTCCAAACCAGAATACTTTTCTCTCAAAACCAACTTCAACTCTGCTCTGATACTGCGCTTGGAGTCTCAGCCAGGAGCACCAACTAAACAGATTCCTCTCATATGATGCAATATGGCTGACCAAAGAGCTAGTGGTGTAAACGTAATGTCTTTAATAATAGATACATTTTAATGGTGAGACTGTGTCGTGACTTGTAAAAAAGAAATTGTATCTTGTATCTGGCTGTTTGAACACAAAATACACACAAACACTAGCATACCGTTCATTTAATGAAAACAATTACCAGTTCTTCATTACTAGTATCATCATATTGGGATCAAATCAAACACATTTTCTTTCCCTAACAATTAACAAATCCATCGGTCTAGGCTAGTAGTTCCCAAACTAGGCTCTGGCTACTTTCAGCCTGATGTCCCTATTTTGGACAGGTCAATATTGTATGAATCATTCCAAAAGTTCTCATAAGTTTCCAATAATATCAAGAAAATGTGAAAATAGTAGATCTTCAAGTTAACCACGCATTGCAATGCATTGCATGTCCAAAATAGAGACACCAGGCTGAAAGTGGTTAAACTGGTAAAATAAATTGAACTGAATTTGAATTGAAATAATAATAATACAAAATTGGGCTCCCCGGCTCCCCAGTTTGAAAACCACTGTTATAGACCACAGGTTTTGCATGAGTAGAGGGTCAAGTGAGGGGAGGATAACCACTTTTCCAAATGCCACCACAACATCACTAAATCTGCAGCTGTTTACGGCACCTCCACCTCCAAAGTGTCTCTTTTTTATTGCGTCCAGCTAAGTTCTTATTACTGTGGTTGAAATTTATATGCCAGCCATGGGGGGGTTGTGGTGGTAGTGGTGGTGGGGTGCTGGATTTCACAAGGCCTTTTGTCTGCCTGCTTTCTTTATCTCCTCGCCCAGTGCTCCGGAGCCGTTGCCACCGCCAACCGCAAAGACGTCCTCAGTCCCCCTCGGTCGACCCCACCCACTCTCTTTCATGACCCCTATGCCTTTGTAAATGTGAGACTGTTATGTAACTATTTCACCGCCGAGCTAAATGTAGGCTGGAGATTGGAGCTGACACTGTTTAGAGTTGGAGAGGAGCAGGAGTCCTCCTCGGTGATTGAGATGATAAAGAGTTCCGTCCCAGGGGGAACAGTGATGCTGCGTCGCAGAGCTCTCCAGGGAACAATGTAGTACACCGTTTCCCATGCAGTGGGTCGGGACCCATTTGTGGGCCACGGACCGATTTTTTGGGGGCTGCGAGTAAATATTCCCTTTTGTCCCATTTCCTATAATATAAAAACAATATACAGTATCTTATTTCAAAAGATTTAAATGTTTCAACAAAAGGGGAGGGGGGATATGGGCGGTATCCGGAGAACTCGCCAGTTTACCAACTCGCCGTGATTAAGTGCATTTTAGTTTTACTTCACCTTCATTTAAATTGCATTGAATTGAGAGAGAGAGGATAGTTGTTTAGAGTTAACACTAGAGAAAGTTTAAACTAAACAAGTACCAAAACAATGTAATTCATTAGTAAACAATATCCTGAAATGGTAGGCCTACTTATCATTGGTATTCACATACTCAACTTTTTACCATTTAATTGCACAAAATAATTTGATCACTTTGGAAATCTGTGAGTTTGACATACTACACTGATGAAGACAGCATGTTAGCATTGATGAAGAATGTTCGCCGTGGCGACTTGGTAAACTGGTGAGTTCTCCGGTATGGGCATGGTGTGGGGGGAAAAGCAAAAATAATGACTATGTTAAAGGGACACTTCACCCTTTTTGCAAAAAAATATATGTTAATGACGTTTAGAAGCTTTAGAACACTTTCCTGGGGGGCTTTATGTATGTAATACGTGGTTTTAGATATTTTAGATTGTAGCAGTGAGTCTGTTGTCTCTGATGTCATGGACACTGGGCTCACTTCCTTCCTGGACTACATGTTGTCTCAGTAAGACAGCTCTCCCCCTATCCGCAAGGAGGAGCAGTGCACCAAAGAATTATGGGAATTGTAGTCCAGGAAGGTAGTGAGACCAGTGTCCATGACATCAGAGACAACAGGCTCACTGCTACAATCTAAAATAACTAAAACCACATATTACACACATAAATACCCCCAGGAAAGTGATTTAAATCTTCTAAACGTCATTAACATATATTTTTTTGCAAAAAGGGTGACGTGTCCCTTTAAGGGCTTAAAGGACCACTTCACCACTATTGTATTATCGTGAGAATGATGGCTTCCATTTTCACATTGCAACTTTTCAGGACTAGAAAGCCTGCAATTTCTATTAGCTTCGATTCCCCATCGATGATGTCACTGGTGGACAGGTTTCTTTCTCTCTATAATTTTTATCCCACGATTTTGTAACCCATTTTTCACCCCTGTGTCAATTATATAATGTGATCCTGGGCTCTACACACCCTCTGCCAACCTAGTCCCCATATATGGGGGACATGGGGAGAGCAACAGACTTGAACTCATGCTTCCTTCATGCCTGAGTGTCCAAGTTGCTCCACCTGATAGGGGGGAGTTTCCCTGGTTGGACGTAGCGCGTGGAAGGAACACGTTATTCCAACCAGTTCCTTTCCCCTCCATCAGGCGCCCCGACTGGCCAGGGGGAGGCAGTTTAGAGACCAGGATTACTGCATGTTTTTAAAAGTTTGTATTCCTGTTTGTGTTCCAAATATAATTATTTCAAACATTATGGTCGATACTGGTATAAATAACTAAATAAACTACGCCAGGGAATTCCCATGGTGCTTATGTTTATGTACATTATGTAAACATTGTGTACCAAACACAGCTCAGCGCTGTCATGTTGTCATCAACAGGTTATAAAATAAAGCAGCGTGATGCTTCTGGTTCCCAGGAGACATTCTAGTGTGTTTTCTTCAGAATGGGATCCAACACAAAACAAATAAGGCTCCCAGGCTGAAGACGCAGACGAACCCCATCCATTAGATGATGCTTTACCACAGCATGAAGCATATGAGATACACAAATCATTTTAGGATGTTCAAGTTCAGCTTCCCAGTTAATCCTTCTGGAAAATA